>NW_028277083.1:957857-1277142 GCF_059951505.1 Python bivittatus
TCAGGTCACGCTGGGTGGCCGAGTTGAGCCGGCTGCGGGTAATAACAGGTGGAATGTGAAATGTGGGGTGATTCAAATTCTGTGAAATGTGGGGTGGGGCGAGTGCAATTATTATTTGCTGCTGTGTTTTCATAATGCTTGAATCGACTCCGTATTATAACATTACTGAAGAGCTGTTGAATTGTATTGAAGTGTTTTAGTATTTGGGGTTTTATTCTTCTGCTTCACCCTGGCTTTCTAACCCAACGTGGAAGGGAGAGCAGAAGTCAGCTCACGCATTAACTCAGGGAGGAGATTAAGGAAGAAGGACGAAGCTCTCCTACTGGCTGCAGATCTTCAAGCGAGGGGCCTCCTTTCACGTGCAACAAGGAACCGGGCTGTTTCTCCGGGGATGTTTTAGCTCCACCGCCCTTTAAAGCACAACTTCACCATGCCATGCACGTGGCATGGGGGTGACTTTCGCCCCTGATGTCATCTCGCTTTCGATGCCCGGCTCTCTGACCTTCCCTGGCATTTCTTTCTAGGGGAAATGGAAGAGCTGGAGACCCTGTGGCTGACGGGCATTTGCCACAACGAGAAGAACGAGGTCATGAGTAGTCAGCTGGACATTGACAACATGGCCGGCGTGTTTTACATGCTGGCCGCCGCCATGGCCCTCAGCCTGATCACCTTCGTGTGGGAGCACTTGTTTTACTGGAAGCTCCGATTCTGCTTCACCGGGATGTGCTCGGATCGGCCGGGGCTGCTGTTCTCCATCAGCAGGGTCAGTATCGCCTTGGACGTTAATGATACCCGTTAATGGTCAGGATCCAGAGGAGGATGGGGCGGCTTCCCAGGCCTGAGCAGGGAGTCTGTGGGCCTTTGCTTACAAACGCAGCGGGAGCAGCCGAGGAGGGTTTGTTAAGGGCTTCTCTACTCCAGATGGTGAAGACGATGATGATGATGATAATTTATATGGCACCCGCTCCCAGCCACTCTGGGTGGTTGTTGAAGAATATGGAGCAAGGACGTTGAGCAAGCTCATCCCTACCAGGTTCAAGTGATTCTGGAAAATAGAGAAATCAGCACAACAGGAGCAGGCAGGACCTTTTTTGGGGCGTTCCACAAAAAAACTGAAAAAGACCAATCTGGGAGGTGTCTCAGCCATCGGGGTGTTGGGAGAGGAGGGAGAAGATTACAAGGGAAGAGCCTTATAGAGGCCCACAGTAGCCCCCATTCTATTCCAGAATCTAGTTTGTCTTGAATGTTCATGAATTCAGTAGCAGAACATCTTGGGCACATCTTCCCAATTAATTAGGCTGCTTCAGTAACTGTAATTAGCACTCTAAATGAAGTTGCTTGTCCATGAGAATTCAAACCAGTTGTTGGTTTTTTTATTTTTGTTTTTAATACTGTCACCAGTGGATTTTTATTTCCAAATAAGTTTATTTAAATGCAAGTTGTAAATCGGCTTAAACTTTGCAGTGGTGGTCGGGTTGGTGTTCTTTAATTAGCTAATTGACTCTGCAGTTCTGTTCTTGTCAAAATTATACAGAAATAATTGGATGGAACTACTGAGCTATAGACCTAATTATCTGAGAACAAGGAAGGAAGACTTCAAGAATTGTATCACTCAGACAGAATACCCCTTTTCTGATGCTTTGAAGAACATCTTAGGACGCAGCCAGCACCTGCATGGCGAGTGGCTTTCTGGATTCATCCCGCCTGCTCAGCCTGGCTCTCTGATGCGAGTGGTGGCCAAGCTCACAAACTGCCCAGAAACCCCCATGGTTAGTTAGGAGCAGCAGTTGTAGTTATGTAGTTAGTTACTTCTGAGTCTGTACTGAGTGTTACTACTCAGAAGTTCTTGAAGACGGACAGTATGGTGTAACAGATCTATCTTTCCATCTTACCTTTTGGACTCTTCATCTAATGGTACTTGATTTCCACCACTGTCTTGGTGGATGGTCATTGTGAAGAGTCAGTTTATTCTAGGTTGAGTCCTCCCCATAATAAAAATTCTCTACCCAGCTTATACAAATACCGTTCTTCCTCGTGCTATTAAAACTCCAGACTGCGCATGAAATTAATGTGATGCTCCCAACGATGCCATGTATGAAGTGTTTGCCCTTAATTCCCTCAAAGAATTGGGGACTTGACCCACAATCTGTTTTTTTGTTGCTTCCTCTGCAGGGTATTTACAGTTGCATTCATGGAGTCCACATTGAGGAGAAGAAAAAGTCTCCCCACTTCACTCTGACAAGTTCTCAGAGCAACATGTTGAAGCTTTTGCAGACGGCCAAAAACATGACCAATGTGAACCCTGGGCGGATCAGTTCCCCGCAAAGAGCAGCTGAGTTCATCCGCCGGGGATCTTTGATGATGGACCTGATGATGGATAAGGGGAGTTTCATCTTCTCGGACAACAGCCGCCCTCTTACCCCCAAGGAGAATGTTTTCAGTGACAACACGAGTGAGCTGCAGACCTTCGCTGGTAACCGCCACCAAGACAATCTCAACAACTATGTCTTCCAAGGGCCACACCCGCTCACGCTCCACGAGTCTAACCCGAACACAGTGGAGGTGGCCGTGGCCACAGAGGCCAAGGAGAACTCGCGCCCGAGGCAGCTGTGGAGGAAGTCGCTTGAATCGCTGCGCCAAGAGTCCCTCCGGCAGAGTCACAGCTCTCAGAGGGACAACGGCACGGGGGGAAGCCGGCGGCATTCCTTGAAAGGCCCCCGGTACCTCCCCGAAGACGTTCACTCGGACATCTCAGATTCTTCGAGCAGAGCCACCGGCCACGCAGAGGGAGAGAGTAACAGCAAATCCCTCAAGTCCAAGGACAACGTTAAGAAACGGCCTGCGTCAAAATATCCAAAGGATTGCAGCGAGGTCGAGCTGACCTATCTGAAGAGCAAACAGTCTTTGCCCCGGGACAAAATTTACATCATTGAGGCAGACAAACAGCACAGTTTCCATCTAGATGTTCCCCCTGAGTATGTGGAGAACATCATCCTCCCCGAGTCGGCGGGCGAGTTTCCCAACCTCTATCAGGACCGCAACGACAACTACCGGGTGCCTGAGCAAAGCAATCAGATTCCCATGCCAAACAAGGAGAGTCTTCCAAGTAACGGGCAGTACAAGCTCTACGCAAAGCCCTACGGCTCGAAAGACAAGAACGTCGCCTACGGAGAAGCCAACGAGCGATACCGGCAGAAGGCCACCCACTGCCGGAGCTGCCTGACCAGCCTGCCCAGCTACGCGGGGCACTATTTGAGCCGGTCACCCTACCGGTGCGGGGCCTGCGTGCGAATGGGCAGTCTCTATGACATCGAGGAGGGGCAGATGCTGCAGAGCCCTGCTGACGCCGGGCCCCGGGAAGAAGCGTGCCAGCAGGACTGGGCCCAGGAGAGCAAGACCCAGCCGCCCCGGAAGAGCAAGCCGCAGATCAGCAGGCAGCGTTCTTTCGACAACATTTTCAGTAAGCATCGGGAAGGCAACGGGGGGAGGCCGGCCCGCAGCATCAGCCTGAAAGAGAAGGAGAGACTGCTGGAAGGGGGTCCTTACGCCACTCTGTTCAGGGCTCCCCCGAGCAAACACTCGAGCGGCAAGCTCCCGCTCTTCACGCGCACGTTGGACGACGGTAAGAGGATCAAGTCCCTGTATCTCGAGTGCTCGGCAGAGAACCCTTTTCTGCACTCTTATTGCGACGACCAGCACCTGGTCCGGGCGCCGAGTCCCACGGGCCCGCACAGACAGTCGGCCTACGATAGTTTCTCCAGGTCATCGATAAAATCGACTGCCTCGTACTGTTCCAGAGATGGTCGGGTCCACAACGACGTGTGTGTTTCGGAGCACGGGATGCCTTACGTTGCCGATCAGAATAGCGTGTGCTCGGCTCCTAGAGGGTTAAATTCCTGCAGCAATAGACGCGTGTATAAGAAGATGCCTAGCCTGGAATCAGACGTGTAACTTTTCCACTCGCACGTTGATCTCTGGGGAACATAGTTGCCAGCACCTCAGGGGCCAAGGAGGATGTTCCTTAGCAGAGCATTGGAGGGGGGAATGTCCAGTTGCCTTCCGTAGATCATATTCCCACGCGCTCAGTTCCACCCGGGAGAAGGAGGAGCAGGACGAGGCCTTGGGGAGGGACAGCCCCCTCCCCAAGGGCCTCTGCGCGGACCAAACGATCCGTCTTCCCCGCGAGCCCCTCGCGAATTGAAGTTCGGCGAAAAACCCCTCGCCTCCCCAGTAGAGTTCTAGTTCTTGACCCAGAGGAGTAGCCATGCAAATGAAGGTCAATCTGTAGAGCAGATTCGCCCCCAGGGATGGTTTAAAGCAGGACAAAAACGGCCACCAGGTTGAAGGTTTGGGAAAGCCGTGACCCGTGTTGGCAACTATGTTATTTTTGTATCAGGCTGGTTATTTTGCCCTGTCTGTCGAACTCCGTCCTTCTAGCACTTTCGCCCGTGTAATTTTGTCCTCCCAAATTTTATTTTTTAATAGAGAATAAGCAATATGGTATGCATGTACTTTGACACAGAACAAAAACTAAACAAAACAAAAAGCAAGTTAAGAATGCGTTTGCACACTTACCGTGGTAAGACTTGTCAAAGAGATTAGGAAGATAGTCTTTTTTTAAACAAAACAAACAACTATATATCGCTATAGCTTTATGATTTGACCTCATATTTATTTTTAAACATAGTCAAAAGAGAGCAAAAAAAAAAATTAAAAAAAAAATCCTCAGGGCCCGTGAACGGAAACAATATTGTCTTCGTCTTTATCTGCCTTGCAGAGGCCAGGCTGCAATGCACCGCGGACTCCTTGTCTGCCAGATCTCATTGCAGGGATGGAAGTGGCGTAATTGCCGAGGCAGGTCGTCTGCTCCTCAGAGAGCAGCTCCGCGCTGGGCCTTCAGCCCGGGGGGCGGGGGGCTTGTCTCGGGAAAAGAGGGCCACGGACTCTTTCCTGCTCCCATCTGAGCCAGCCGAGAGACCAGCTAGCGCAGCTCCAGGCCGGTGGGTGGCCTGCTGACCCGGGGAGAGGCTGTCGGGGGTTTCTGGACCAGCTGCCGCTCTGAAGGAGGCACTGGGTCTGAGTATCCAGAAGCCCAGATAATGCCCAGTTACCCGCCAGCCTCAGATGCTGGAGGGTCTCTGCTCCTTAAACGGCCCTGCGGAGACGATCTCAGCGGTGGGTCCGGAAGGCTGGGGCTTTCATTCGTGATTATTGCCAAAGCAGACCCAACTGGGTGCACCCCAAAAATAAGCACGTGAGAACATCCCTGTTGGTTTAGACGACTCATTCTTTTGATGCTTAAGCGTTGGTTTGCACATTTCAGCCCCCCTTTTTAATCCATGCCCAACTTCTTTCTCACTGATCCTGTATGTTTTGTGTTACACAGTAGGTACAGGACTTTGCTTGGCAAGGAAAACAAGTAATAGGAAAACCTTTGCCCGGTCTGATTCTCTGTGTGAAGCTGCATCAGCGGGCACAGGATCAGGGCAGTGGAATGGAATGGAAGAACAGGGCTGGCTGGTGTTCGGGGGAAGCTTCTGCGACGGTGGGTGCTGGCCATGATGGCCATCACACAAAGAGACTCAAGGTAGCCTTTTCCCAGTTGCTGTATTGGGTTCTGTGACTCCTTAAGCAAGAGGGAGATTGTCTTCTTACAGCAGAAGTCATGCCGTTTTGCGCCAGTTTCGGAAAGGATGGGCATTTTGCACTTTGAGGGCAGACCTTGATAGGAACCCCACCAAGGCTGATGTTATGGGAAGGCATCTTGTGGGCTTGGGGAGTGATAAGGGTGAATCCCAATACTGTCAACAGAGTCTAAGGGGAATAATGCTTCCCTGTGTTGGAAGACCAGGTTACCTTCATGTCTGCAATTAAAAACAGGGTGATCAGGGACTGGGTGGCTTGGAGTGCTGTTCAGAATAGAGGAAGATTTGGAATGTCTGCCTAAGGAGCTTACAGACGTGGTTGCTTCAACATGAAGCTGTCGCCCAATACTGCCCGCCCCCTGCAAGGCCAACCTTGTTATGTCTGAATACAGCCTAGGTTCCTCTCCTTTCTCTGGAGAGACACATTTGGAGCAGAAACCAAAAGAAAAAAGAAAAAGTGCTGGAATCCTCATAGGCCCAAGGCACTGGACCTGTAAGATGTTGGTTTCTGCGCCCCATTGCTTTTGTTCTGTTTCACAGATCATTCTGTAGCAAAAATATTGTGTAGAAACTTCACTGCCCAACTTCACAGCTAGAAGGTCTTCATACTTGTGGAAGGAGAGCATTTTTCAGTCTCGGTGTAGAGGGCAGATACATCTGCATAGCTTGTAGACCTCAGAATCCAACTCAGTTCCTAAAGTTTGTGTCTCAATGGTGGTATCTCAGGGCTTAATCGCATCTATCTTCTTCTTGTCTCCTCACCTTGATTCAAAACACACACTCACCCCAGCTTCAGCTTATAATGTTTATGAAGCTGGAACAGTCCCACCCTGACTAACCATGCCCTCTTCTTAATGTTCAACACCAACAGCCATATGTATCGAAGGGACTTCACTGGGAAAAGAGTGTCTCATCTGCCAATAGCTTGGGAGCATCTCTGTAATGAGGACTTACTTTGTTTCTAGAAATATCATGGATATCCGTCTGTATGTTTGAAACCTTTTGTTGACTTCTCTAAACACGTTCATCTTAAATATTTAATATATGCACCTGACTTACATAAATTAGTAACCTTGGAATAGCAAGGAGAACATCAGCCAAGTCTTCCTAAAATAGGGACACACTCCAGGTTTGGTCTGTGGATTGTTTTACACACTTGCATTCAAGGCAACAGTATACAATCTGCACTGTGAGTACACGTCAGTTCAACATAAAAAGAATGAAGAGAAACATGAACAAAATTTAAAGGTTTCAGGCATTCATTTCCCATCCTGCTACAGCTTGAGATGAGGATGGTGAATGTGGGGCACGTGCAAAAGCTTGAGGCCTGAAGCAGAGAAGAGGGGCGAGGCCTGGTTCCACGGCCTGAATGAGAACCGCCAGGGAAGGGTCCCAATCCGCTGCTATTTAGCGCCCTTGGTGAAGAGGCAAGTGGCACGCAGTGCCCAGCTTTCTGCCCTCTGCTGTCAGAGAGAGGCAGCAAGGAGCCTCGCGCTGGCAGGCAGCCTCTGGTCACGTGCTGACCGCTTGGTCCACGAGAATCGGTTGGTCCTCCTGGAAATGTGGCCTTCCGCTGGCTTTCTCCTCCAAGAAGGCCAGCATTTAGTTGAAGAACGTTATTCTGTAGAGTCCGATAGATCATCTCAGGGTTGAAATAAGGAAATGGAAGGATGGGGAGCCGCAGTTTTCGTACCGAAACGACGGCACTTCCAGATAGCCATGTTTACATTTGTTCTTCTCTGTTGGGGAGCGGGAGAAATGGGGCAGCGCTCTCAGGTGAGGCAGACTGAGGGTCTGGTTCAACCTGCCACCGTTCTCCAGCCTCTTGCTCTGTGCAGAGCGGCCCGGGCTCCATCGTTTCAGGCCATCATCACGCCCCCCCCCCAGGCCATCTAAAGCCTTGCAGAACTGCTTCCAGGTGGCCTCGTACCTGGCGGAGGCTGTAGCTGTGTGTGCAGCATAAATTCCAGTTCTTAAAAAAGGATCAGTGCAGGGCACAGGGCGGAAAGTAGGTGGAATCTTCACGGTTTAACTGCTGAACGTTTCTGTCTAAATCTCCAAAACGTTCATGGGTGCCAGGATCTCCTTGGCCCCGAATCTGCAGTGAACAGGTCTTTTAAAAGAGAACTCCCTAGTGGATTGTCTCAAAAATAAAAACCGCTCCCCAGCTCCTACATTGCACCGCTGAAAAAACAGCCGGTTGGCTCAGATACCAGCGAAGCATTCACGTTTTGAAAATCCAATAAATCTTCCGTTAGCTAGTTGTAATATCTTCCCCCCCCGACCTCCTTTCTAGAGCTGTTTACTGTTGCATCCTTGAGAGAATGATTCCTCAGAGGTTAAAGTGTTTGGGTGTCAAATTGGTACATCACTCTACATGGGCAGAGAAATCTCTAGCTAGCTAACCGATAAATGGAGCATTTTCAGGTGGAGTGAGAAGTGCGCATAATTCTTTTTTTTTCAAAAAGAGAGGATCTGGGTGAAGTGTGTGTGACTGTTAATTTCTCAATACTCCATTCGCAAATGAATGCAGGCTCAAGTTAGGGAGTAAATTGAGACCCTAAAATGTGACCCCCACCCCCCTCCGAAGGAGAAAAGCATCCCCTAGATAGAGTAGCCTAACCCTTCACACCCAAAACTGTTGGTTATAAGTGTATTGCTAAATGCATTCAAAGTATGATTAAGAGTGATCTCAATGCCAGACATCAGTGTCTATCAAGCTCTCTTCCTTAGCTGGGCCCCTTCCAGATGTGAGGCCTGGAGCTCCAAAAATATCAGGAGTCAGCTCCCAGCACATCTTTGGGGGGCTGAGGCTGGGGAGGTTGCAAAAGAGTTTGCCATTTCTGAATACAATTTGCACAGTGTGTATGATGGTGAAAAACCAGATCATGAACTGAATGGGAAGCTGGTCAATTCACCATTTCATGTATGAACTTACGGTTGAATCAATTTAAGACAACACCATGTTACAACAATTTCCATGCTTCATTATTTTCTATTGTTAATATATGAAGAATGCAGACTTCTGGGCTATCTCTTTTGCATCGATCAAGTGGGATCTTCCAGGAGGTGCCCTACTGATTTGATACACTCATGAATAACCAGTTCATCCCTATGACATACAAGCTGACCTATTGAGCGATCTTGTGATTCTATCCTACACACCCTATAAATTGTATTAAATAGACACGAAGACTCAATCCTATGTGCAGCTATGACTTGTTCTGTTTTGATCTCTTCAGAGCCATAGGTTCTAATGCATTTTTGTCCTTTGGAGCCCATTGTAATCTTTCTCAGTACTTCTGGAGGTGCTCGTCATACAGCTTGTTCAAAGGAAGCAGTGAGCAGACACATCTCCTGGTGAGCATCCTTGTATGATATTCATGTATCCAAGCACCTGCTTGTTGCATTCATGTATTATGCATTTTAGATGTCCATGCACACCAACGTAGGTGTTTAAATATACAAGGAAGTCTTTACTGGACTCTGCTAAAAGCTTGAATTGATATGGCAGTCCTATTCCTGGAGGTCCACCTAGAATGATCCATTACTTGTAGAAGTCAATACCTGGTATTGATGTCATCCAGCAACTAACATACATTGTGTGAGTTGGCTATCAGAAATGGATCATAAGCATTTTCAGCACACAAAGCAACAGTTACAGGTTTTAAAACTCAACCATTTTAAAACACTCAAAGGGTCACGAATGAACCGTATGTCCGTCCACGCTTACAGACACCTTTAAAATCTGACATTGACAGTTGGATCTGCTGGTCTAAAACAGATACAGGATTCAGGAACATTTTTTGTCTGTTTGTTTCTCTGTTCTGTACACTCAACAGCAGTTTTATCTTCATCTGCATATTTAAACCCAAATGCATGACTAAGCACTTAATACTGTATAAATAATATTTTCAGACATATCTACAAAAACAAACCCACAAATGTTTGCTTTAAACTTTTGTTGATAGAAAAAAGTATATAATTACTACTATTGTCTTCAAATTGTATTGTATTTTTCATTTTTGTTAACTATAATGAAGAGAGGGAGAGAGGGAGAGAACGAGAGAAAGATGCTAAGGGAGTGATGGAGCTGAGTGTTTGCCTAGGTTGAAATGTGTATACCTGTCGGAGAAAACACGTGCCAAGTATAACAAAATGTACAAAATGTAAATACGTGAAAATTTCATTTTTCTAATAAAGATGATTTCTGCCAGTTGATATGAAAATAAGGGGGGAGGGGAGGAGACCTCTCTCATTGTGGTCCTTCTTTGTGGCTTTCTCATTCTGTATTTATCGCTTGAGTCCACCACTGCCTGAGAATGCCGGATAAGCAGCACTAAGTGGTTCTGGGTGGTGGGCTGAGCCAACCTGAATGTCCTCTTCCCATTGCTTCTCCATCCTGTCGAAGCTCTACCTTGACTTGTTCACCAGAGTTGCAAGGGCGAACATCTGGAGAGCCTAAGCATGTAAGGTATGTGTGAGCTAGCCTATAAAATTAGGGAGGTGTGGGTCCTGAAAGCCTTGGGTCTATCCCCACGAGCCCTGAAAAGGTATTTTCCAGTTCGCAGGCTTCGGAGGAGTGCTGAGAAATCAATAACACAAGGGCCAAAGGACTTTGGCAGCAGAGATGCCTCAGGCAGGGATGGGCTGCAGCGTTGGCTGTGTGCTTTGGAGAAATGTACTAGCTTAGCTGATCCGAGAGAGCGGCAGGAAAGATCACAGGTCAAAGGGAGAAGAAACTTCAGAAGCTCTGAACGGTCAGAGATTGTGTGATAACTCTCCTGCCATGTTTGCCATCAACTACTATGAATTATAAAACAATTTCACAAAAAATAACAGTAGCCTTTAGCCAAGGAACAGCTGATTTGTTCTACTATGTCCATAAAATGCAGCTTCCATTGATTCCTATCTTCTTTCAGATGATCCTCCAAAAAGCTTTCTCCTCTAAGCTTTCCTGATGTTCAGCCATTCTTTACGGAAAGCTATTCTTTTAGACCCCAGTCAAACTAACTATTTCCCCTTTCTACTTAGAAATTGAAATTCAAATATTCCTACAGTTTAGGATTCTGGTGGTGTGAAATGCTGTGTGACCTTCCATGTCATCAGGGAGGCCGAGTCAATCAGCATCGGGGGCTGCAATATCACAAGCAGGATGAGCTGAAGTCGGCAGGGGGTGGAGGAGGGGTGTCAGCTTGCCTCCAAAGGCAACATCTGGCAGGTGGCGGCTGCTATGTACCTGCTATGCACAAGCCTGTGTTCATATTCACATCAAAGGTTTGTTGGGGGTTGACTTCTCCACACAACTGTACACACCAGCGGGAAATGGGTGACCATGTGATGTTCACCAGAAAGGGTAGAAAACTTTTATTGCACAGCCAGCAACTCCTGCTGAAGATAACTGGAACCAGCTATTGTTCTTCACTGTCAAATAGTTCCAACAGGTCCATCTGAGCCCTGGGGAAAATGGGGTGAAGCTCTCACCACTTGGTGAGCCATAGAGAGCTGCCCATTTAGGGATGATGGAGCCAAATCCTGCTGTTGTAAGAGGAGAGCTGTGTTAGTCTATGGCAGCAAAAAATCAGGAGGAGTCGTGGCTGCGCTGATGAAGTGAGCTGTAGCTCACGAAATCTGGTGCCTTTTCGTCAAATCCTGCTATTAGCTGTTGTTCGTACATCTGGGGATAATTCACCGCCATATTCACAAGAAGGAAGTCCAGAAAAGCTCCTTTTGGATAAGTGCAGTTGTTTCTGCACTTCATTGGGCTGGGGAAAAACTCTGTGGATGCTGCCTGATGTCCAGCTAGTCCATATAAAAAGTGACCCTTTTTCACCTAAACGAGACTTAACACAACTGATAGTGCAAACTGATCCCAACGAAGCCAAATAGACCTACAGAGCATTTCACTTTCTGTTGGCTGCAGCATGTTGACCAAAATAGCCTTTTTCAGAGAAGAGATAGAAAAGAACTACATTTCTTCTCCAGCACGGAAAAGGTGCCTTCCTTGTTGGGTTGATGCAACACACTAAATCGCATCGAGTTTTCTGGCTTGGTTTGTGCAAACCAATTATTGTGGTTTGCAAATGACATTGCTAGGCTTAGTGTATTGCTTAATCCCAGACCGTTGTGGTTTCTTTCAGAAGCAATATTTAAACAAACACACACATCTTGAAAAGGAGCAGGAGCTTCAGCCCCAGGGTTATCTTTTGCTGTGTTTTAATGACAGGGAAAGCAGTAAAGCACAAATCCCAAAATGGGTCCTGATCTCCGTGGATTCTCCAGCAGTCTGGATCCTGGCAGATCCCTGGAAATGGAGGACAAATCAGAGCAATTCCAGGCAGGACATATTTTATCTGCTTCTGTTGGAAGCCATCAGCTTGCTTCCCTCCAGGAGCTGGGCCAGATCAGTGGACAAGCTGGTCAAACAGGGTGAAAGTTGGACAGCCCTGATATGTGGAAAAGAGAGAGAGAGAATAGAAATGGTCATTTAATAAAGCTTTTGTTACGGCAGCCACAAAAGAACAATTCTCTGGAGGTGGGCATGTTCATTTTTGGAGTTTTTCTTCTTCATCCTGTCTTCTGACACTGGGAGCCTTAATGAAAGGTTTGGGGTTAAACATATCACGAGTGAGAAGAATTATATATATTTTGAGATATAAAAATAGTAACCATTTGGCAAAAGAGCCGGACGAATGGGGCTCCCACAATTGGGAAATGGCTTTTAAAATTAGGCTGTTCTCTGTCCAGGTGCTGAAAAGTTGAAGTTTAGGATTAAACATTTGAAAACTTTGTGATCATTTTGATGGTATTGTATTTTATTTTTAATGAGTGGAATTGCAATCCTATGCAGTTCAGTCCCAAGACATTTTCATTGTGTTCAGTGGAATATTACCCCATGTCAACGCACAGAAAGTTACAGGCTTCTTTGCTCCTTGTCTGTGGCAGATTTGGAACAGAATATTTGGGGAAATCGAAAGGAGAAACGGGGCAGTCATTTGGGAATCAGAAACCTGGAATGGAAATAAAATGGGGGTTGGAGCTGGCCAGGTCCAGCAAGGATGTTCCTGTCCTGGGCCATCTATTAGAGGCTTGGAGCCAAGCTGGACTTGGCGGCCCAAATGACCTCTCCCCCCTCCCCAAGAAGCTGAAGGGAGGAAGCCGTTGGCCCCTCTGGAAGAAGGGATGGCCCAACAATGATCAGTGATCGGAGTAGCAGTTCCAAAAAGAATTTAATGGGCCCACTTCTCTCTGCTGGCACGGAGGTCTCTGGCCTGCTGGCCACCACCAGAGCCGGTGTTTCGGTCAGTGGAGTGCCACAAATCACGTCAGGGAGCTGAAGAAGAACTCAGCCCACCTGGCCTGCATCAGAGTCTGCAGACTGGGTGTTTTCTTTGTCGAGGAGGCCCGACGCACCATCTGAAGTGTGCTGTTGAGCAACAGCGCTCCTTGGGTCCCCAGCTGACAAAGGCTTCCAGCTGCAGTGGCTCTCTGGAGGGCAGCTGGAAACTGTCACCAACCTGGCAGGCCAGGAAGTCACCGGGAGTTGAGTCTGACCCAGAGAGAAGTTTTCTTTGCATCCGTTTTGGGGTATTTTCCTGTTCGGTCCATGATCAAAGGAACCTTTCTAATCTAGCAGTTCGTTGCAAGGCATTGAGACAATGAGCAAATCAACGGGAATGTGCGGTATGAATGGCTTGCAGTGCGGCAAAGGCACAGCTGTGACTGAATTTGGGGAGCCTTTCTCTTTCGCACCTTTGAGTCTAACAGCCTGATCTTCTGAAATAAAAAGATGCATTTAGGGCTTTCTACTGGCGCACGTGTGGCTTTGAGAAAGCCCAGCACAGACCCTGAGGCAGACTGAAAGCTGCCCAGCCTTCTGAATGCTCGTCCCGCTCCTTCTCTGAACGCCCGACACTCAATTGGAGCTGATAAGATCAGTCGGAAGAATTTTCAGCTGGCGTTTAATCAGTTCTCAAGCAATTTTCCGCTACGGGCCTCTGCGTCTCACACCGCTTCTGCCCGTGTCTTCTGCCATTGTTCTTGGCGGTCTTGTAATTCTCTTCTATTGGAGCCGGTAATTGTCAGGCTCTCAGCTCCGCGTTCTCCCTGATTCATGGGCCTCTTCTGGAACACTTCACAACGGGCCTTCGACAGATTGTTTCGTACATTAACAAAAAGAGCATCAGCTGCTGAATTAGTTCAGATGGGCATAAATCCATTTCACGTGAAACTCACAACCTGGAGCAGCTGCGGCTGCGAGATTCAAGCCGCCAGGTGTCCCTGCTAACCCAGAGCCACACCGGCCCCGCTCAGATCCGGAGGAGAAGGGCAGAGCGGCTCCGACCGACCGTCAGGCGCCAGC
The DNA here is from genome assembly GCF_059951505.1 of Python bivittatus. Classification (NCBI taxonomy): domain Eukaryota; kingdom Metazoa; phylum Chordata; class Lepidosauria; order Squamata; family Pythonidae; genus Python; species Python bivittatus. The sequence continues at coordinate 971,865 of NW_028277083.1, forward strand.
GAGAGTGAATAGCTGCGTGATGGAGCCGATTGGAGGGGCCGTGGCGAGGCCACGCGTGACTCTTTACTAAATATGGTTTTGTCGTCTTTTCGCCCTGGGCCAAAAACTGGCCTCCTCGCTCCCAGAACGCACCCTCCAGCAGACGCCACGCTTTCTTCTTTCTCAGAGGGCCTGAAAATTACTTTTTGATTTCTGTTGGGGGTGTTTTTGACCCCCTTCCTTGCTGCCGCACCTCTCCATTGCTCCGCAGCCTGCCTGCCTGCCTGTTCCTACTTCCCAACAGGCTGGCTCAGCCGTAATGTTGGGGCTCAGCGCATGTCTGATGCTGGCCGGCTGGGGCTGACAGAGGGAATCCTGGGGACCCAACTCAGTGAGTGGCAGCCCCTGCCTCTGCCCCTGCCAAGCCCCTGCCTCTCTCTGGGAGAGGCTGAACGGATCTCCAGGAAGGGGGGCGGGCTGGGAGCCGCCAGTGGAAGTCATTCCTCCCACTCCTCCCTCCAGGAATGACAAGCAACTTCTGTCCCCACCGAGAGATCTTCTCCAGCTTTTCCCTTGAAAGGAAAAAAAGGGGGGGGGGCAAAAAAAAAAAGAAGAGAAAAGAAAAACCCTTTCCCATGAAATTGAATGGGAAAAGTTGGGGGAAATGCAAGATAAATGTTGATGCGCTGACATTTTTACTCCCAGGAAGAGATATCTGAAGCGCTCCTGTTGCTTAGCCTGCTTCTAGACGGCAAACTTGCCCAGGGATAAGCTAGACAAATATCTGAACTAGGCAATTCAGGCATCTCTTATCCTATAAGGAAAAAAAATCTCCAACATAGAAAATTAGGACATCACTGCGAAAGGTTCCAGCATTCATTGTCTTACGCAGTGCAAAACGGCTGGGACTTGCTTTGATCTGCAGTGGCAGAACACACGCACACGCAAATGTGTGCTGATTTTCAGAGATTTCAGCAAGTTCTGGAGGAAATAAAAAAGGGATTCCAAGTTGTTCTTGGAGCTGCAGGTTGCTTACGTGGCGTTCTCCACCAAGGCCCCGAAGGCAGCTAAATTCCTGGCCCACCACAGAAGCAGAGAAGGGGTCCAAATCTTTGGGTCCCTCTTTCCATGGTTGATATTTCCCGCTGCTCGCTGAGACACATTTCTTCCCACCAGCTCTTATCCAGAGCCATCAGGAAGGCAAAGAAAGGCCATTTATTTTAGCCTCTTCTGCAGCTTTGCTGCCTTCAACCTGCTAACAAAAGAGCAGTACAAATTAGTTGTCCAACAGGAGCAATGACATCTGCTCTTCACCATTCCTACCGAGAGAACAAAGGAAAGGTCTACCAGGAGGGCTTAATTTCCTCCCTCCAGGGCCGTATCTGGGGAAGAGACACACGGTGGGGCCCGTCGTCAGCTTTGGTGGCCTCCACAGTCTCTCGTTAGCCGGCCCACCCACCGAAATAAAGAGGCCCGTCGCTTTCATGTCCTCTTGACTTCTATCCCCACCCCCAACTTGCCTTTGAGGGCAGACCCACGGGTCAAGATGGTTCCTCTGCCGTCTGCTCATAAAATGGACTCTGTGCATCCAAAGAGGTGGCGTAAGAGAAGGTTTCCAACAAAACCTTCCCATCGACAAAAGCCTACTTTGAGCAGCTTGTAAAGGAGAGGAAAAGGAGGAAAAAGGGAAATTAGTTCCAGGCTGAGCCAGGGAGAGCAATCCCAGGATGCTGAGCAGATGGCCGCCTTCCTGCCAGAGCGAGCGTGGCCGGGGGCGGACAGAGAAGAGAGGTCCTCCGATTAACTCATCATCAGAACCCTTTCCACCAAGCCCTCCAATATGTTGTGGCCTCATTGAACACGTCAGCATATTGCTGGCCTGCAAACAAGCTGGGAGGATTTCTTCCAAGCTGTCCCCCTCAAGGATATCAGCTGCTTCTCTCTGATCTTCCTTTCCTTGTGGTTCTCCACTCCCCCCTTCACTGGTTTCAGCCCCAGCATTAAGGAAGGACGTGCAATTAATCACTATTAGATCTCTGTTTCATCTCTCTGCAAAACTGCCATTAATTACGATAACCCATCAGTGAAAAAAAGACAATAATGAGACATATTGAAATATTATGGGGTTTGGGAGACATAGGAGGTTAAGAGAATGGGGAAGAAGGCCGGGCTCTGACAAATTCATGGGAAACATCTAGGAGATTTTGACTCAACAGGGGAAAAATGGTATCATGCCAGTGTTAACTTTTGGGGATAACACGGCACCTTTTCTGAACTACCTATGGAAATCTTCCTGGCGGGGTGAGACTTTAAACCTGGTCCTGCTTTTGTACCTAAGAACAGCACCCTCTCGGATCAGTCCTGAAGTTCACCCAGGGCTTGTCCAGATGATGGACCTTTCCTGACAATGGTCCATGCTTCCTTCCATTGCTCTCAGAGGGCCAAAACCAGAAGTTTATTTATGACCTGGTTCCTTTCTTTTTCTCCACCCCACCTCAGCAGACCACCTCCTTTCTGTAGATGTTCAGATGTCCTTGATGGTCAGCTTGGAGAGAAGAGAGGAATGTAACTGACTGGACAACAACATCCCAGCATGAAGTGGGTGGAATGTAGGGCTTGGAATGTTAGGACAGCAACGGGAAGTTGCAGACATTCCCAAACTAATATGATGGCATTTCAATGGGATTTTCCAGGGGTCAGCTAAAGAATGAAGAACTTCTCATCAACACTGGCAAATGGGAAGTCCATGGGCTTGGGCCTCTCTTTGGAAGAGCTTCCCTCCTCTTGGCTCAGAGTGAACCAAGGATTGGTTCCACTGAATGCCAATCTCTTTCCATGGTCCTTGGATTCTATTCAAGATCTGCATGCTTAGTAAGGACATCCAAGCTTTACATTAGAGAGAGAGAATATAAACTAAATCTTCCGACAGGCACAATCATATTCTTCTTATCAAACGTCTCATCAGTAACAGGCAGGGTTAAAGTAATTTGCTCAAAGGGAGTCAGAGAGTTTTTCTTTTTTGATGGGGGAATAACAAGACCTGGCTTTCAAAAAATGATTTGTAAATCTCAGCCTTGGCAGATGACAAAACTACTTTCAGTTTACCTACTTCAGGATTTATCCAGCAATTTGGTATTTTTTTACAGAAGAACATAAACTTTCAAAAGTGTACTGCTAGATCATCAAGAAAGAAAATCGCTGCTTGCTCCTCTCCCCCCAGTCAATGTTTATAATGGTGAAGGGGATGAACTAAGACCAGAGAGACCTGATTCAAGTCCACCTCCACCATGGAAATCCACAGAGTGACTTTGGGCTGGCCATCCCCTCTTTTTTGCCCTACCCACCGGGTTGTTTCTTGGGGATGAAATGAAGAAACCTCTCCAAAGTTGCCTTGAGCTCCTGGAGAAAGAGTAGGACATCGATCTCACATGAGTAAATAAATAATAGCTCTCCTCCAAGTTCACTTCTGGCTTGAAATTCTTTCTTTGCTCCATTTCCCATCCTCTGTTGGGGATTGCATCTTAAAAGCTGGGGAGAAGTTCCCAGGTTTCAAGCAAACATTACCTAGTCTTTACGGACTTTAAGACTTAGATGTTTGGTAGGTCAGGCTGAAATTCCCAATTTGCAGATGGAGAGTTGTGTCTAACCAAAGCTATCTCTTGCCGAAGTGGTTGGATCTTTTCCCCAGATTGTCTTTGTTCCCTGAAAAATGAGTAAGTCTCCTTCAAATCAAGTCCAAATCCTGGTGACATCGCTTTCTTGTCAGTCATGGGGAAATGGCTTCCCAGCTGCTCTCTTCCAGAATGTTTCAGAATGTCCGGAAGTGCCTCCAGCCCAGCCCGGGGTTTCTCTGCTGGTTCCCCTCCAAGGGCTGCCCACCCAGCCCCGTTTAACTTTGTGAGATCAGTCAAGAGCCACCATTCCCTGTAGCACAAAGGCTTGTTTTGTGCCCTGGTGAGTAAGGAATCCTGTCCCTTCAGTCTGGCGGGGAGCATTTTGTAAGCAAGCCATGGGGTGTCTTCCCTTCTAAAGGGCAGATTTTAATAAAGTCTTTTGCCTAAGTGTAAGGTCAAAAGACCATGCCCCCTCCCCCAATTTTCACTGGTGGGGTTTTATAGGAAAAAGACTGCTACTCTGTGTGTGTGTGTGTGTGTGAGAGAGAGAGAGAAAGAGAGAGAGAGAGAGAATGAGAGAAAGAGAGACCCAGCTGAATCTTTCCATCTTTCACATGAAAATCATGTATGACTCCATATAAAATTCTCTCTTACTGACATAAGCAGATTTCTCCCAGTTCTTCTCCTTTAATGCACAGGGGTGGAGACCTGTGGCCCTCCAGATGTTACTGAACTACAGTTCCCAGCAGGCTGAGCTAGCATGCCCAGTAGAGAGAGATGCTGCGGCCTGTAGCTCAGCATTATTTAGAAAGCCTCATTTATTCTGTCCTGCTGTCCGGCCTTTCTCAGAAGTCTGAAACTTATTCCAGATGGCCACACCTCCTCCTCCGTGTTTGTGGTCCCATAGATAAAATAATGCAAAACTGTTTATACGCCCATAATATAGAAAAGAATCTACGCAGAAGGGCACCCTGTGGAAAAGCTTGCTCGGGAAGGGTTTTTGAAGGTGCTGCAGAGAGGGATCGCGCTGGGAGGTCAGCGTACCTGGCCTACAGGTAAGCAACAGCACACGGGGCACCCTGAAGCCAGCCCTGCGCTGGACTCTGGTCCTTTCTGCCAGAAGGGGGAAGTACGCATTTCATTCCTTCCTTCCTTCCTTCCTTCCTTCCTTCCTTCCTTCCTTCATTCATTCATTCATTCATTCATTCATTCATTCCTTTCCATTTTTTCTAGGCTGCTCTTCCAACTTGGTTTAAATCTTCTTAAATCAGTGTTGTCCAAACTTGGCCACTTTAAGATGAGTGGACTTCAACTCCCAGAATTCCCCAGCCATGCTGGCTGGGGAATTCTGGGAGTTGAAGTCCACTCATCTTAAAGTGGCCAAGTTTGGACAACACTTTCTTAAATGAAACCCTAACAATAACGCCATCAATCCTTGAAATGAGCAAAGAAATAAAAACATTGTATTTATTTATTTGCTTACTTTTAAAGAAAAACAACGTAGGGACTCTAAAAAACCTCCTCGCCCTGGCCTAGTTGCTCTCCTCTAACTACCTGGGTGAACGTAGGCTTTTCTTTATTCATTTGCTGCAAAGCTGCATTAATAATATGTGGAAGGAATGAAAACTTACTCACCTGGAACAGAAAGGTTTTGCAATCGATTGTTTTGCAAAAGGTTATCAGTGGCATGTATGGAAGAAAAATGAGGGAAAAAAGTGAAGGTATTTTACAGGTAATTTATGTTGTTTTGGCTCAGTGATTGCAGAAAGCTGATGGTGATATCCTGCAGATGTCTTCATCTCTGGTAGTAGAAATGTAGCTTATTAGGAATACAGACCATGAATGCTTTCTGTTTTCTTTTTTCTTTTTAAATTGCTCTTGGAATTATTATAGTAAGGCTTAAGCTCTGTTGCATTCGTTTTTGGATGTTTAGTTTCCTTTAAAAGAATTGTAAATAATCATGTAGAAGTACTTAGAGCACCCTACTATGGCTTCTTCATAGTTTTAGCTCCAAATTCAGGGGGGAACATCTGAGCTTAGAGCCATTTTTCAGGCCATCTGAGACCCTCCAGTGCAACTGAGTGGTGAGAGAATAGGAAGAACGTCTCCACATACTGTATGTTGAAATGACGACTTTCTCGGCCACACCAACTTGATGGGGCCGAAGTAGCCTGGCCAGCATTGGCTTTAAATGGAAGAGAGGCTAATTCCTTGAGGAGAAGGTCAGTGGAGGCTGGCTGCTGGTGGTCTTGAGGCTTTAAATATCTCAAGAAGTTTCCTAGATGGAACTTCTGGGCTCCCTTTGTGGATTTCCCTCAGAGTCTTCTGACCACTCACGGGATGGGAAAGAGACAGATGGGGAAACTCAATGGACCTTTGGTCTTACCCAGCCAAATTCTTCTAATGCTTCAGCAGGGTCAAAACTCTGGCGAAGATGTGGAGGAGCAGAATGGAACTGCGTGTGCAATTCTCATGGCTAGGGCTCAACTCTTCTCCCTTTTCAGCAGTCAGCTGGTGGGGATCTTCTGCACGACGCCTCATCAGGCCGGAAGAAGACTTGCAACTTATGGAACGTCATCCCCACCCCTGCCAAAGGGAGGTTGGCTCCATCCTGTTAATTTTCCAGAAGTCCCTCAAAACTTGGCTGTGCTGTGAGGAAGAGGGACTGGCGAGTTGCTGAGGCAGCTCCGTTGCTGTTAATATCTGCTGCCCTCTCTTTGCCTTTTAATCACCATTTTTAAATTTTCTGGATCTGTTCATTTTTTTATATTGCTCTTTTATAGTTTTTATGGTACACCGCCCAGAGTCACTTTTTTTGTGAGATGGGCGGCCATATACATTTGATGAATAAATAAATTTGATAAATAAAATAAATTTCTATGCATCAGCAATGTGAAGATTGGTCAGAGGTGATGTCAAAAGACGATTTCCCTGCCTACAGATTCCGCCTCCCCCCATCCAGATGGCAAAGCAAAACTGGGACACAGAACCCTGGCAGAAAAACACCCACCTCCCCAAACAGTCCAACATGGATGCTCAGTGGATTTTGCAAGCTGCTAATTGCTAACAGGGTTCTTCTCTTCGTATTGATGGAATCTGATCTTCTCTCGGAGAACATCAGCCCCTCATCAAGACCATGGCTAATTGCTCTACCACCACCCACTCAAAGTCACTCCTGATAATGTGGCTTCTTCATATGATTCAATAGAATTTATAGTGAATTTAATTTCCTGTGCATTTCCTAATGAGTGGGATATACAACTGAATATTGCTTCTGACACGTAGTGCTCCTGACACCTGTGGACACCCCAATGACACCCTTTCCCACCCACCCCCAATTCGTGACATGCTACACTCCATCCCTGCTGTAAGATCCCTTTAACAGGCCTGGCACTCCTTGAAGTGGGTCCACAGGGACCCTACCTAGGAGCTGGTAGAGAGCCTCACCTTTCTTTCTGCTCACCGACGCTCTCATCCTCCTCCTTTGCAGTTCTAGAAATTGTGTTTCGGTTTTTCTTTGGACGTTTTATCCAGGTGGTTTACAAAAGAGTAAAAGCCAAATGGCCATCATTTAGCCTCAAGTGAAATGGCTTATGTGAGCAGAGTTTACCTGATTGACCTTCTCTGGCTGGGTGTTATGGTCCCCGGGCTCTGGAGGAGATGATGTGAAGAAAGCACCTTGTTCTGGCAACTCTATTTCCGCCCAGCCCTAGTGGCAGGTCTGGCGTGCGGTCGTGGCCAGTTTTGCTTATCGTGGAGCTTTCCAATTTGGATACGCCGGGGGTTTTGCAAGCTGCAGAACTGAAGTTCTCTCCTAACTCCACCTCCCAGCTTTGGGAATTCGGAGGCCATCAGAGAGCAAAACCTGGTGCTGTGTTGAGACTGCCTTCCTTGTTGTGAGAAAGGAGCGTCCCCATTTCCATTTGTGAAATCTGGGCGATTATGTAAATTTAGAATCTGAGCAGAAAGGATCGAGGCGTTCTTTGTTTTCCAGAGAGAGAGTCATGAATCATTTGTTGACAGGTCTTAGCTAATTAACACCATCTCAGGCCTAGGCAATATCTTTGTCTACCGGCGCTTAATTAACAATAATCTTGAGCGTATCAGGCGTTGCACGCTAATCCACGTGGGTTTTTCTGGGCTGCCAGGCTGGGAATGCAACTTTATTTGGACTGAAGCTGCACTGGTATGTAGGGCTCTGCGTTCAAATGAGGTGGGAAAAGAAGGCCAGTTACAAAAAGGCTGCATGTCCCATGAGCAAAGCAGGCCCCTCCGGTTCCCTTCCTTCATGGTCTCTGTCGTTTCATCCACAGATGCTGGAACCATGGGTGTTGGCCTCCTCTGGGCGAGCATCGGGAGCTAAGGATCCCGGGGACTCCTTTCTTTAGTTCCAAGTTGAATGCAACCTCACCGTTTGCATTTTGGAACCAATAGGTGAACTGAGGCATGGTTCAAAACTCACACCCCTTTGAATTTCAAAATATAGCAAGTCTCCAATAAACATCCCCCCTCCCCCCAACTTACATATTGACATTTGAGGACTGTAACCACATGAGAGAACAAGCTTATCGCTGAGAAGACTATTTTTTAAAGATGGGAAAGATTCCTCCAGGAGAACCAGGATGAGTTTGGGAAACAAGATGAGAGGTCAGAGCATTCCTGAAGCAATTCACATTCAGTCTCCTTCTCTTCTCTTCTCTTCTCTTCTCTTCTCTTCTCTTCTCTTCTCTTCTCTTCTCTTCTCTTCTCTTCTCTTCTCTTCTCTTCTCTTCTCTTCTCTTCTCTTCTCTTCTCCTCTCCTCTCCTCTCCTCTCCTCTCCTCTCCTCTCCTCTCCTCTCCTCTTCTTCTTTTCTTCTTTTCTCTTCTTCAATAACTTGGCCCAGAATCTCCTGAAGTTGAGCTGATCTTCATTTTCCTCCTCTCACAAGGTCTTCTGAAAGCATTTGGAGAATCGGAGAGATAAATGGGGCCTCCCACCCACATTAGGAATTTTATTACGGCCCCAGAGCAACGTCATAAATACACGAAGTGCAAGCACAGGAGAAGTGCGGATGAGAAGTGGAGCCATAAGCATCTTTCGGCAGCTTTATTAGCTGGTCCTGACAATCGAGCCGCATTGTAAGTAATAGCAGGCTGCTTCTCTGATAAAAGGTAAGGAACATAAACATCATCTCAGCTCCAGGAAGACACAGGAACCGAGGGACAACTGAGTCATCGAGTCTCTCTCTATAACACGCACAGCCCACCAGGCTGGCACGCACCAGCAGATCCAGACCCACAAGCCAGGGAGTTAGTTACCTTGCTGAAGAGGGGAGCTATGGCATTTACCACCCAGCAGAGCAGGAGGCCGAGCATTAAAGTGCGCCTTAGAAAAAGCTGTCCAAGGAGCAAGGTAGCAGGCTGGTTCCTGGCTGGGATTCGGCCTCCAAGATTTGAAATTTTGGGGGTATTCTGCCTAAATAATGCGGGTGTTGCTGGCTCTTAGCCCTTTTCCAGCTCCGTGAGAGAAGGAGCGCTGGTGAAAAACAGTCAGAGGGCAGCAGTTTCCCCACCACAGACCAGGAGCCCCCCCAGACAGAAGTGACCGTTATCCACATCTCTTGCAACCCTCCAGACCAGAAAGGCAGCATGAAGAGCCAACCAAGAGATGGAAGGAGAACTTCCACTGCTCTCCTCCTAGGCCAGCGAGGGCGGTTCTCCCTGGAGCATCTGCCTGGATTTGGACACATTGCAAGGGGAGGGCGCCTGTTTGAAGGCGGAAATGCTTTATTCAGCAAGGAGCAGCATCTGCACTGTTAGAGCACACAGCAGTTGACATGTCACCAGGGTTTAGCAGGCCGCTGCACGCCAGCTTCTTCTCGCAGCACTCCCAAGGTTTGCTCCACCCGAGGACATTCACTGTTAGGCCACGAGGGGGGCCTGACGCAATGGGGTATTCACAAGCCAGTCTTGCAGGGACTGGAGGGGGCGCCTGGCTGATCTGCCTTCCAGCTGCTGCTACAGAATCAGAATGCCAGAACAGGACAGGACCCTGAAGGCCATCCAGTCCAACCCCCTGCCCAAGCAGGAATCCTCTGCCCAGCCCAGACACGTGGCAAGATCTCTAAAAAGGGGTCCAGGAGGCAGAACAGAGAGGGCTTGATGGCCTGTGGAACTACTGAAAATTCTTTTTTTTTTAACCAGAGGCTCGGCACAAAGTAGAGGAGGTAGGTGGGATCTTCTTTTCTGTTTTTCATCAGCCCCTCTTCGGACCACCTTCCCACTTAGCCCACAGAGCATTCATTCTACACGTGGCCTTTCTGTAGCCATAAATCTCTCTTTGTTTGCACCAGAGAGTTCTGCCCCGTCCCAAATTAGCATGCGATGCTGTTGAAATTCAAAACGGGTTGATTCCTATATTGAATCTGGAATGTTTTCAATTCTTTAATGTAGAATGAACACAACGCCTTTTTTATAATATTGTCATCATAATAATCAGTTGCAGTCATTCAAACCCGGTTCATTTGTATTTTTTGCACCAACTCTCTGTGATCTACAGGGTGGTTCTGAATAAGTTAGAATATTAAGGGTTGTTTTCAAAGGCTTTTACCCACAGAAGGATGATTTAAAGAGAAGAAGTCAGAACACTGAGCAATGCTGCAGATTTTCAAAATCGGGGAGCGTTGATCCCAGAAACAGCCATATTTTCCCCGCTTTATGCCTCCCTGATCTTCTAAGGATAAGTCTAACATTAGTGAGAATGTAGATGTTTGGATAGGAGCGGTCTCCTGTCCGTTGCTCGGAGCCGAGGTCTCCGGCAAGAATGCTGGAATGTCCAGATGTGCTCGCCCAGGACAAGCCGTGACGCCTGCGGCACAACCCTCAGCCATCCTTCGAGTTCAGCTCAAAGTCTGGGGACTTCACGGATCCACTCCCGTTGCCTCCTCGATCGCCATGCAGAAACGGTTTGCCCGTAAACTGCCCTCCTTCTTCAGCCTGCCTTGAAAGGAGGAGGGGACGGAAGCCTCACTTGGGGGTTTGGGGCAGGCTGATGGGGCACCACTGAGAAAATGGCAGGTTGAACGTTGAGTTGAGTTGGTTGGGTTGAGTCAATACAAGATGAGCTAGTCCTGTTCCTTCCCAGGTTGTGTTTGCACAGCACTGTAATGTGTGGCCTGTCCACGTCCAGCTTAGCCTTCGCTTGAGCCACGCCGTTCTGTGTTAAGCCATAACCTGGTGTGGGAATCCGGCCAATTGTGCTTTCTTCCAAAAGCCAGGTTATGCAAACCATAGCTTAGCTCCGCCTGTGTCTTATTCAACTACCCCAGTCTTTTTCTCTCAGAAGGAGCAACTCCTCCTCCCCTGACATTTCCCTCCTTCTCTTTCTTGGCTTTACTCATTTCCCACCACAATTAACTTCCCACCCCTCCTGGCCTTATTAAAGTGCGCCTCATATACCATTCCAAACGTAGTTTCCTTATTGGAAAAAACAAAACTGTTCTCTTGCAGGTCAGGCTGTCCAAAGAGACTAGAGCTGGGCTCAAGCCAAGCTGCCTGAACTTTTCAAACTGCATCCTGCGCTTCCCTTAACGGCTCCTTGGAGCATGACGCAGCTTCGATGTTGGCGTAGGCAATCATTGATGGAATTAATTATTTAATTGATAATTAATTAGGCTAGATTAATTCCAGTGGAATGGCCAGAAGCAAGGCATCTCTCCTGCCCAAGGAGAACTGAGGGAATTCCTTCTCAGAGGTGGAACAGTGGTCAGTTGCCCCCACTGCTTTTGCCTGGTGGACAACATTAGCCAATCAGCTGAAATCTGGATCTCTGGTGGGACTGGCAATGGGATTCGAAGAGGCCACTGTGGAAATATCCAGTCCCCAGAAGGATGAGCATATCTCCCCGGGTCAAGGCTGCTCATGTTCTCCTTTGCTGAATCCTTTGGCGTGCCTCCTAGGATGATCTTTGACTCCCATCCCAACTCAGGGTGGGAATCCCGGTTCGGCACCCCTGGGTGCTTAGAGACATCCAGCGAAGGAGATCTCCATGCTTAAACTTATGCTGGAGAAATTTATTCATTCTGTATATGAACGATAGATGCATTTCACCAGTGACCCAAATCAGCCAAGGACAAACATCAATCACTTTCTTCTAAAAAAAAAAAAGAGAGCTTCTCTAAAAATAATTAGCTTCTCAGATTCCTCCCCCCAATGAAGGCATGAAATTGGGACACCTGGAAACTTGGCCAGGGAAACTGGAGTCAAGCCTTGTGCTTGGAGTGGATCTTGGGGCCAAGGGGGCACTTCTTGGCCCTCTATGGGTGCGACTCTCACCTGGCTTAGGAGAAACAAGTTTTGCAACCAAACCTGACAAGCTGGCAGACTGAATTTTCTAACATGCACAGGCCTGGGGATGGTACTGAATTTATTTTGCTGTGAAAAGGAAATGAATTGAGGAAAATCCTCTGGACGCACCCTTAAGGACATACGTGCCACTGGTTATTTGCGACTCACTTGGCAATCTTAGTGCTTCCTTCCCTTCTTCTAGGATAAATAGGAACATATGGCCTTTAAGAAAGCTCTGCATTGCAAACAGCCGAGGCCAGCTAAGGGTAGCGATCTAAGTTGTTGTTGTTCAGTCGTTAAGTCGTGTCCGACTCTTCGTGACCCCATGACCCATATTGCGCCAGGCCTTCCTGTCCTTCATTGCCTCCCTGAGTTTGCTCAGTTTCATGCTCAGCGATCTAAGTACGCACCAGCAATTAAGAGTCACATTAAAGCCTGTAAAGCCACTAAGAAGTGGGGGTACCTAGTGAACATGGGTGGGAAACGATCCAGCAGTGGGTTGGGGTTGGCCTGTGGCTCCTCTTCATCCTGTCAGGAATAAAACCACAGGTCTGTTTTGTTTGGGCTCAGCTGCGGGCTTGGTCGTGGCCGTTCCCAGCAGGGCCAAAAGAGGTTGCAGTCCCCCTTGAAAAATGCTGCGTTATCCTGACCACGTGCTCTTCACTTCTCCTGGGGAGCCACTCCGGGGGAAAGGATGGCGTAGCTTGAAAAACAGACTTGGTTCCTGAATATCCATTTATAAAGATTTCAGACAGTTCGAAGTTCAGACCTGCTGCCCGAGAGGAGCTGGTTTGGAGTCTCGTTCCTCCCTTGGAAACGTTGGCCACAGCTGATTAGTGAGTCTTTGCAGGCAGATCCAGAAGATCCCAGGAGTTTGGGGACGCTCCTCCAAGGGCCCGTGGTGGCTCGATCCGTCGCTTGCTGGGCAGAATCGGGATCCTTCCCCTTCTGTCTCCGCGGACTAGGAGGAGATGTGCTGCGGGGCGGCCTAGTCCCCAGGACCTGCCTGGGGGAGCTCGGGGAGCCGAAAAGACCACAGGGGAGCCAGCCCAGAAAGGTTTGAGCGCACGCTTGACTTCTCGATCAACTTCAAGAAGGCCCAGAAGGATTTGGTGTCTTCACCTTGGCGGATTGGGACGCATTCATAATGCATGTTGGAAACCTCGCTGCGGATGCCGAGGATGGCATAAAATATTAATGGGAGGCGATGAATAATTAAACCCATAGAATAAGAGCAAAGCAGTGCAAAGTCACACTGCACAGTCACTTGGGTCACGGTTAAAGCTTGGGGCCTCCTCTCCTGCAGAGCCGGTTCTGCGGAGAGGGGCTGCCGTGGGTCACCCAGGCCCCGGCAGGGAGAGAGACGGCTCTGATGAAGCTTTGGAGGAGTCAGGAGGATGCACACGCCGAGGCCTTTGCCGACGTTAGCCCTGCGAGGTAGTCCAGACAAGAAGCACAACCAGGAGTCCCAGCTCTGCCTTTATGGTAAGGTGACTTGAACGGGATCTCGGAAGCGTTTCTCCCCTCCTTTCCTTTTACTCTCTGGAAAAGTAGGGAGGGTCCCTTCTGAGGGTCTCCCAGGCCCTCCCTCCTTCTGGGGGCCAACGTCCCTTTCACAGACCGGTCGTCCCTCTGCGGCTCCCCCTCCTCTCTCCCGCAGACCGTCACATCTGGCTGGGAGGTGGGCTGGAGCCACTCAGACACGGCACGAAGCAAAGCTGCGTGGCAAACCGGCTTCCTCTTTTCGGAAGGGGAGGGTCGCCCCCTCGAAGCGTCTCACCATCCTCATCGCATCCTCCTGGAGAAGGAGGGACAGGACGCCAGCAAGGGTAGCGAGAGCCAGAGCGAGGGTTGGAGAGGGAAGGCCAGGGTGTTCCCACACGCTCTCCGGCCACCTGGCCACAGGCCACGAAAGAACCTTCCCCCAAATCCTCCCCTCCTGTTGAAAGAAATTTGGAAATAGATTCTCTTTTGCTGAATTAAATGAAAGAGCAAAGGGAAGAACAAGCGCAGGGAAGTCTTCTGCAAGGCGCTAACGTTCACGTGCCACAAAACCCTGGGATTTTCCCGGGATGCTGCTTGGCGCCTGCGTGCTTCCGCTCGTTCCTGTTTTGGCGCTGGAGAAGCGCAGAAGCACGCTGGGAGGAAGCCAGGCCATTCAAAGCCCATCCTGTGCGGGCGCTGCCTAATCAATCTTAAAGCTAATTTAACTTTCGCACTCGCTGCGTCTCTAGCCTTCTTCTGTGCCCGTGGAAAGGATGGAGTTTCTGCTTGTGTGGAGTGAGGACTCCTTGCCAGATGTTCACAGTAACAAGCAGAGGCAGCCCTCAGCCATCTCTACAACAGGAGGAGGGTGATCCAAGAAGAGAGCTGTCAGATTTAATGAAGCCAGGTTAAGCAGATTTGGAGGAGGGAGGCGAGCAGCGCCCAGGGTTTGTGGGCAGAGCGCTGCCCGGCTCAGATTTAATTGGTGGTCCACCCCCCGCCCCGTTCAATCAGGGTCTGTCAAATGACTGGAGTCACGGCTAACCATTTCATAAACATGGTCCTGTTACAATACAATAAACCAGGGAAAAGCCAGTAATCCCAGGCAAGAAATGCCCGTCGAAAGGGAGGGGAGGGGAGGGGAGGGGAGGGGCGTGGAACCAGGAGGCTCAATCTTCCAACGGAGGAACTTGGAGGAAGGAAAAGCAGCTGGAACATCACAGCCTCTTTTGGCGTCCATCTGAGGCCACCTGAAGCCCAGCTAGAGAATAGTCAGGATGCCAAGACTGGTTTTTTCTGATTAGTATCTGCACTTCTCTGCTGTTTTCCCATTTTAGACATTTCTTGACCCCCCACATTTTAATATCTCTCCTTATTTCAGTTCACAGCCTGTAAAAGAGAGGAAGCAGAATGGCAAGATTTGGCGCACGCCCATCAGCAAAATCTCCTCTTCATGCTCCAGGCCTTAGAATGACCTATTTAATGACTATTTGGAGAGCAGGAAATGCTTGATGGCCTCCATTCCTCCCCCCTCCCAAAGTTTTCAGATGTGGATGTCTCCTCGGTTGGACGACGGAAGGCTCCTTGAGACCAGCGGCAGGAGACCTCAGCACCTTCTGACATGTTCAGGTTCCCGACCCGAACCTGAGTGGGAAGAATGTGGTCCACTTCCAGGATACCCAAACTGCCAGAAGGTTACCCAGCCTAGATCAGCTGCTTTCTCAAGGCTCCTCTGTCGAGCAGCGAAGAACTGCTGTGACATCGGCAGCCGGCTGACCAATCCAATCCCCCTGTTCCCAGCCCGTGGGCCTGCCCCGAAGAATCGAAGTGGCCACACCAGACTTCCTAATTAACCTTCCCAGATAGCTGATATACACCGCAGCCTTTCAGCCAAGTACCCGACCCATCCCTCATTCCCGCTCTCCTGGCCGCAGATGGCAAGAGCTCCCTCGCTTGTAAGCAATTCGCAGCTTTGCTGTGGAAAGAGGCTGGGCGTTCTTGGCTCCCCTCCAGCGGCTAAGCTGGACGGCTGTTCATGGCAGGAATATCTCAGAAACGTGGACGAGAGGCCAAGAGACCTCACTGCCGCAGCTGACTATGGAAAACCTGCCCAGGTGGTCTGTGCCAGCTCAGACACTTGACGTGATGGAGAAACCCACCAACCTTGTGCTGGTACCAGGGAAATCGCTCCTTTGGGGAAGGGGATGGTGGCCATGCATCTGGCTTGCACGCGCGTGTGTGTGTGTGTGTGTGTGTGGAATGTTAACACCCCTGGTCCTTCATGGAAGTTTGTTTGCCTAGCCCCCTTGATTCCTAGATAAATGGTTCCTCCATCTTCATGGGGAATCTACTAGAAACTGGGAAACCATCACTGTTTTCTGGAGACGTTCTGGAGACCTTTGTCTCAGCAGTGTGGGAAACAAGATGAAATAGTCCTGATCCAGTTGGAAGCATCTTGGGTGCTCCTTAACATTCCTTGCATAAAACTTCATAACAGGAGGAGGCCACAGACAGAAATACGGCCCCCAGGACTGCTGATCGATCCACATATCTAGGGCTTGCTAACTCTTCCCCAGGGCTACCTCCAAGCCTCAGACGTGTAGGAGAAACTGTGTTTCCTATTAACAGCCACCCCCAGGGGCCCCCCTTCCATCATGGAACAAAGATCTGCTCAGGACAAGCCAAACCCTCTTGGTGGTATCTTTTCAGCCACAGGGTGCCTCCACATCTGCCAAAGATTGCAGCAAAATGCTCCCCTGCCAACCCCATTGGAGCCCACCTGCCCATTTTTCCAACGGCACTTGTGACGGTTCTGGGCAGCCAGTGTTGGTATCCTGCTGATGGAACTGGAGCATTTTTGGAATGTCTGTCAGGAATTCCTCCACCATGAGGAGTTGCTCCCATGACGTGCGCTGTGCGTGGAATTTGTTTAGACCCCAAACACAGCCAAGGGGGGTAAAGATGTGGTGCAAAAATGCAACTCCCCAACCAGGATCAGTTGCTGAGTGACGGCTGACGGGACGCAACATGGCTCAAAGGACTTCCCATACAAGTTGGAGAATGCACTCTTGTATTTCTCTAAAAGAAGTGTACCGTTCATGCCTAGGGATTTCTTTGAGGGTATGTTTTCCCCTTGTATTTTAATATCCTTTCAGGTGGAGAGATGGGATATTAACAGAAGGATGCCCCAAGTTATCAGCAGTGCTGTTCTTCAGGTGAACCCTACTATTATCCCCTGCCAGCCTGGTGCCTCTTGACCTTATCCCAGGTTGGGCACGGGGAGAGAGAATAGCTCATCTCACAGCACTGGGGATGCTCAAGGGTGGGTGCATAGAGCGCACTAAACCAAGGCTTATTGAATAAGCCATCAATGGCTGAGTTCGTAAGTCACACCGAGTCATAACTGATGGTCCACCAAGCATCAAGCTGAAACTGAATCAAAGAACTGCCATCTTGACTTAACCCAACCTCATTGCAACTTCATGATGAGCATTCGAGCAGCCAGGTCTTCCCCAGGACCTCTGCTCCTGTTTGCTGAGAATTTTAACCACCTCCATTTATTGGTCTGTCAAAAAAGCCTTTTGCCATCTAATTCATTTTGTGCTCAGAGCAAAGGAGCAGCTTGGGGACCAATGTTGCACCAATTCCCTCTGTAACCTTGATTAATGCTTCAATAAAAAAGCACATAAATTATATATTAATTCTTCAAGGAATAAAATGCCCTCGCAGTGGCATGCATGTAAATGCCCTGTAAATGGTATTTGTTTTGTCAATGAACACAATATGACTGAGTGCAAAGAGAGGAGATTGACACATTTTTGGCTCTCCAGAACAGCTCTCCTTGACCAGCTCAGCTCATGGCATGTTGGGCTTGGCTGCGGCTTATGTTCTGCAAAGACCCTTCCTATCTGGCTGATGGATGAGCGTCACTTGTAAGGACTGAAGACCCACCCACCACTTTTTCATAAAGGGCCTCTGGAATTCAGGACTTGAATATCTGTGGCCCCAAAGGTAGGATTTAGCTCAAACTGTGCAACGTTTCACAATGTCAGAGAAACAACTTGTGAAGACAGATCACTTCCATAATATTTTTTCTGCATCATCTGGGGTCAGAGAAGCAAACTTGAGGCTGCCCAGCCCATCTCAGCAGGACGCTGCATGCCACGCTCTGGCCATCACCTCTTCCTCGCCGTCAGCAAGGTCTCCCGCACAGCTTTGGGGTGGCGGCCCTCTGGCTGGCCATCGGAAGCCCTGGTGACACTGGAAAGCAGGCCGTCAGCTGCTGCAGAAGCCACCAGCAAGTAAATAAATGGCCTCCGAGTGATTAAATAAAAGGTTAGGACTGTTGAGTGCTCTAATCAATAATGCATGGCTTAGAGGAACAGCATACTGTACTTTGCAGGGCAAGATCAATAATGCATTTTCATGTTCAACTTTTGAATCCTAAAACAACTACATCAAAAATTTCACACCAGGCTGCCCCCAAAAATCAATAATGAAAAAAGGCGTTCTGTCTTTCTTTCTTTCTCTCTTTCTCTCGCTCCCTCGCTCGCTCGCTCTCACACACCCTCTCAACTTTCTTTTGTCCAGTGGAGTGTAATTAAAAGCCAAGCCAACTCCTTTGCTCAAGAGAGCAGCGGTGGAGGCTGCAAGCTGAAATGGGGAGACTGATTTTGCCAAAGCCCCCCAGGTATCCAGGCGCGCTACGGGATGAGACTGGGAAAGCCTGATGAACTTCCTCCCTTCAGCCTTTCTGGCCTGGACTGGGGCGAAAGGACGACCGGCGCTTCTCCAGCACGGAGCTCCAGGAAAAGTGGGTGGCCGCGGGTACAGCCGCAGTCCCTTAATGCTTGTTGGGTTCACAGCAGCGGCTTGACGGCGTCCTTCCTGACCAGAGAGAGTTGATTTCCGCCGGCGTTGTTCAGAGGCGATTTTATTTAATGCCCTAAATTCTCAGATTAAGCACTTCCAAAAGAGCGAAAGAGAAGCATTTCCCCCTCACCTCAATTTTCTACAGCATTGTAGTGCTGAAATGCTTTTTGCGGTCTGACCATCCTGCTCTGTAAATATAATCTTAATAGGCTGGATTTTATTGAGGTGGGGGTTGGTATCCCCCCCCCCCGAGTGCCTTTATTTTGCTTGAAAAAACTGGCTGTTTTTTCTGACTCAAAAGCAGCAGTTGAACAACTGGCTAAGAAAAAATATTCCTATCTCCCTGTCACCTGCTGATGGGGCATTTCTTTTGCTCGCTGCTACTTTGCTTTTTTTTTTTTTAACACAGTGTATTCTGCTAACAGAAACGGCCAATATTCGTATGTTGTTGCATGTTAGTTCCCCTCCCAGCTGGTTCCTGTTCTGCTGAGCATTTCTGTGCGTTGCGATGACCAGCCCATTAAAGCAAATAAACAGGACTGAGACTAATATTTGCTGTCTCATCAGTGACTGGATGTTTACACCTTTGGCTGTTTGCATTGGGTCTGTGTGTGTGTGTGTGTGTGTGTGTGTGGGTCTGTGCGCATGTATTGTGAAAGAACGCTGAAGAAGCACGGTGTGATAGAATAAATGCATGACACGAAAGTCAAGGATTCCCCCCCCCCCTTTCCTGCTCTTTTCCCTGGAACCAGAGAGCAGGCTCGGGCTATACCCTCCCTGTCCTGCAGGATTCAAGATGATGTCAGAAGGCATCCATGGGCCTGAGGGCACCTTCCCTCTTTTACCCAAATGCACAGTGCATATTTTATAATCTCCTTCCCTGAGATTCACATGTCCGCATGCACCTTTCGGTCACCCTTCGATCTCCCCTCCTGCAGAAGCTGGCAGTGAGACTCCCAGGCCAAGGGACAACCGCATCGTGCAGCCCAGCTCCACACGGAAGCCTAGAATGGAAAGACTGAGACGGCCCCCAATCAGGCCTGGGCTTGGCTGCAAACGTCCCTCAGTGCCCATGCTTCTCCACCTAGCACAGATCTGGACCGTTAGCAGCACCTCACCTAGTAACTCAGCTCTTTTGATTTGATGTGCTCAGAAGAATTGTCTGGGTTAGCTGGGGGGATTTGGGGCATAGATGTGGATTGCATTAACGAAAAGGCTAGCAGGTGGACAGCTCAGAGTTACCAGAAATATTTTGGCTCAGAAAGGCAGCGGTTCAAGCGTGGTGAGGACCAGTAAGTGCGGGCATGGGCTGCATTTAAGCTGGTGGACACACTTCAGCCAGTGGCTTCTAGCTCCACGAGGAAGATACAACCAGCGGCTTTGTTTCATTCATCAAGATTTCAGAAGAATTTTGCTTGGTCTGCATTTCTAAGCCAACTGACCTTTGCGGAGTCGCACACTGATTTAAATATAATGATTCCTCGGACTGTGCTCTTCTCTAAAGTTTGTGGAACAGTGGTTGGTGTTAAAATGCATGTCACAAAATGCATCTTTTGGAAAGAAAAGTCTACCAAAGTCTGCATGGTAGGGTAAAGCACGTGCAATTTAAATTTATGAGTTTTTGTTGTTTATGTTGCTGTAAAACCCGGAACATAACAGACTTATCTTTAAACACATGTAGAAGGGATGCAGAGTGGACATAATCTGGAAATAATTCCTCTTTAGTTTGGCTTGGTGTAAAAAAGCACTGGAGTTATGATCTTATGCCACCACACTTTCTGGACCTCCCCAAAGGAGTCTCTGGCCCAAGGTTGTAACAATTAACAGAAAGGCAGCTGTTTTAACATTATAGTCTTGCCCAAGACCTGGGGGGAAAAATGGAACGCCAGATTATTTATTAAGTGCCATATGGCAAAGGATAACAAGGAAATGTAAATTCTGGTGTTTGATTCTGTAATTTGTGGTTCCTGATGACAAACCTTCAACTGTTCGAAGGTTTCCTCGTTTGATTGCTCAGATGAGCTCACTTGGGAAGCCAAAGCAATTCATCGAGAACCTGCTGAGTTTAATGGAATAAATCAAGTAAAGTTCAAGATAACTAAGCAAGGTTAATTTTAATGGATAGAAATCATTTAATGAATGAAACGAGTTTATTTTGTATCTGTTGTGTGACAATAACTCAGAGATTAAATATTTGGTTTACCATGCTGATTTTCTTTTCAAAAGGTCATCAATTAATCATATGAGTTTTAATTCATGAACCCACGAATGCAATCTGTTGGCTAACTAGCGAAGGCTCTTCAGTGATGATCAAGGTTTTGTAACTGATTCATTGGATTGATGAACTGGATTCTGCCACCCAGACTCTTCCTTCCCTTGATCGCTTTGTATGGCGAAAGGGGAGACGAAGCTGCAGAAGTTGTGTCTCAAGAGGAAGTAGTTGCGCCTGAAGCCCAGGAAACATCCCCAAAGGAGAAGAGATGGTACGACATGGAAGGGCCCAAAGAGTCAAGACGGGGCTGTGCAATCGAGGCCCCTCCCCAGGTTCATATTGCGGGGCAGAAGGGGAAATAGGACATGTCCAAGACTTGTTTCCCAAGTGGGAATGGCCACTTTTGACCAAGTGGCCATTCCCAGCGGCAGACGGGGAAGCCCACACCACCCCGGGGAGCTGCCTGACCCCAAGCAGCTGGGGCACTTTGCTCACAGGCAACTGGACAGGACTGAAGGGAGCAGCCGTAAGGGTCAGCCTTGAGAGGTAGTTCAGCCAAGAAGCACACCCAGAAGGACCAGCCGTAACTTTATTGTCTGGTTACATTAACAGAACCTCGCAAGTCTGAACGTGCATCTCTCCCCCCTTTGCCTTTACAGCCCAAGGAACTAGGGAGGGTCCCTTCGGAGACGTTCGCCAGGCCCCCAGTCCTTCTGTGGGCTCAGCCCTGGCTGCGGCTCTTCCCCTGCCTCCCAGGGCCGTTCCCACATACCATCACAGCTACCAGCTGCCCAGACCAAAGCCGAGGCTGCTACCTTTGGTTGGCCCAGCTCAGAAGAATCACAGGGTTGGAAGGGGCTGCTCTGTCCATTGCTGAAGCAAAGCCCCCAATAACCATAATCCCTTTCTGTCCAAGGAGGGTCCCCCAATGTCCTTCTACCCTATGCACAGAACCTGGGCCCCTGTTCCTCTCCTTGCAGGTCCCGAAATGCCAGACCATTGTGATTTGACCTCTCACGCTGTCCACGTGTCTAAATGATGGTTTAGTGGATCCTGTGGATTCTGTATGGCCTGGTTTGTCAATCCTGAGTAAGGGGATTGTGCGAACAGGGGAACGATGAAAACAGAAGGGGATGACCCTTTCAGGAGGGGAAGGCAGACATTTTGTTGAAAGCCAGCAGAGGTGCCAGCAAGTGTAGCAGAGAAGGGGAAATGGCCGCATCTCTGTTCTCAGATAATATTCAGACCCATATTTTCTGCAGTGCTGCTCTGAAGCCTCATTCAGCATTTTGTTTTTATTTCAAGCGGCCTCTCTTTGCTTCAGAGCTTCCATAAATCTTGAGCCGTGGAATTAAGCTAGATATATAACTTATTCCCATGGCCTTTGGTGGGGGGGAGGGTCAGGCTTTCCAATTGAAACTCACGTCACCCTTGCCAAGTTTAATCTGGGGTGTCAAGAGAGGCCATTTATTTTGTTTTATCCCAAATTAAAACCATTTTTCCTGCATGGCTTCAAGCGTGAACCTCTGTCTCCATTCAGATCCTAATGGAAATGGCCAGCAGGACAGATGTTTCCTAAGAAGCCATGGCCTGCCTGGGTTCAGAAGACGTTATGATCCTGCGTTCTTTCTGGTGAAAGGCCGCCCTGGTCCTTGACCTTACAAGTGAGCAAAGTCTGGGAGCTGGAAGCTGGAAGCTGGAAGAGATTCAGATGGAGACAGCCCGACCGTGGCTGAGTCCACACTACACACCTGGCTGGGTTCACACCTTCTCTGGTGTGCACATTCAGTGTGAACAGCAGAACCAAGAACCAAGCTGCCTGGGCGCCCATAACATGCTAAGGCACCAGACCCTAACCAAGGTCAATTTTAGTATCCTCTGATTTATAATGAAGTTTGTTAACCATATTACCTAAACACAGAGCCAGTCTACTTCTTGACCCAGAAGAAAGGGGGATTCTCGCCCTTACCCCCCAGTCCAAGACACGGTGGGACAATGGAGAATCTGTGTCCTTGATAGGATCCTCCAAGCAGCCCCCATTTGGCCACCAGTCCCTCCCAGTTCTGGAAGTTCCGCCTCCTTGATGGAAGGGGCCACAGAGCAGAGCTAAGAGAGGAAGAGAGGAAGAGAGAAGGGTGAGCCTGGAGCTCCCACTTCTGAGTGCAGCCCAGAAGGAAGCTGCAAGAACCGGAGCATCCCCCAGTTAGATGCTCCGGGAAGGGCCAGCACAAGAGACCCCCTCCTTCCCTGCCTGGCTGGGGCTGGTGCAACATTTCCTCCAGCCGCAGCTCAGTCCATAGCAGGACGGTTTTCTGCTGCTTCAGCTGTCGTGATTAAGATTGCCTTCCTGCCCCACTGGCTGGATCAGTAGCCCTGACCATACTGCTGAGGGGGGGTGAGGGGAGGGGAGAGAGAAATGAGTGATCAAGAAAGATGCAGCCCCTCTCCCAAATGTGCAGCAATGAAGTTCTTGGGAGTGGCAGTCTCTTCTTCCTCCTGATTCTTTCCAGCAGCCCCATAGATTAATCAACTGGGATGGTCCTATTACTTCGTTCTGGGAGGTCTTCTAGATCCAAGCAATCTGCAATGCAGCTCCCAGCCTAGTCCAAGCCTTCCAGCTCGCCTCCGTCAATCTCAATCAGAACCAACAGCACACACTGCTCCACAGCTGTAAGAGAGCAACCCACCTGGGTGGTCGTCGTCGTATATTTTTAGAACAAAACCATCAGAGAGACATTGACTTCAATGTACAGTACACGAGCTTACATTTCCTTTGCGCTTCAGGGAAAGGAGAGAAGAAATGACTCAATGAAGCGGTGTCAGGCACGGGAGACCCTGTCCAATATCTCTCAAAGGGCTTGCTCATCGACCCTCCATTCTCCCCACCACTCACCATTTGGGCTCCAGGAAGGGTACTGAGCAGCACCAGGACCACCCCATTGCTCCTCTGAATTTTGAAATGATTTTCTCCAACCTACTAGAGTGTTAGAAAGAAATCTTGCCAAGGTGGGGGGGGAGGTGTCAGGATTCTGTCCATGCTCAGCAAGATTGTTCTCTGAGAATGGAATTGGATCAAATCTTCCGGGGTGGGGGAAGAAGCCAGCAAAGGGCAGACTGGGGTTGAAAATGGGCTGGATCCAGAGGGAAATCCAACCCAAGAGGATGGAGAGTCGGCAACGTCTTGGAAGATTGACAGTTGCTCCATTCTAAGTCCTTCCCTCTTTCTGGTCACATGACCCAGAGCAGCCTTGAGGTTAAGAGGTTGGAAGAATTGCAGAAGAACTCCCCGCTTTGTAAAAGTTTGCAAAGGCCGTGTCTCTGGAAGGGCGGCCCTTTTCCTTTTGGTCTTTTAGAGGAAATTGAAACCAATTTTTGGGACCTCCATGTCTCTGCCGCTGCAGGAGGAAAAGGTGAAGCTGGCTGAAGGCATGACTGATGTTGCCCAGAAGATACATCCTGGGTGAAAAAACTTCTGAACAATCCACCTCACCTCTGCAGGGTCCCAAGTTGGTGCGCAAAGGTGTTAGACTAGCGTTGACTCTGATTTCTGGAAAACTGATTTTTTTTTTAACTAAGTATTTTACTGTATGATACTAAGTCACTAAAGAGAGAACAAATGACTGTATTATATGACTCTGTTAACAAAATTATTAAACTCAAAGGGGGAAAACCCAAGGCCTGAGAAATGATATCATAAACAAGGCAACTTCAAAATATTTGACCGAATCGCTGAAAAATAGTTCCTTTGTTGAAAAAAGGACTAATTCAAACATCAATAAAGAACATATATGACTAATCAATTGCTGCAAATCGGGTACAGATTTATCCACCCAGGCTGCACGCTCCCTCTTTCCCACCCCATGCAAAAGGTCCGCAGTGCTTAACTCTTGATAAGGAAGTCCTGTCTCTGGATGCCATGAGGGAAAAGCAAGAGGAACTGAGAGGGGAGTGCAAAGCCATCGAACGCCAAAGAAAAATCATTCGTCTTCACACCTCTGGCAAGAAATGGCTTCTATGCAGGTGCTAAAAGGTTCTGAGAAGAAACAAGGTGTCTGCGAGTCAGGGGGGAGTAGAATCATCTTGTCTTTCCTGTGGACATCTGGAGAAGGATCCCTGGAAGATGATTTAGGGATCCACTTATACCAAAGGATGAGCAAGCCGACAGGGTTATAATTAAAGCTGCTTAGCTGGACCAGACCGCCTAGTTTTGTCTTCTCCCAGCCACCACTCCTGGGAAGTCCGCAAGCAGGGTCTGAATGCCAACTCTTCCCTGCTCCAATGCTCTCAGCAGTGGCGTGCTGCCCTTGAGCATGGAGGTTCCAGTGGCTCTGTGACTTTCACCGGCCTGTGTTTGCCAGAATGCATCATGCCTCCTCTTCTAGATGATATACACCACATTCAGTCTGCGTGTGTGCTTTGGCTACAAGGGCAGGCCTCTCGGTATTGGCTTAATTCCCTTTAGTCACCTAGGGAATATCAGGCGAGGGGCCAGCCTATAGATTACATCACTAAATAAAACACCGTGCCCTTTGCTCCCGAGAAGAAAACCGATTCAAGGTTACCTCTGTATGCTGCACAACATACATCAGAAAAGGGCCTCCTGTGATTTAAAACCGTAACTTGAAGGGCAGCAAGGAAGGTCTGGAAGAAGCTATCCACTTTAGGGAAGGGATGAAAGGAAGCACATCTCATAACCCTTTCTGAGTTTTAATTAAATCTGTCACTCAGGAACGCTCTTCCTTAAGCTTTTTAAAACGATATTTGAGACGCTTTTCTCCCTTTAAAATGGCTTTTAGAGCTAGATTTGCAAAGGTCAGGAGCAAATAAATATCTCCTTTCATTTTCTCCATCTGGTAGCAAATATTTGAAAACAGCAAGAACAGTTGACCCAGAGAGGGGAAAAAGTCTATTTGGAAAGCAAAGCTACAGGAAGGGAAGCAACTGTGGTGGAAGAGGACATGCGGTTAGGTGAAAAGTGACTGTATTTTCTAACAGGCAAACTTAAAAGAAGCTATTTCCTCTGCTGGATTAGCCCAGTTTTCTTTTTCCAGCTGCATCAAGATCAGTGTTTCTCAACCTCGGCAGCTTGAAGATGTGTGGACTTCAACTCCCAGAATCCCCCAGCCAGCAAAGCTGGCTGGGGGATTCTGGGAGTTGAAGTCCACACATCTTCAAGCTGCCGAGGTTGAGAAACACTGATCTAGATGTTCAAAGCATTGGCAAGAAAAACAGGAATGCAAGCTGAGCAAATATGCAAGAGCCCAAAAGCTGGAGCTCCACTTCCTTCTATCACACCCGCTCAGTGACCGACAAAAACCATGCAGCCCTTTCATTGTGCAGCTGTGCAGTTTCTAGGGTCACCTGCCAGAAGGTGGAGAAGGTAGCCAGCTGTTTTTCTTGGGCCCCTGCTCTGAAAAATGACCATAATGTAATGATTTGGAAGCAGGTCTCATCTTTCTGCCTATTGGCCAGGAAGCCAGGAAGACCAAGGGCAAGACCCTGGGCTTTGTGGTCCAAGGCGACGGCAGGGCACCTGGGGAAGGAAAGGGAGCAAGTGAAATGATCGGGAACTGTCCGAGGTCCTGCAGCCTGAACTCCCTGCTTTGCCCCCTGAACGGGGTTTTAGCAGTGCTCCCTCTGGCCTCTCAGAAAAGTTCATCTCCTCTGAGCTGACCATGCCATTGCACACTGTTCTTGGCCTCAGTTCAGGATGATTCTGAGATGCCTTTCTTGACTTCTCTACAGCCCATATTCTCTGGAAAGGCCCCATCCAAGTTATGACTAGGCGTGACCCTGCTTAGGTTCTGGGCCCAGATGAGGTTAGCCTGGCCCGTCGCTGGCTGAATTTCTTGCATGGATTTTCCCTCCCTCCGGTGGATCTTGATCTCCTTGCAATCAAGACCAGCTGGTTTGCAGACCTAATCCCTTGGGCATTAATCCTGGCTCTTGGTGGATTTCTTGCTCGAGGTGGTCACTCGCCACATCACTTGGAAGAGAAGATAATGTTAATGTGCTCTGCCTGTCATCAGAAACTCCAGCCTCCAGGGCTGATGAGAGGAAAACAGTTGATAGGTCACATGGCTTTGTGGATGTTCAGAGCCTTCTACAGCAGGGTAGGTACAACATCGGTGGATCCAGCTGAAGCCAGCCTTGCCCTGCAGATGTTCTCCTTCTCCTAGATCCACAATCTCACCTAGAAATTAAGGGGGGAAAAACCCACTTCTACTGTGCTACCATCAGCAAGAATGATTTCTAATTTAAATTCTGCCTGGTCAGCAAAGTGCCTTCCAAGGCTGGCTGTTAGCCAGAGCTGTTCTGGAATTCCTTCCCCCGTGCATGGCCCAGGAGGAGAATACTGATGCACTGCCTGCGTGAGAGCAGAATTCGGGAAGCAGCACAGAGACCACATCCGTCAGACAGACTTCTGCATCTGCATCTATTAAAACAGTGTCTCTCCTTCTTGCCTCAGTGATGCAAATGTCATGGGAAGCTTTGTCAGAATTAAGAGGAAAGTGATCAATTTTTCATTCACTGCATTTTGATCTATTTGCGGTGGCTCTATGCATCTAATGAAAGGAGGGAAAAGTGTCCCCAGCAGAGCATTTTCCAGAATTTGCAGTGCGGGTGAGTGTCTCTCCCCCATGGTCTGAAGCCTCCTGAAACGTGGAATGAATCAGGCAGGCAGGCAGCCAGGACTGGATTCATTTTGTGACATAATTGGTTATTGATTGATTGGTGGTTGATTGCCCAGGTTGGGTCTTGCATACAAAGTAACAGTGGCCGTGGGAGCTGAATATCCATCTTGGCTGGGTGTGCAACGAACAGCTCATAAATCCTCAGTTTTTGTCAATTCTCAAATAGGGGTGTTCAGTGAAACAACAAAACCAAAGGCAGTTAAATCATGAATGGTATGGAAAGAGGAACCCTTTTCACCTCTTCAATTACACTAGAAATTGGGGTCAGTGCCGTAAAGCTCAGAGGCGTTGGTTTCAGCTGGACAGAATTTTCTTAAAGGTACTCCTTGTGACATTGTGAGGGTCACTGCAGTGGGATAGCACTTCAGCTAGGGCTTTCAAGGAGGGGCAGACCTGTGGAGGAAGATGAAAACTCCAGCACTTCCTGGTTAAGTTGAACCTCCCTGTTCTAAGGCAGCGTATCTCCAGATCCCGGCTGGGGCTCTACACGGGGCAGACCATTCAGAAGCTGCAGCAGGCCCACACAGGAGAAGTCCTGCTTGCTTCGTCCATGGAATACCTGTATTACAGGAGATGCATTGGATACCAGCAGGCTCCTGGGTGCGTTTCAGAGTGGGTGGCTTCAAGACTACCCACCCTGGTGGAATCTACCTGGCCAGAGAGATCCATGAGGGAGGGCATGTTACAGGTCCCACCTCTGAAGGTATGTTGACAAGACGGGATCCAGAGATGAGCCTTCTCAGTGGTGGCCCCATCCCTTTTTGGTGGGGAGTCAAGGCTCAGCAGTTCCACGGGGCCTTGAGACATGATAATCTGCTTCTGAAATGGAGGACAAGCCAACGTGACTGTGCTAATGGAGAGCTGTTATGAGGAATGTAAAGGTTGTGCTTTCGTTTAATCTGATTCTATGATTGTTATGATTTATGGTTTCATCTTCATCACTGAAAGAGGAATTGTAAGCCACTCAGAGCTTTGTTCAGTCGCTTAGTCGTGTCCGACTCTTCGTGACCCCATGAACCACATCGCGCCAGGCCTTCCTGTCCTTCACTGCCTCGCTGAGTTTGCTCAGTTTCATGCTCAGTGCTTCAGTGATGCTATCTAACCATCTCATCCTCTGCCGTCCCCTTCTCCTTTTGCCTTCCATCTTTCCCAGCATCAGGGTCTTCTCCAAAGAGTCCTCTCTTCACATTAGGTGACCAAAGTATCTGAGCTTGAGCTTCAGTATCAATCCTTCCAATGAGCAATCAGGGTTGATTTCCTTTAAGATTGACTGGTTTGACCTCCTAGCAGTCCAGGGGACTCTCAAGAGTCTTCTCCAGCACCACAGTTCAAAGGCATCAATTCTTCGGCGCTCAGCCTTCTTTATGGTCCAGCTCTCACAGCCATACACAAATAAATAATACATATTCACCCAGAGTTTTTCATTTGGGACATTGGACGTTTGTTTCCTTGAGAAGTGCTGTCACACCATGCAGGGACCACCAGAGGTGGTCTGCTTGTTATCACCCCAACGTATTTTCCCTCCAGGGTCCAGTGGCTGCATTACTGCAACGGAAGGGGCAGCAAGTGGGGTCGGGCATAAAACGGTAGATCCAGCATATCCAGACTGCCTGGATGCAAGAGGTAAGAGTTATTCTATTAGTCCTAGCTTTCACTCAGGAGCAACTTAAATGATACCAAATGAGTTTTTTCTCCTGTTTTTCCCCACTTCTTTATCTCCTCCCCCTTTCTTTGTGGGACACAGTCTCAAGGGCCTTCTGCCTAAGAAAAAGGACTGGGAAAAGGTGGTGGTCCAGGAACTGGGGCTGATCCAGCTTGGAGCAAAGTAGCTTCTGGGCCAGTGTTTCTCAACCTTGGCAACTTTAAGACGTGGGGACTTGAGGTCCCAGAATTCCCCAGCCAGCATCTTCTTAATGACTCCAGTGTTTTTCTACCTTGGCAACTTGAAGACGTGTGGACTTCAACTCCCAGAATTGGCTGGGGAATTCTGGGGAATTCCCCATGGCTGGCTGGGGAATTCTGGGAGTTGAAGTCCACACGTCTTCAAGTTGCCAAGGCTGAGAAACAGTGTTCTGGGGTCTTCCTGGTGTTTGGAGATGGAGCAAGGATGCAAAGCAGAGCTCTTGTCTGAAGCCTTCCTGGGTCATGATCCAACTCATTGACTTCAGCAATGGAATACGATCAAAGTCGGGAGACGCCAACAACCGGGCACACTTGCTGAACGGAGAAGGGCAGAACATGAAAACACTTTGCACGAACACCTCTAGCTGCTCAGGGCACCGAGGGGAAAGAGAGAGAAAACATGTTTTCTTTTGACAAGGTGCGTTTCTAAGAGCAAAGGAAAAAGTGGCAGCTGAGTTCAGAGTTAATGCAGCTCAAAGACAGAAGGGCAGGGAGGGGGAAAAAACTCTTCCCCCCCCCCCAGCTCCCAAGGGGACCAAGCAATAAGATAATAGCCAGCAAACGCCCGCTCCTTTGTAAGGGAGTAAACTCTTCATTCCAAAGCATGCTTTAACGTGCTTGACAAGCCTTGGGTAGACAAACCAACTTTGTGTGATATTATAATCCATCTTACAAGCAAGGCTCATAGGAGTGGGGTTTTGAAATCAAGTTCCTAGCTCTTATGAAAGAAAGGGAGATTTGGGAGCAGTTGGGCCTCCCTCCCTCTCTCTCGGTCTCTGCAACTGGCTCTGCAATTGGCTGGATTGAGTGGCCTGATTGCTTGATGCAGGCCAAGCTTGCGCGGTGTCTTCTGCCTCCTACGGTGTCCACCAGGGCAATGAGGACAGCAAACGAGCGGAAACGGATCATTCGAAAGCTCTCAGCTCTAGCGCCTGCTTGAAGGAAAGCTAAGCAGGGCCAGCCAGGGTTGGTACATGGGAGGGGACCCAGGAAACCCCTGAGCTGAATGTCCCTCCCCGCTGTACAGCCACATTCCTATAGGTTCTGGCTGGGCTAACGGGGAGGTAGTGTGTAACGGAACAACCAAATCGGAACGAGTGGCCCAAAGGGGTTAATTTTAATCCAAAACAGACTTGGCCTTGCATTGGGTTAAATATCCACTGGCTCTGGTGTTGTGGAAACACCCCAGTCCAGTCTTTGCCCAGTTTTGCCTAACTAGCCCTCCAAGGTAAAAGGCTGGAGAGAAGGAGAAGCTGATAAGAGGGCCTCTTTTGAGAACTCCCTGCCAAGTTCTGGCTGCACAGAACACGCCTCCCAAGCCCTGAATGGCTGCATAAACCAAGCCACGCCTCTTCTTCCTCCTGCCCAGCCAATAGCAAAGGGGCTCATGTTATAATGAAGCCTTGCCAGTACTCTCCCGGCACAGGGGCTCAAGGGATACCACCCCTGCCTTGGGGACAGGGGTGGGTGGGAATTCTCTGTTCAGTGTAGGACTATTGTGTCTGGGCTGCAAACGTCTAGTCAACCAGTAGGTGGCAGCAAAGAGAGATAGGACGTCCCACCACTTTGCTTTCATCTCAAGGTCATCTGGTGGCCCTGAGAAGGCAGCCCTGCCCCAGTGTCAGGGTTTGACCCAGATAGCATGGCTGAGTGGCCAGAAGGTTGGGTTTTTGCCAACCTTGAATCTGTGGGATGTTCCAGTATTATAAGGGAGGGAGAGAAATACCGGACCATAAAACATTCATAACGCAATCCTTGGTGATACATAGATTTTCTGGACTGTTAAATTGTGATTCTGTGGCCACAAATCACTGGAAAACTCTCCCCCCACCCATCTCCCTCAAAAGAGAGATGCCAGTCAAGGTTGCCACCCTTGAAAATATCTAACAGTGAAAGGACATCAAATGAAGCAGCTACCGTGTCATTTGCTGGTTAGCTCCTTCGACATTTGATTCATTTCTCCACCCTGTAACTCCCATTTCATGTCATCTGGCAATTTCATGCCTCTGAAAATTACACTAATTTGCTAGATAGAAAGTTCTGTTCGCTGCCCCGGAAATTGGATGAAGAGAAGCAGACACATCCATTGGTGGAAGAGAAATTAGCCTGTTCTGAAGTTCAGACTCGCTCCGTGAGGAGCAATCTTCAGGGCAGGATGCTCCGCTTGGGAATGTGAGTGACAACTGGCTCAGGAAAAGGTCCACCAGAGAAATGAGGACCAACTGCACGAAGAAGAACTTGAACGTTGACGTTCTCTTCCCAGTCAGCCTAAGCCAGGGGCTGTGAGAGGGGCCTTCTAGATGTTTTGCACCACCGGTCCCCCTGTGGCCGTCTTGTTCAGGAGAAGAGTCCTAGCAAGGGTGGCCCAGGACGCCCCTGACTCAACTGCTGACCATCTCAAGGCAAAGGATCAGCCACTCTAAAGCCTGGAGAAGCCTCCCTTGTCTTCCTGTTCCTTCCCTCCCATGCAGAATTCTGCTATCCAGAAGCACTCAGCGTCTGCCGGGTGAAAATGCGTGCTTAATAAGAAGCGGATGCAGCCGTTCATTACAAAGAGCTGGAAGGAGATGGGAAATTAAGATCATAGAGACAAGCAAGAAACCACGTGATCGGAAGAAGGGGGACAGATGAAAACCTGGGCCTTATTTAATTCCTAGGAATTCACAAGTTGAGAACAGAAGACAGAAGGACCGATTGGATGATTTAGCCCAGGTTCTTAAACCAGGCTAGAAAAGTAACCGCCTTTCCCAATGTTTTACTGGCTCAAACTTCCATTTACTATTCCTATTAATTCTCTTCCTCCTTTTCATCTAACATTCATTCTTTCATTGCCTGGTTTCCTAGGTGCAACTGGGATTCACTGCAGGCAAGCTGGCGAGCAAGTGCATATTTGCGAAGCCTTAATGGTATTTTTTTTAAGGGCAAAACTGAGCGGCCCAAGAGCAGAGGAAGTGGCGCTCTTGTCCGCAATGCCTCCGTGTCCTTGTGGATCCTGGCTGGATCGTAATCAGCACTCCTAGGTCCCTTGAACAGTAGCCTGGCCATCCGAAGTGTCCTTTCTTTTCTGCAGCGGATAGGCCTGCAGAAGGTCCCATGGGGACACAGCTCTGGCCAGGACAATGTTTCTCCAAAGGTTAAGCCCAAACCCTCCAGTTTCCACCCGTGATCCCGGTACTGCCTTTCCAGCCACCCCTTTCTGATAGGTGAGGACTGCAATTGTCCAGCTCCTCCAGCTGGAAGGGCGGTGGGTGAGGATGGCTCCTCAGCAAGGAGCCAAAAGTTCTTCAGAGACCTTTCCTGCCCACCAAGCCCAGAGTCCCACCTCCAAGCGGAATTGCGTCTGTTGCTTTTCGCACCAGAATCCCAATTTCCCTCTTCGTCTGATGTAAAGGATGAGGCGTAGTAGCAGGCTGGCTTTGAAATCTTACGTCTTAAGAAAAAAAGCAAGAACAAACGTCTTTTTTATTTACCACCATGAGTATAATGTGTTTTTGCTTGCTGTGTAAGCATACAGGCAACCCTGATTTTAAATGCACTGGATTTTAATATGTAGCATCTTTCCCCTGTTTATTTTTATTTGCCCAGTAATTGCTTGCAAATGTTTTTTCTGGAAACTGTGCTACAATTTGTAGTAAGACGGAATTATTGCCATTCATGCTAGATTGTGAAATAACTATTTTCAGTTGGCTGTGGTTGTAAAGGTCCCAATTTGTGCCTGGGCCACCTTTCTGACAACCAGGTGCTGATATTCTACCCAAGAGAGCCAGGGTAG
Organism: Python bivittatus; assembly: GCF_059951505.1. Lineage (NCBI taxonomy): Eukaryota > Metazoa > Chordata > Lepidosauria > Squamata > Pythonidae > Python > Python bivittatus. Next base: position 1,004,722 of record NW_028277083.1, read on the forward strand.
AAAGGCAGGGGGTCCTTGAGTTTCTGTCTGGGGACGAATCCAGGTTTGTTGGTTGTGTTGTGGGTGTAAAAAGCCCCTGAGCTCCAAGCAGACCTGAAAGTCAAACCCGCGTGCTTCTTCTGGAACGAGACCCTTTGCAGGCCAGGCCCACGGAGGAGGACGACTGCCATTCCAGGAGAACATAAAGTGGCTTTTAGAGGAGGTAGTAAATCTTCACAGCCGCTGCTGTGCTGTTCGGACGGCTTTTGCCAATTCACATTTGAGGGAAGGTTCTGAAGGTTATTTGACATTGAACAGAGACTGTAAAAATATGTGATTAGACTAATAAAAATGTTTTAGGTAGTCCTAGGTTATAGTTGTGGATGGAAGTGTCTTATCTTCTTATAGGAAAAATAAATTAAGCAAAGCTGACAAAGAGATGGATGCCTCGGCTGAGATTCAAGTCCCATTTAGCCAAGGAGTCAGTTGGTGGCCTTGGATGTTCTCGTGGACGGAAGACAAGTCAGGTGGGATTCACCTTCAGATGTTTTTAGCCAGAAGGAATGAGGGCTGCCTTGCAATAAACAGACGGGGAATGAGCCCAAAAGTCTCTTTTCAAAAGGGGTTCAAATGCTGCACGCCTCCTTTGCACACGCACACTCTAACATTGGAGCAACCCTGACGCTCTCCTCGAGGCTTGGAGATTCCGGGGGGGGGGGGGGGAGCAGTGAGGAACCCCTCCTACAAGGCAGGGCATCTGGTACAAGCCACCATGCATTCACATGTACCCTCACCTCTCTGTGCAAATAACACAGCGGCACTGACGTGCTTCATGCAATGGACATGTGATGATGTCACGGGGCACAGGCTACTACTCCCCCCTCCCCCCCGCAGATGCTCACAAGGCGATAAGTGACAAGCTAAGGGCTGCTTATATTGTAGCTCGATTCACACATTGCACTAAGAATTCTGGGTCTTGTTCTGGCTTCATACTATGTGTGAACTCAATCCTTGTGGTCTGTAAACCAGAGTTGATGATTTATTAAGTGGAGTGAATTCAGCCAATCATGGCTCATTCCTGATGACATGGTTGAAACAGGGCATGTTTCTGATGTCCTTCCAAATGCTCCTTGAAACTTTCCAAGAAAGAACCTCTAAGGTTTCAAGTTGAACCGCATGTGGAAAATCCACTAGGTGTGTGACATGTGTGGCTTTGAGTCAACTTAGGCATAACTCATAGCCATTCTCCCAGGCAAGGGGCCCTGGAAACAGCAAAGGAGCCACACTGCAGGCTTGGTGGAGCCCGAAAGGGGTAAGTGTCAGCCTTCCCAGGTAGACCAGACAGGAAACACGACCAGATGAGCTAATTCTACTTTATAGCGTAAGGCTACCTTAACAGAATCTTGCAAGTCTGAAAGTACTAATCTCCCGCTGTCTCCTTTACAGCATGGGAAGCTAGGGAGGGTCCCTTCTGAGCCTCTTTCTCCACCCATTATGCAGCTGCGGGCTGAGCCGTCTCTTATCTGACCATTCCCTAGGCAGCGTCTCTTCGCCCCGTCTCCCAAGGTCTTTCTCACATACCATTGCAGTAAGATCCCTCGTCTCCCAGCAGTAGGAGAGAAATCTTGCTAGGGATTGTCTACATTTTCGGTGCCAACGTATGTCATCAGCAATCAGTGGTATGTCTCACATCTTGCTTGGGCAGAATTGGACCAGTGCTGAGTAACATATTCAGATGGTGGTCCTCATTTTTGCATTAAGCGTGGCCAAGACCTGCTAATGGCTGGACCTGTGCTTTGCAGCGGTGGAAATTTGATAAGGGAAGGTTAACAACAAAGGGCTCTGGGCAGCTTCACATCTGAGATAGCATTTTTCTCTGCAGCTATTTAATTCCAAATCCCAACTGCTCATCTTCCTTCTCACCATCTTGACTTTGCTGCACAATTAATTTTAAAGAGGCTGGATGCTGGCCAGAAATGCTGCCAGCCTCACATTTTCTAGACATTTCACTCAAAATATCCTTTGATTGCCCTCTTCCCCTCTTTTTAATCTTCACCGAAGCCAGCAACAGTTCAAGGAGAATCCCAATGTTGAGAAATGTTGGCCAATTTTACGAGACCCATGCATCTTCTGGAGCTGCGTCCATGAAGGAGATCAGCTCTGGGCACAGTGACATAAATATGCAGGATCCAACTCTCTCTGCCAGGCCCTCTGCCAATGCCCCCAGGTTTTCCGCATGGCAGAACCAAACTTCGACTTGCATTTATTGTGATGAGTTTGTGTTCCTAGGAATCCAGTTTGATTGGGCTGGGGATCAGAAGCAATTTACATAAATATTGTCACAATATGTTATAAAAATGGAAAAGGCTTTTTGCGGGTTTTTTTCCAAACACTTAATAGAAATGTTGCTTCAGACTATTCCGGAGGAGACATTTTTACAGCTAACCCTTCAAAATATCTACGACGGCACTCAGGAAGTGTTCAGTCACTCCACCATTATGCTGATCATGTTTTGCTTGCTTATTTTCTTCGACAATCATTTCAGTATCTATTAAAATGCAAATTGACCTGCAATTAGAAAATAGTTTAAATAAATAATAAATTATCAAGAGATGCTCCAGATCTTCCCTCCAAACAAAATGAAATGCAGTGTTTTTACTTTCTTAATGTTAACTGCATTCTACCCCAAGGGCTTCATTTGTCTGGAAAGCCCTAATCAGTTTGGAAATATGCAGGATAAATTGGAGGGCACTCTTCTTCCCTCCTGTTTTTAAGACCACAGAAGGGAGGAGGATCCCATCGCAGGGACACGGGTCCTAAAGACAGAAAGGAAGTGTAAGATGGAAAAAGGAAGATGCTGATGTTGCTGGGGTGGAAGCTAAAAAGGTAAGCTTCTTCCCCTTAGGCTGTTTGCAAAGACTTAATAAAATTGTGCAGCCCACTGGCTTGGTGGGCTTCTCTTCTTCCTGCGACCCCGCCAACAGGCTGAAAAACTGATTTGAAAAGATTTGGTCCGCTCTTTTACGAAGCAGGCCAAAAAAGGGCAGGGCTTCAATTGCACGGTTGCTCTCCTTCCATCTTGGCTTTTCTGACAGACCTCAGGGAAACCCCTGACAGAATCACCTGAACCCAAGCCAGATTCACCCTAAAGTCCTTCAGGACTTTTACTTCAGGCTCTTCAGCCCAACAAGACAGAGCAGAATCGCTTCCTTGATAGCCTGACAGCTAAATTTCCAAGGCAGAATCTTGAGGTTGATAGAGCCACGTCAATGGTTGATTACAAAGTCATTAGGACAACTCTTTGAAAACGGTGCTCTGCCTTGAAGACGCCTCTCTCTGTGTCCCAGGACGGAGCCAGGATTTATCCTTGCAGTGACCCACACAAGAAGAGGCCGTGGCTCGGTCGGTTCTATTTTTACCGTGCAACCCTTTCAAAGACGTTTGCAGCTCATCTCCAGGGCTCAGGGGTTTGCTAAGGGAGGAAACCAGTACATTTAGGCCTGCAAGAGTGGGAAGCCATGGAGAACGGCTTCTTGTAAAGAACTGCCAGTTTGTGCAATGAAAATGTATCCATCTTTATGAGAAAAGGGCATCGGAAATAAATCACAGGCCTGGAGGGAGTCATTTTGTCCATCAAATTCCACCCCCTGCTTGGTGCAAGGAATCCAATTAAAGGATGCCCATCAGACAGCTGACCAGCCTCTCCTTGAGCACATCTGGCAAAGGGGGACGCATCACCTCTTGGGGTCAACGCTTCCACCACCAAATCGCTCCACTCCACGCCTTTTCCTAACTTGAATCCATTATCCAGGAAATTGCATTCTGAAATGACGAAGAGCAAATACTGCCATCCTGTGTGATGCCCTTTGAAGAAGGTGAAAAGTGTTGTCATATTGCTCCTCCACCTGACTTCTTCAGGCTGTCCTCAGTTTCTGATCCCTCGACCCCCTTCGCTGCCCTCCTCTGAACCAGTTTGAGTTGGTCTAAATCTTTCTTAAAATGACTTCCCTGGAAACGGATCCATGAGTCAAAGCAGGGTCAGACCAATTCAAAATAAAAGCATGATGTTTGTTAAGGTCAGGGAAAAGGCAAAAGCAGATGCTTTACTTTTATTTACTTTATTTAGTCAATATATAAGCACTCGGTGGAGACATGACAGTGATGGAGAGCTCCATCAGGGCGATTGGATGCATGTTGACTGAAAAGTAAACTCCATTGTCTTCCTAGGGTTTACTTAGGGTGAACTTTTGGACTCTAGATCCAGAGAGAGAAGGAACAATATATATCTCAAAAGGGGATGGAAAATCAATAGGCATCTAGAGTTGTTGGACTGAAGTTCCAATGCTAATGATCAAGGTTGAAAGGAAGAGCGGAAGTGAGACCCCGAGGCAGGGGAGAGTAAAGGTCTTGTAACGTGCTCCAAGTCCAGAATACTGACTCTGAAGGACCTCCTTACACCATGGAGATTACCAGAATTTTGCAGACACCCTCCCCTACGCCCTGTTGGCCTTTCTTTCCCATTCCTTCCGTTGAGAAGAATCTCCTTTAAATCAAGATCAGCCTCATGGATACATGTATATAATTTTATGGGCAACCACGGTTTGCCATGGCCTATAAAACTTCTGGGAAGTTTTATCAAGTTCCCAATCTTGCCGACACTCCTGGGATTCCCTGATGAATCCTGTCCAAATACTAACCACATCTAGCTTAGTTAAAAGAAAAAAAACCCAGCCAAGATGTTCCGTCTGCTGTGCAATCTCATTAGGGCAGCGATCCCCTTTCCATCAGTTGCATGCTGAGGCTGGAGCTTGCAAACCATGGCTCAACACATGGGCTCATTTCACCCCAGCCCTCCGCTACGACGGGGGGATTGGCAGGCCACCCGTTAGCCTGACGTGAGCGCCAGGCCCCTTCCCTTTTGATCTGCAGCACGGACGGTGCAGCGGCGTTTCAGCGTGGATCTTAGTAGGGAGCAGAAAACAAACTGCACCTGTGGGCCGGACCAGAGGCATCGAGCGCATCCCTGCCATGCTCATTTGCAATTATCCGGGACCAATATGGTGCTGATTACAGCATAAAAGTGGCGATGCGATTTCTCCTCTGGCGTTCGTCCTGTGGCACCAGGCTTCCAGCAGATCGCCCGAGAACGCTTTGTCCTCTCTCCGCCTCCCTCCGAAGTGAGTCGCGCAGCCGTTCAGGGGTGGCCCAGATTAATGTTCGCATTTAATGGCCTGTTTGCATAAATCCGCCCCTTGTCCGGCTCACCTCTTTTGCACCTGGGGAAGGAGTGGGAAAGGACAGCCCTTCCCCTGGGTTGGAAGCGCTTTCTGCCAACAGGAAAGGGGGCTTTTTAGGGCAGACATGAAGCCCCGCCAAGAAATCGCATCTGACTTTGAAAGGGGAGAAAAGGCTGTCCTTCGGGGGGTCCTGAAAGAGCATTTGAGGGTTCCGGGTATGACAGGTTAGACGGGGCCATCCGTAGAAGGGCTTTGGATAATGGCTGCCACTCGGTGCTCAAAGCTCCGCCCCTCTTTTTACACATGCAAAAAAGGGGCAGGGCCTCCACCCCACATTGTAGCTGCCATCTTGACTTTTTTCACCCTCCTGCGCTTAGATCTTTCTCCCAGCCAGGGCAAAGTAGAAAGTGGCTCATCTGAAGGACTCCGGCTTCCAAGGCCCCTCATCCCAAGACTCAGTGCCGCTTCTGGAGTGAAAAACGGGGAGTCTGGTCCTGGAGAAGTTTTTTTTTTTATTCTTTTATCCCGCCTTTATTATTTTTTATAAATAACTCAAGGCGGTGAACATACCCCCTCCTGTTTTCCCCACAACAACAACCCTGTGAGGCGGGCTGGGCTGAGAGAGAGGGGCTGGCCCAAAGTCAGCCAGCCGGCTTTCGCGCCTAAGGCGGGACTAGAACTCACCGCCTCCGGAGCCTTCACCACGAGACCAAACTGGCTCCCGTCGCTTGCAGTCAAGCTCCTGTTTTCTGCTCCAGCGGACGGGAGAGCAAAGGGCCCTGGGCCAGGGCGCTGAAAGGCCTGAATTCAATGAATTCAGGGTCTTCTTCTACCCCCCCCCCGAAGCAAAACAAGCATCTTCCTTGCAACCAGTAAATTAATGGGCACTGGGCTGAAACGGATGGGAGGGGGAGTTGGTCTGATGTAGGGTCTGCAGGGATCGCCCCCCTAGGAGATCCACTGGGCCGGGCCCCCCGCCCCCCTCCCCAGCTCCCTTGGCCGTGCCAGAGGACTGCGCTGCAGGAGAAGGAAACCTGCAGAACGTGCAGCAATTGTAATGCGGGGGAAATGAATAATTCACGCTGGCTCTTATTTATGCACGCTGAAATGAATGACAGCATTATAAACATGTAAAGAATAGATTTATAACAAGGAGGCAAATTGATGATAGATACTTGTTGGGGTTTTTTTAGCTGGTGGAAGACAATATATGCAGAAAGATTTGTCCTAGGTGTAATGGAGCTCTTGTATCTGTAGAAAAAAATAGGCAGGCTTTTAAAACAATTGTGCCTCAGTCATGAATGAGTAGTGTCGAGTAAAGAGGAAAAATCCTTCTTTCGTCAAATGGGTTGATTGCCAACAGGAAAATATTGGGTCGGAGACCGGGTTAGTGTATTTCCAGAAGAAATATTTCTCATGTCACTGCACCTCCCGCCCCCCTGCCCCCCAAAACCTGCTTAGAGGATTGGGATCCCACTCGAGAAGAAAAAAGAGGCATGTTGGGGAGAGGAGGAGAACACCCCAAGATGGTCTCAAGAAGCTGCTGGGAGGAGGAAGAGATGGGAATTTACCTCTGAGCTTCTTGAAGCCTTCATCTGAGCTACGTATTAGGGACACCTAATGGAACCTCCATAGCCAGAGCAGTCTACTACTGAATGATGTGGGAGACCTGTTGTCATTATGTCTGGCGTAACTTCAGTGCTGAATTAACCAGCCTGACCCGGCTTAGCTTCCAAGCCTAAGGTGGTGCTGCCAGCTGACAACTGCAGAGACCCCTGAAGGAGAATGGCAGGAGACTTCCCCAGGTAAGTCACTTCAGGTACACACTTAGCAAGCAGAATCACATAGGTGATGTCTATGCAACTTGGACTGGTTACAAAATTAATCCATTTTCTGGGTTCATCCTATACACTGAATGATAAACTAAGGAGTATGTTGGGTTTGTACAACAAACCGAGCTGCAAGAACCTGAGCAAACTTAAAGCCAACCAAGTTCAGTATGTGGGGTCATTACCTGGCTGGATTGAGCCTGTACATTCATTAACTGTGAAAATTCTGGTCCTGGAGAATATGGCTTACCTGGACCACGGCTGTCCAGATTCAGCTCGGTCCTTCAGCACCATGGACCACTTCCAAGGGATCTCTTTCTGGCTACGATATCCATCCGTGGCAGACAATGGAGGGATGTTGTCTCAGCAAGCAGACCAAGCTTTGTGAAGGCTGCCATAAGCTTGGCCTGCAGTTAGCTTTCCCAGAGGACCTTGTATCCTGTCCTTCAAGGTCCCTTGACTGATTCTATCACAAGGTGTGACAGGCGAACCTTTTCTGAAGCCCAGGAAAAGGAGGAGGTTAGTTTTTTCATTGGGGAAGGTCCAAGGAAGAGGAGACGTGAGTTCTCCTTGGAATGAGGTAGCCTATAGTTCCAGGTCCTTCTGGCTACGCAGGGAGTTGGCTGAGGGGTCAGATCTTTGGGACTGATCCAACAAGGTCACTTTAAACTGCCTGTGATGCTCCGTTAATAAGATGCATCTGCACCTTTTTTGTTACTTCATGTTCTCCCTGCTTGTTTCTCATATGCCCTTACTCTGAAGGTCTGGTCTTTTTATTGATTTCCATTCTATCTCTGGCTCCTGGGTGGTGGGGAGACTTCCCTTCCCCCACTTTGATGAAAACTACCCCCTCCTCCCTTTATTCTAAACTGGGATCATTTCTGAACTCAATATGCATTTGTGCTCTACTTAAAATGCAGCATTTTATCAAGAGAAATAACGGTTAGAGTGCAGAACATTTTAACAGGAATGAACTTTCCATCAAGAATACATTTTAAATAAGCCATAATTTACAAGAAAATGTCAAACATGCATTAAGTTTATAAGTAATCACTAAACTGTATGTGAGCAGCTGTCAGAGGCCTTTCAATATTCAGAGGAGCTGCATGGACTGAAAACATCTGAGATGCAGTTGCTAGGCTGGAACAATTGTTTCTTGATCGGGACCTTCATTGGCCAACTCATATTGCCTGCCTAGACTAACCAACCTTCACGAGGTCTGGAGATTTGCAAATGTTAGAGAATTTGCAACTGCAAAGCTCAAGAAGGCTGCAACCAGAACTCTGCAACTTTTCTTTTCCTACCGAGTCAGCTTTCAGGTGTCACTTGCTCTAACTGGAGAATTCAGAGCCAAATGGAGTTTTTGGAACTCGGCCCGGGAGCTGCACAAACTCAGCAGTGGTTCTTTCCCTAACCCTCACCACAATCCCGCCAGCTGGAAATGCAGCGATTCACAAGAGTCGCCCAGAGTTTGAAGAGTCAAGGCTGGATATGGCTTACGTCAAAAGACAATGGCTAATCATAATAATAAATCAGAGATTCTGTTCAACACTTTGTTCGGTAATATTTACTCTTTTTATTCTTTAAAGTTCCTGATGATCAGCTGTTGTGGTCATGTTATCTCTAGAGTCAGCTCAGCCGAATAGCTCTACCCCAACAGAAGAGAATATCTGTAGTTCAGGGTTGAACTGGGGAGTCCTTGGTGCTCTCTGAGCTTGGTGGTTTTCTTGCGGACGTTTCATTACCCAACTAGGTCATGTCATCAGTGCGAGTGAGTGGGGGTTTGCTCCCTGTTTATATACAGCAGCTTGCCCCGCCAGTATGGGTGGGGTGTGGTTTTCTGACAGGGCTCCACAAATAGCTCTACTTTTCTATGGAGCCGCACGGTGCCATTGGCCAAGTGCCTCCCTGATCCCACTTCTCCTGCGCTGGCTGTGGATGAAGGTTCTCCACCAAAGAGAGGAAGATCAGCTGGCCCTTCCCTAGCGGGGAGCTGAAGTGGCAATTCCTGCCCAGAGAAAGAGAGAGAAAGAGAGGGAATGGGGGAAGAAGACAACTTATTTGAGAGTTCAAAAAAGGGTCTTTGAAGGGCAGTCAGAATGTAAGGGCTTGTAAGCGAACAAAAAGCTGGGGAAAAACAAATTATCTAAATATACAAAGAGATACAAGAGAGGAGATGATTTGTTTGAAAAAGGGCTGGGGAAAAGGTGCAACTGGGAACAAAACAAACTCTGAAACAACTGTGAACTCTGGTCATTCAACCATCAGCAGAACAAACAAGGGGGTGTTTGCCTGCAGGGAGCAGCCACAAAGAGGCTTCTGCAGCAAGTAATTTTGCAAGCATCTGTCAAGATCCCCGATTCCTCTTGCTCTAGATAATCCATGCAAAGATGGATTCCAGTCAGGAGGAAGGGAAAATACAGTGGGACTCTGGATCTTCTACTAGCACATCGCCGTTTGCCTTAGCAGGTTTGGGGCTGAAGAGGCAGATGGCCCCTAAAAGTGGGGCTCCTTGTCTCTCATGGTAAACATGGTGAGGCATTAAAATCATGGCCTGGACTTCATGGGCTGTAGGTCCTTCCAGAGGACCATACCTGCCCCCCTAACTGGTCATTGGTAGTCATTTCAGCCAAGTGGCTTCTAACGCCACTGGACCAGTGGAAGATGCAGGCCTATCTGTACCACAATTCCTGCAAGAGGCTGAGTATCCTGAAACTGTGGCTCACAAAAAGGTGGTAGGCTAGAGGTGGGCATCTGATTGGAGCCACAAGGACATCAGGTGTGCCATGGCAACCTCACACCAACAGGCAATTTGCATGATGCCACCTGACCTCCTTGCCCTGTCCGTGGCCACCCGTTTTCTCAGAAGAGCCGTTAGTTCCCCAACAAAGATCTGGAAGAAAGGAACTAGTTGCAAGGAGTCAAGATCTCATCAGGTTGAGAAGGCATTACACAATACACCTCTAAAAATGGCAGGTCAGGGGGACTGGCTGAGATCCAGTAGCTTAAGATGACCCCCGAGTTCATCTCTTTCCTGGGCTTGCAAAACCCCAACGGAACCCATGGGCTGGGTCTGCAGAACAGATGGAGGCACCAACGAATGAATGAGCCAAGATTAATACTCACCAAAGTCAACATCATGGAGATGAATGACCCTCATGAAGGCTGGTATCTCACTTGGTGTTCTCACAACGCAAGGAGACCAAAGGCAGTAAAACCATCTTTTCTACAAAAATTACCTCTAGGACAAAGGCCTCTTCTATTCCCCCTTTTCCCATTGAGGTGGGGGTGTCAGTCATTTTCAATGAACAGAATAGCTGAAATGGAAATCCATATCTTGGCGTACCATTTGGGGTGGGTGGGCGGGTGGGTCCCACCTGTGCCTGTTCATATGCTGTCACCCAGTGGAAAGGTGGATTAAAAACTTAGGGTTGTGTGAAGCTTCAGTTCGGACAGTGTTTCTCAACCTTGGCAACTTTAAGATGGGTGGACTTCAACTCCCAGAACTGCTGGCTGGGGAGTTCTGGGAGTTGAAGTCCACCCATCTTAAAGTTGCTAAGGTTGAGAAACACTGAGTTAGGAAATTTGATTTGAGCGGGCTAGTCTTAAAACCAGACGTCAATCCCACACGTCATGGACAGATTAAGCTCAACCAACACCTGAGCACCATCTCTGCAGGCTGATGAGGACCACAGAGAAGACAACTCCGGGCATTCTTGGCCCAGCTAGATACAACACGAGCGTGGCATTTCTCTCTCCGTCTGCCTCCTTTCACTTGGGCCCCTGGGAAATGTTCTGACAAATAATAGGAGAAAAGCCTTTCAAAAGACTCTCCCTTCCTTCCCTTCCCTTATTTTCTTTTTTTAAAGAATGTCCGTGTTCCCAAAAGCTTCTCAGAATGTTATAAAAGCATCCTTGAGAAACCAAGAGAAAACTCATCAAAACCTGCTGTAATTCCTTGTTCTACAGCAGACAGATTGGCGAATTCAAAGCAGGTACATGAAAGACATGTTAAAAAGGGACAGTGGGTACAAGATACACTTAGTCATTTTGAAAAAAAACGGATGGGAAATGAAGAATGTCATGTCACAACACACTGCGAGAGAATCTTAGCAATCTATCTGGTAATTCGGTCCCACGGCAATCCACTGAAATGGCTCCCCCCAGCCCCTCAGGATTCCTGGCAATTAGGGGCTGAAAAACATTTCCCCCTTGGTATGCAAGCCAATATACGACATCATAATTAATCATGATGCTCGTTTTAAGCAGGGCTAGCACATTTTGACTAAAAAAATGCAGACAGGCACTAGATTGCAGAAAGATGATGCTGAAAACTCAGCCTTCTGCTGTCTCCTAGTAGCCCTCCAGACTGTTGGAGGCCAGATCTGGTAGCCCTAGTTCTAAGATTGGCTTCTTTATTTTACTCAGGTTGAATTTAAGAGGGTGAAAAACTACCTTGTTCTGCTTTCCCTGATCTTGGGGTTATCATATCGTTCTTGAGAAAGGGAGGAACCCAGGCTGAAATCTCCATTTAGCCATGAAAGATCCTGGTTGGCTTTCATGCAACGCCACCAGACAAAGCTGATATTGATGAACAAACAAACAAAAGGATATTTGTGGACAAACCTATGGCTTACTTACCAAACCATGGATGAAATGCACCATAGTTTAGCTTGATGACTCTAGATACCAGAAAGCCTTACTCCAGTTATGATGTAGCTTGCATTTTTTTCCATGACCATGTTGGGTTGGCCATGCGGGAAACCAACGACTGGGCTCTTGGTTGGAATCCGCTGGAAATGCTCACTCCCTCAGGCCTGGTGTCCGAGGGAAGACTCTATATTGTGAATTGCATTCCTCTCCTTTGCCCATAGAGACATTCTTCCTCAGACCCTTGTCTGGTCCTTGGTGCCAGACAATCACATTCCCCGGGATGTTTGTGCTCCCCTTTCTGAAGGATGGAGGAGCGCTGTTGCTGCCGCTCGCTCAGTCGCTGTGGTGGCCTTTTGACAGGGAAAACAGGGAGGAGACGCCAAACCTCCTCAGATCAGGCCACCAGCCACGGGGCCTGCAAGCGCTACTGATGCCAAGAGCGAACAGCTCGGCACCAAATGAGGGCAGTGGAAACAGGGAAACAAGTGACAGCTGTATCACCAAATGAAGACTGTGCACCGTGGTTTATGCTGCTGGCATTGCCAAGGCTGTGGCCAGAAGAGGTAGCAGCTGGAGCAGAAGAAGGCAAAGAGTTCCCAGAAGATGCGGGAAGGAGGGAGAGAGTCTTAGGAAGTTGGTGCCAAGTCATTTGGGCTATTCCTTGAGGAAGGAAGGAAAATGGACTGCTGAGTCTTTCTTCACCCCCCTGCTCTTTACACAAGCAAGCCCCCCCCGGATGTTCCTGTGTTTAAACACTTGCATTATTAACGCCACGCTAAAAGGTTTGCTCCTATTTCTCCCCCTCCCCCAGACCCCACACCAACTTCTCCCCACTCAGTCTCATGGCTCAGTCATTTTAACTCTACTCTGAAATTATCAGGAGCAAATCTGAAGGCTGAGTTAAGTTGCTCCTGGCAATGTCAGATGGGTTTCTATCACACCATTAAGACGAGCTGACAGTTCCTCCCCTCGCAGGGGCCCTCCCCGCTTCTCCTTTCTTTCTGGTCTGCAGGCGTGTGGTCTGGAGCAAGCAGACATCCCGCCAAAGGGCTGCAGGGCTGGGCCTTCAGGGAGGAGGGATCTGTCCTCCCCATTCTCTCCATCTTCCGGGCCACGTCTAGCACCAGGTACAGCCTGGTCCAACCGAGACACCACCTCTGTCCACTAAAGCCTCGGAGGTGCCTTCTTTACGAGGGGAGGCTAAGAGCACTCTTAGCTCTCTGACTAGGCTGCATTTCCCCCCCCCTGTTCTGGGAAATTTGCAGCTGTGTCACTGCTACCAAAATGACAGTGTCTCTGCCCAGGTGTGTAATGGGCTCCAAAGGGGGGAAACACGAACCATATCTTTGGGACAGGCAAAAATCGTAAGGTCACAAAGAGAGGGGCCTTGTTCTCCGAGGAGAAGTTTCTGATTGACCGTGCCTCAAAAGTTGGCAGTGTATTGTGGCTGAAGAAAACAAATCTGACGTTTAATATCTTTTTAAAACAAAAGAACGCTTAGCTTATGTAAATGTCTTAGGCTGTGTAGGTCTGTGTAGTATGTCTTGAGAATGGGACTTTTAACTATCAGTTGAGCATTAAGAGTGAACAGATATCCCAATGTTGAATTGATTGATTACATCCAGGAAAAAGCATACTGGTTTATTCTGCTTTCTCATTCCTCCTTTCTAAAATTCAGTTCCTCTCATGCATGCCTTATTTTAAGATTTTTAACAGGCTATTCACCCTCTAATTCCAGATCATATATGAAGCAGCTGAACAGGATCCACCCCAGTTCACACCCTTGGGCTGGCTCCCCATTTTATAATCTTCCACTCAGAGAAATGCCCAGTTATTTTCAATCTTGGCTCTCCATTTTTTAAACACATATAATGACTGTGCACCACTTAAAGCTCCAGTGATGACTAATTCACTGCAAAGGAACTTAACTATGATTTATGGTCAGGGCTTTAAAAATAAATAAAACCCAAACATGCAAATATTTACTGCTTGATGGTCTTTCCTCTTCTTCATTTTAAAGATCAATTTTTATATGTACTCTTCTCTTTTAGGTATCTTTGGAGGTCAAAGACAGTGCTGGCGTCCTAATGCTACTGTTTCCTTGAATTTAAGGATAACAGAAAGGGATGAATTTAACAGAAAACGGAGAGGGGGAGAAACATCATTTTGCTCCTACAATCCTTGCAACAGAATGAGCAATTTTGTATCCTGGACTTAAACTGTTGACTTCATTGTGCCTTGCACAGTCCAATGGTCAGGACAATTATAGCGCACTGCAGAATTTGCTGGCGGTAGGTGTGTAGCTTAGCACAAGGAGGAAGGAAGAAAAAGTACAAGGTGCTTTTAATAGGTTCTTGAGTTTGTCAGCTTAATTGGTGCTTTTGCTCGCTGGACACAACACAGCTGACTTTCTAGAGCGTAGGAAACCCTGCATGTTTTACTTAGCACAGTAGACATTTGCTAGGGTAGACTGGGACATTATAGCCCAAAGCAGACCCCAAGGGATAAGATAGCAAGAAGACTGACCTGGTGAGATCCAGAATATGTGTGGCCAAGAACAAGGGAACAAAGCAGAACCCAAAAGATGCCCAAAGGATATCAAGTGCTTGATGATTTTGCTCCAATGCTCCTTCTTCCACGTGAGTTAGAGGATTTTTTAAAACGGATGGGAAAATTCATACATCTGAAGGCACGTTTCTTCTAACCTATGCACCTGGTTCCTCCCACCCAGCAGTTCAGCAAAGTTAATTTCCTCTGGGGTGAAATTTCTCCAGAGGAATGGAGCAGAAGGTTACAATATTCAAAAGAGATGGAAATAAGTTTGTCCTGTTCCTGAAAATCCTCAAGGATATAGACCTATGATTAATTATCTGAAGTATGGAAAGAAATTCAATAGCAGGCCCCTGTCAGTTTCAGGTTTTTGCTCATTCTCTACTCTTTTGTGCTTTATAATTACCAGAACTACAAAGTATGGAATGGCCCCCTCTTGAAAGTCTTAATCAATGCTACAAAAGGTCGTTGAGATCAATCTGCAAATGCATGAACCATTCACTGTCTGATTACTATCAAAAGGCTCATCATGTCATGGGTTGAGACCACGGCAGGGAATTCTGCACATTTCTGCACCGACTGAGACTCTGTCTCTGTCCCTAAGGCAGATGAGGATCATTTTTTAATTTTAATTCTATAGTGTACCAAGCTGAACTCCAATAGTTGCAAGTTCTATTGAGAACTGAGCCAGTCCAACTGCACAGCGTATAATGCCATTGTTCCTCATTCTTCCAGAAAATATGGCGGGGGGCAACCCACAGAAAACTCACACAGCCTTTCAAATTTCTCATGGAGGCCTTTCCATGATGCTGAAGAAGTACCCTCAACTGTATTTCATGGGAGGATGGAATCTATGGAATTCTTCTGACCTTGGGGTTGCACCAGTCTTAGTGCTCTTCTCTGGGGACTCTATCAGTGCCAGAGAAAAGCCTTGTTGGGACTCAAAAGGATGGAAAGAGGAAGGGAGGAAGGAGAAGAATAATGTTCTTTGCTAGGATTTACACCTTCCCTCTTTCAGTGCTTGCTAAGGAATTACATTTTGCTCGCTGGTCTCATGCGTCTTCCTTATCAACCCACTTATTTATTGACTTAGCTACGTTATGCTTGATTTCGATCAGTACAGGCCCATCTTGGTTCTTGCAAAGTTTTGGATGGTTATGTTAGTGTGTGTTTGTGAGAGACAGGGGTAAATCGTGTTTGGCAAAAGTGAGCTTGCAACTGATGGCCCACAATTCTTTCTGCAGACCCTTGGCCCAGCTGCGGGATCTTGAGCAGGAAGAAGGAGTGAAGTTTCATTTCTGCTCAGTGTCCAGGAACAGAAAACAACAACAAGCTAAAGCAGTTTTTGAGAATAGATGCAACCGGGCGCTTTTCTACAACACCAGCAAGAATCGAGAGAAGCTCCTGTACAATCTTGCTCTGAGGTACTTACCAGTCGTTTAGCTCAAAGAACAGCAATAATTAAAAAAGGAGGACGTTTAAATGACTGTGCCATCAGCAGAAAGAGCTGTTAAGGCCCACTGGATTTTGTCGGGTGCAGCATAATTGGTGTGCCGATTGACATGGCTCTTTTCTCCACGTCCACCCCCACCTTGGGATGAAGAAAGAACTCTTTGGCAGCGATTCTGTGGGAGCCTATTAACATTTTGTTTCTCTAGTGGAGGTAAGCAGGAGGAGAGCAAAGAAATTTTCCTTTCATAGGGACTAGGCAGAGACTGGGCAACTCTCCTACCCTGGATCTTTCAGGCTGGCAGACCCAGAGCTGATGCCCGCAGGAATAGGCCCCTACCAGGCTGTGGGCCAGGAAGCCCCACCGAGGGGACCACTAACCAGGACCTGGGTCTTTTAAGTGGCATCCCCGACTAGCAAGGCCAGCAGAAGTTCCAGCACTGGTTTGCTCCACATGGGTGGCTTTTATGCCTTTGCCTCAGAGCTCTACTCCTGAGGAGCACTCCAAGCCAGTCCTCCCTGCAGGTGAGCATGTCCTCACATGACGTGGTAGATGCTCTCGTCCTCTAAATCATGAGCCCTTGGTTGTGTGGAGATGGAAGCCTGGAACTGCAGTGTCCAAGCAACTGAGAGCTTTAGTTCCAGCGCTGGCCTTCTTGAAGCCAGTTGCCCTTCTAGAAAATTAGGAGGTTCTGAGAAAGACCCTCCTTGAGGAGGAACGGCATCACTGAATCAATAAGATTGGATATAGCCAGACGACCAAGTGTGGAAGACAGAGAGGATTTGGCCAGGTTACCCCATGGGGTTTAACCTGCCAGGCGCTGGAACCCTATAGGGGGCAGGCACTTCAGACATCGGAAGTGGGATGTAGAAGGCTGAGGTCCATGCTTGGCAGGTTGAAGGCTCCTAAAAGAGGCCCCCAGTTCCCCCTAAGGCCACTTCTTGTGATTCAAATATAAATATCCCTATTCAATGCTAATAGAGCTTCAGGTCAGTTTAATATTCCTTATTAACATTTGCATTGGCAAACCCTTCTTGAGTAATTAGATAAACAGAATTACAAACACTTTGCTGGGAGGAACAATTTGAGGAAAAGGTCCAAAGTCTTGTGAAATACTTAATTGGGGTCATCTGGCAGGTTCTGTCCTGAGGGACTTCCAAGCCAAGGACCCTCAGGACTGCATGAAGCAGCCAGAGTGGCTTTAAGGCTCATGATTATTAGAGGGAAGATGCGGGAGGAATCCACGAAAGCTTCATTTTTCAACCACAAGTCCATTCCTCTTTCCTAGCTCACTCTTCTCTCACTTCCTTGAGTACCCTATAAAGGCCTTTTTGCTGAGACTAATTTTCAAGTATCAGAGATTTGGCCCAAATTTGGGGGGGAGGGATTTGGATGGTACATCCCAAAGCGTTAATCTTTTGCATCCTCTGGCAAACCCTTTTTGCATGGATAGCTGGCATATATGCACAGGGATGGGGTTGCTTGATCGAGGAAAAAGACAAGAACCACATGGAGAGGAGATCTGCAGTCGATTTCAGGAAGAGACCTGAGCAGAGTCATTGCGGTGGGTTCATCCCTGCTTTCAATCAGTTTCGGTTCTTATTGTGGGAAGATGTGATGGAAGGCATGAGCGGGGAGGATCCTGGCATGGAGCTTCAAGGTTACAGGGAGGGGGAGAGACATTCCAAGCATCTCCTCAGCCCCCGGATGGACGGTGTGAACATAAGGAGGAAGAGACTGGCCCCTCCCTGAGGGCTTGATGGTTATAGTTGCTCTCGTTGGGGAATTAGAGTTAGTCTGGCGAGATTCTGTCTATTAGGTGCAAGCTAATAAAGAAGCTGAGCTGATTTCCAGACTCTCTCGTGTGATTCTTGGGCTGAACCTGACATAAGAACAAGACTGCAGAAATTTGTGATTTTCCCCCCCTATTCTGAAGGACTAGAAAATGATGAAGCCCCTTTCCAAGACTGCTCTGATCATTTAGTCACGGCATGCCCACATGATGAATAACACCCTACTTTTCATTTTTTAAAAAAAATATGTGGTACATCATGTGCAATTAAGTCACATTTCAATACCTCTTAATTTCCAGAGATTAATGCTGGGTGTCTCAACCTTGTGTGCAAGCCTTTAAGAGAGTCAAATTTTTCATTAGTTTCAGCTGAGTATCAAATTATACTGAGTAATAAAGCAACAATGATTTAAATTTGGGAGATAACCTCTTTACTGATGAAATGAAACTCAAGGGAGGGAGAGAGGGGTTGTAAAGATCCTGGACTTCCAGAGAGAGGGTTGTGTGAATGCAATTAAATATATTAGATGGAGCCGACTAAGTCGTAATTAATCTGGGGACACAAGTCCAACCAGATCCCTCTGCCCTTGGTCCTTTGGAGAAAGGTTCGACCACAATTGAAGGGCAGCTCGCATTCCCCAAGACAGTGTTTCTCAACCTTGGCAGCTTCAAGACGTGTGGCCTTCAACTCCCAGAATTGCTCTCTATTGCTGTGGTGTGTGGGACAAAGACAGAGAGCCAATTACCAGCAGAATAATAGAAAAAGATGTCTAGCCTAAAAGCAGTCTGAGAGTGGAAGCAAAGACCCCAAGACCTGGTGGGTTCCCCTTCCCTATTTGTCTCCAAGCAGAAGCTGGACGGCCACTGATCCAGGATGCTTTCGATTCCTGCACCGAGAAGGGGGTAGACATCCAGCGCCTCAAGGGCCACCTCCAATTGTGGTGGTGAAGTCCTTGCCACAATGAAGCAGGCTAACTCCAGACCCCTGTTTCCAGATGTTAAATATGTGAAGAGCATCCTAGGTTTGAGCGAGAGTGTTTTGAAGGCCCTTCTACAGAGGAAATGTGTTGGCAGAAATCTGACTGTTGAAGGGTAATAAATAAATAAAGGTAGCTTTTAATTTAATCCCCTGTTGTTCTCCGCCGTGGAATTATGACAAGCGTTTCAAACTCCTGTAATGTCTGTTCTTCGTGGAGGCTCTTCAGCCATTCTCTTTTGATCTCATCAATTTCGTTCATCTGGAGGAATTATTTGTATAGCAGAAGGAGGGGGGGGAGGAAGGCTCATTTGGCATTGTTTCCCCGTTTTATGCTTTCACTGTGAGGGGGGAAATGCATCATAAACGCACCAGAGAAGATGATAAAGTTTGCGTTGCCCCTCACTCTGGTCTCCTCATTGGAAACTTATGAACAACAATCTAAACGGCAGCTGGGAGCCATTACGATGACATTGCTGAGCGGTTTAAGTAATATAAGATCATTTCTTCTATCCCATTAAATTTCTAATTTCTTTTGAAAAACATGCATTGAATAAGAAAAACAATTCTCCATTGAAGCTGTGGCTTATTCTATTTAATTAGCTGCCTTTTATGAAAAGCAGGCAAACATCAGCTGCCGTTAAATGCGCAGAGGGAAATGCGTTTTGGCTACCACGCTCATCCATCTTCGGAGGGGCTGATCAATCACTTGCAATACTTGGGCTCAGAATTCCTGGGAAGGAGAAAATGTTGGAGACTTCAGGGGTCCTTCTATTGTTTGCTGCTTCCAAACCATCAGAAACATTTGCTGTCACCTGAAATATGCGCCCAGTTCAGTGAGAAGAGCTTCTGTGGGGGCAGAGAAGATGCAGAGAAGGTGCTTCTCCCAGCCTTAACCTTTGGATGAGGTCCCTCAGAGAGGATGAGGGAATCAGGAGCAGCCATCTGGAGAAACCAGCAATCTATTTTTTAATTTCTTTGCATAATTTGTACCCCACCAATTCCACACCTACGGGCAGCCCGCTCCAAAATAGAATAGCTATCATAAAATTGCTAGTTGCTAATATTATAAATTGCTAGGGACTGAGTAGTATTCCCCCCCCCCAAATTATGAGGAGGATCAGGGTAGAGACCTGGAAGAAACCAGGTACATGATATTTGGAGAAGAAAGGACTGTGATGGTTCCCTTGAAATTCCCCAAAAAAGGTATCCACAGAAAATTCAGACCAATGCAGGGCATGGAATAATGGCTTTAAGTTATAGGAAGGCAGATTCTGCTTGAATGCTGGGGGAAGAAGGATGGGAGTCCATTCCCAGGCCTTGGAGAACAAGGATTATTCCAGGCCTGGTTCCTTACCTGCTTTGCAGCATCTAATGCACGTCCCCCATCCTTTGGCGTAAGTACCTCAGAGGCATCCTTGAGGGGATTCAGACCATATTCACCCACAGACTGTCTGCCTTTTCTTTTTCAAGAGGACCAGGACACTTTAATTTGGCTTGAGGTTTTCCTGGTTTGGGCGTGTGGCTTGTGTTTCATTTTGCTTTTGCAGAAGACGGTTAAGTAGCTCTCTGATTTGTATTTTTTGAATAGCTTGGAATAGATCCAGTGGCACTCTGCCGGAGGGTCCACCTCAAGTGCATCATCGCAGAAACCACCCAATTCACGGGCAATGAAGCCTTCCAGCATTAGCAGCTGTCATTGGCAGATCAATCAGTGGAAGCTTTGGTAAAATATTAATCGGCGGAGCTCTGAGTTTCAAGGCCAGCAGGTTCCTCTTCGCTTGTGTCTTAGCAGGACCTCCCTTTTCTCTATCTGATGGTGGACAGAGGAGCTGGGCGGCTTCTGCTTGGAAGGCCAGAATTCATGGTAGTCAAACACAGTCACCCTATTCTGCCCCCAGACAAGAAATGCGACCCCTCAGCCATGCCTCCTTTTGCAGCAAGGTCCGTACATGTTCCCATCTGAGCTTCATTGCTTCTTTTTCTCCAGAAGCATCCCACCTTTACCCCTGCCGCCCTGACGTTTGAAGCCTCTGGATTCCTGTCCGTTGTTCCCTCTTCCTTGTTCTGTGGGCTATGGCTTGCTCTTCTTCTGGGGTTGGAAACTGTGGCTCAGCGGCCCACTGATTTCACACCTGCTTTTGCAAACATTTGGGGGGGAAAAAGACGTCCTGTTTCAGCTCCATGCACATGGCCCACGTCAGGTGCAATGCACATAAAAAACAGGTGGAGTTCCAATCGCACCATTGCAGCCTCCAACTGGACTCTGTGGACCCTCCCATAGGAGGAAGGCCTTGGTCTGAACCAGGGGTTCAACGTCTTCTTCAATATGGAGTCTCCAGCCTACCCTCAACTCCAGGGGGGTACAGATATCTGATATGGAGGTCCCCAAACACCCACGTTGATAAGAGATACCGAGGTATAACCTAGAGACTGGGATGGGTTCTAAAATTCTGCATTGGCCCATTTTCAACTAATTAATTGCTTGCTTTAATTTATGCTCCATCTTTCTACACATATGGCGCTGAAGGTGGCTGACAGCAGATCAAAACAAACTGTAGCAAAGCCAGAAGCTGGAGAGAGGAGGAAAAGAAAGAAGCTGAAATCATTGTTAAACCGATTCCAGGTGGGATAGCAGCTGCAGCCGATAATGCCACCTGCCTTTGATAGGACTATCTGGTGCCCTAAGCACCACTGCAGGAAAAGGAACATTTAAGTCACCCCCTTGGCTCCCAGCTGACCTTGTTCCAGCTCTAAATCTTTGGTCTCCAATTCTTCAAATGGCAGAAAAGAAATATCTGGAAAGAACTGGCCGGTGTGTTGATGCTAAACTGCGGAAAACGTTGGCTTTTGATGCAAACAGGAAGGTGCAGATGTCACAGGGGATAAGTATCACGTGCCCAAGAAATGGCAGAGTGGTGGCTCCTTTTGACACGTCCTCCTTTCCAAGAATTAAAAGTTGTGTCAGACTCCATTTGCTGAAATCTGGAGTCAGGCTCCATTAGGGCAATTATGTTAGGATTTTAATGAATGAGATTGCAGGGGGAAATGGCCCTGGAGGTGAAAGAGAAAATAAATATAGATACAAAGGGACACGCAGAAGCACGATTGCTTGATGTTGAAAGAAATGAGATGGGAATCGATGCAAACGTAGTCATTTTGCGCTCAGCATGGGGAAGCAGATGAAGCAAACACCATTACAGCTTAATGCATTGTGTCATCTGGAGGCCGAGCGTCGTTTATATGGCCTGGATTCCTGCACTGGGCTAAGCCATGGTTTGTTGAACAAGCCACAACATGGGTCTTGTGCTTCTCTGCTCCAAGGAGAAATGGGCAGGACTTGCTAGCACAAGCAGCTACCAAGTGCCTCGCTTTCAACTAGCAATCAAAAACCCATGGTATAACTCTTACACTTTGGGAAGCAATTTCCAATTGTTTAGTTCATTTACTTGATTCCTGCACTTCACAGGTTTCAGTGAACTGGCTGTTCGATTGGCGTAAGGAAATGTGAATTATATAAAATTAACCTCCCACTGCTCATTTGAATTGCGCAGCTATAGCCCCCTCCAGGGCAGCATTCGCACCATTTCTTCCATTGATGGATCATAATACGATCCCTTTCAAGTACTCTAAGTAATAGCATTACATCAAAGCAGTTTCCCCTCTTTATCTTATTCACAAATTGTTACAGTGCATATTAAAGGCGAGACAGTTTTAATATTACTTCCTTACTAATTTGCCAGTTGAAAGGTACCATTTTCCCTACAGCCGTCGCCTTCCTCCTCACCCCATTAATATCTTGGCCTCATGAATACCCCTAACTTAACATTTCACATTTTCAGGGTTCTTTTCAGTCTGTGCAAATAGTAGGAGATTTTTTTCGGCAGGTCTAAACAGGAGAGAAATAGAATCCTTTAGTTCATGCTACAAATGACAAATCTACTTTTCTGGGTAGGAAGGATGTCACGCTCTGTCCCTGGCCATCTGTGGGTGGGGCAAAAGGGAAGCAATGCCACGTGCGTCCTGCATTACGTAATTCGTGTCCTTTGCACAATGATGTCACGACACATGAGCAGTGATGTCATGGTGGTTTCTACAGGACACCTATGATCTCAGCAACTCTTTCTGTCAAAGTTCAAGACAAATGTTCATGTGGCTAGCCTCACCTATTGCCCTAAGCCATGTTTGTTTTGACCATTCTTGAATAAGTTGCAACTGGCATTGGTTGCACGGCACATTAAAGGAGAAAATGCCCTTCTCCAACTTGGATGCCCTTTGGATGGGTGGATTTCAAGTCTCAGGATCCTTGGTGAAGGCGTGCTCCCTGGAGAATCCTGGGAGTTGAAGTCTACACCTCTGGAGGCCATCTAGAGAGAGATGGGTTGCCATAAACTATAGCAATGACTGAGTTGGTGCAGTGGGTTAAGTCAAAGCCAAACAAACCACATGGTGACTTTTTAGCACAAGGCATGAACCTGGCCAGAGTAGTGGGTGAGCTCAAGAATGGACCAGATGTGGGAAAAACTCTTTAATTTCAGTGAGACGGAGAAATCCTTTATCCTTCCACAGGTGGGCTGTAGTTTATCAGGTGCTGCTTTCTTCTTCCTCTTGAGGGACTGATTGTGTTTGGTTTGTGCTTGTAACTTATTTACAGTAAGGTATAATTATATTTTTGTCTTCTTTGTTAGCTTTTGGAAAGCTAATCAGTCTTGCCGATCTTGATCTGAATTTGCATTTTTCAGCTGTCTCATTCCTTGCAGGAATACCACGCTTCTCAAACCTGGCCAGTCATCCTGACCTGCCACTTGTAAAAAAGCTGCTGTTTTTCTGAACAAAGTGACTGGCTACCAGAAATACCTGCAATTTTTGCTTAAGCCTTTGCCAGTCCTCAGCCTTATGTAGGAGAATTAAATAGCAGGTCCGTTTAAATATTCCATTTTATAAAATCACACAGCGTTCTAATCGCCCCATTTCCTGAAGTTCTGCAGTCCAGAAACACAATAGCTGTTTTATTCCCTTTATGTTTGGCTGTGATTTTAGCATCATTAATAGATGAAGGGGAGACTCCTCCTCGCCCTCCCTCCTGCCTGTCCACCTTCTTTCTCATTCTCTTTCAGAATATTTAATGGTGAAGAACAGTTTTAAACTTTTTTTTCCAGTGAAAGAAATGAAACAAAATAAAAAGGCTTATTTTGAGGGTCAAAAAACCGAGCAGATGATGACTTACATAGCTCCTTCTCAGCTGAACGAGGCTTCGCACGTGAGAAGGTGCTCGTGTCTCGTGGACCGAGATTTGTTGCGTGACTCTGTGCAGCATCTAGGATTGCCTCGACCCCCTTCAGAAACTGCCTCCTTTCAAAAATCTCCATTAGCAAATAGGGCGCCCACCCACCAGAAGTCAGGGGTGACCCAATTTCCACCCCTTTGTTGTTGCCATTTCTCATCTTTTTTTTGGAGAAGTGAGAAATCTTTACTCATGCAAACTGGCAGGGGATTCCTTGGTCTTTGCAGACAGCCTCCCTTCCCAAACAGGTGGTTTTCAGGTGTAGCTCCCAGAATCCACAAACGTCGGTCCTGTTGGCTGGGAATTCTGCAATTTTAGTCCCAACACATCTCGAAGGATGCAGATGTTCAGGACACACACCCTCCTTTTCCTCTTCAGAGCTCTGGGCTGCCTACTTACAGTATCCAAGCTGATCTGGAGCAGACGTACTGAGTTACTCTGGGACCTTCCTGTGCTTTCCCCCCTTCCTTTGACTTGTTCTACCTTCTTCTCAACCTTCCCACATAAAGCAGGCATGTGGGTAAAATGGAGGAGTAGCTTAATGTGATAGCCTGTGGAGGAGTCACACATTGGGGCTGGGAGTTACTTTCGTAGTTGTGTTTCTACTGTGCTGGAGTGGTTTAGGTCTTCCTCTCCCTTGCCCCTCTGCTACATCCTGCGAAGCAGCCACACATTTATTTATCTCCTTATTGTGGAATGTAATTCAACCTCCCTTTTATGGAAGGGACACTCAGATTTGCACCTCAAACCCCAGTGACATTTCCAAAAGTGACCCTAAGGTTGATGAATGCCAACTTTTGGAATTTTCTTAAACCTGGACCTTGATAATGAAATGCCCAACAGATTGCAAATCTTTTGAGGCACCAAACCTCCATTCGATACAGTTCTCCTGCCCCCCCACCCCCCCGCCTTTTCTCCTTTTAGATGGAAAAGAGGTTGTTTCACCGTCTTCAGCAAAGACTTCCCCTACTGTGTTGCGGTCCCAGAATCTCCCAACGTGCGTGTCTTGTACTGTTGAAACACGTTCTCACAACAGAGTCTCTGTGTGTTACACAGGCCAAGCCTTTCTCTCTCTGGCTGCCCCCTTCTGCCTAGCAGCCACGTAAATTGCTCACTCTGGATGATGCTGTAAATCCAAAACCCAGGGAAAGGGACAATAAATTATGACATTTTCATTTTATAGTATAGATTGTGATAGGCTTGACCAGATGGCTACTCCCTGGAGACTTTAATGCCGTCCAATCTGGCAACAGCCTACAGCAAGGTAGAATGGAAGACATTAGAATTTCTTAGTGGTTGGACCAGATCTAAGTCATCTGGCCCATTATTGGGTGCCTTTCAGTGGCTAATGAAGTACATGAGTGAAGCTCTCAAGCATGGTCTGGAGGGCAGCCCCCTCTTCTAGGGCTGTCCCCCAAGGCTCTTGGCAGTCAACAGATGCTGTCTGTGATTCAGAAGAGACTTGTCCTCACTGTTAACTATTAACTGCTCTCTCTCATCCACAGATTAGCCATGCCCTCTTAAAACCTTCTAAGGTGGCCATCATCATCTCTGATGGCAATGACATCCATCAGGGAAAAACAGGTCAAGCTGTACTTATTTATTTATTAAATTGATACCCTGCCTTTCCTCTAGGAGTTGAAGAAAATGTACGTAATATTTCCTCCCTCAGTTTTTCCCAATTACAACCCTGTGAGGTTTGTTGGATGAAGGCTGATTAACTGGGCCAAAGCCACATGGTGAGCTTCTGAGGGACAAGGTGTGGTCCTAGCCCAACCCCTTTTAGGCCACGAAAGAACATTCTCTGCCACTATTTTCCACAGCTACCATATTCCCCCTTTCACAGCTTCATTCTAAGCTAAGGTCTCCTCCTAGGGAAGAGAATTGCTCTAGTTGCTCCAGTTGTTTGGGATGCCTTTTTCTCTACCTGCCTTAGCTCTGCAAGATCTTTTTGGAGATGTTGTGGCTAGAGCTGGAGACTCTATCACAAGGGAGAAACTGGGAGGCAGGATGGAGAACTAGTAAAGATTCAGGCCAAAGAAAATATCAGGAGCGTACTGGGTCAGCTCTTGCACTCTGGAGGGGAACATCCAAAGCCGCCCAGCCCTGTTCCAGCAAGTTAACTATGAACTGCTTCAGTGCGGGATGGTGTGTTTAAATTTTTGGAACATGCTTCTCAAAGCCAGTTCCTGGAGAACACCAACGGGAGGGTCGTTTGCTCAAGAGTCTGTGCCAGGAAGCGCAGTATTTGTGGCTCTTTGCTTCTAAACTGGTTGAAAAACTGAACTGAAGGTCTGATGGAAATGTCTGAAGAAGGTTGAGGACTTTTAGGCAAGCTGTCAAGCACACTTTGGCTCTCCCGTTATACATATGGTAATCTCTCCCTGCCTTATCTTGAGTAGTGTCAATCAAAGAATGAGCTATCCTGAATGGACCCCGAGAACAAATATATTTTGATTATCTTCCTTATTTCCAATTCACCCTTTAGGAGTTGACAGATTACATTCTTCACTGCACGTTTAGCTGGAACATCAATGGGGGATGAGTTTGCCAATATTTGCAGAAGGATTTTGTTGTGTTCATGTTTGACATCTGCTCAGTTCCTGTTGCAGAAGACATGTTTTGTTTTCCAAAAGAGAGAAAGCCTCAAAGGAGGAATGGAAGGAAGCAGATGGGAGGGGAACGTGTGTCGCATCAAGATAAAAAACAGAAGATCATTTCAGAAAAGCAGGAGGAGGTCTGCTAGACTAAGGTCATTTCCCCACTAGCGACTTGTCACATCTTCCAGAGTCATCCAAACATCGTTGTACCAAAATAACAATAATGAGGAGAAGGTTTTATATCACTCCGATCATGGCTGGTGATGTTGTGAAGATGCTAGAAGTCACTAGTAGGGAAATAGCCACAGAGCACTAAAGGCAAGCGTTCTGTCAATTTCATGTTCTCATTTTCTCAAACTCATTTTTTCCCTGTTTCTGCAGGAGTTAAAAGCCAGTTTGTACTTATATTTCCTAATAAATACATCTGGATAGGCAATTCTGCCACATGTACACATTTTTGGCTACGCTTTCTCTTAATATAATGATTTTAAAGTCATTTATACAGAAAGAGAGGGAGAAAACGTATCTCTTTTTCACAACGTTTACATACATTTTTAAACAGGAGTACAGCGAACCATTTGGAGAAGTGCACATCTGGAAGGGAACTCTTTCAGGTTCTGTGTTGCTTCAGGGAGAGAAATTAAGGTGCTTGCATTAAGTTCCAGCTAAACTCATTTCTTCCCTCTGTCTAATAAGGTGCCATTTTTACATGAATCTTTATGATAAACGATTCCAAAGTGAGGGGCTGTGACTAATGATCTAACAGGAATGCAATTTGGTAATAAATAGGCAAGCTATATTTTCTCTCTTGGTCAGAGGAGGAATGGACCTGAATTTTATGCTAAGGTTGTTTCGATGGGGATCTTTGAGCCTCACTGCTCCCTCTAAAGACAAGAGGGGAAACTGGTTTCCATGGCATGGAGCAGGCATTCTTCATTTGACCCTCTCAAATCAGCGGCAAATATTCATCCTGTTCCAGGCTAGGTCTGCAGGGGACTCCAAAGCAGGACTTAAGGAAGGCAGCAGGACCGTAGTCAGTTCACCATGTGGCTGAGATGAACTAGGTGGATAGAAGACACCCAAAAACTGCTGGTTTGGATGCTGATCTCGAGTCAGCTGACGTCTCGTTCAGGTTCCTCCCCTCCAAGGATTCTGGGGATGCTCCAGCAGAGCTAGGAAGCCATGAGCAGGTTCTCCTGCTCTACCCAAAGGGTTTCAGGGCGAGACCTTGGAGACCAACTTCTCAGTTCATGCAGGCTGCGCAGGTTCTCTTCCGATGGCAGTTTTCGATGGGGTGTTCTGAGGTCCTCAATTTGCTTGGATACCCCATGATCTAGTTCTACCCTCCCATCAAATACTCAGGAAATGGACAAATTACTCAGAGACCCCAAGCTTCTCCTCCATCCTGCAGGTCCCAGAGGTGAGTAGCAGCTTCCTAATTCTCTTCCATTGAGACCACCATGATTTCCGGTCTGACTGCTCGCGGTATCCTATTTGGTTCTTTCCACAATTCCTGTTTCTCATGTGGCTGTTTCAGTTTAGTTTTTACATCTTTAGCACAGAAAAATAGATTGTTGCCAGCAAAATCCAAACCAGCCAAGTGCTTGCAAGCTTGATGGATTTTAGATCTGTATGTTTCTTTCCTGCACACCAAGCCCAAGGGATGTTGATTTAGAAACTTGAAATTAATAAAAATTAAAGGCTTTGATGTGATTTGCTGCCAGAACCTAAAACACTGAGACGGATGTGCTAGATAAACACATTTCCGGCCTGCTTGGTTTACCTCTATAGAGTCTGTAAAATTTTCATTCTCTTTGCTTATTCTTAATAATGGCTGTATGAAATGATTTGACTTTTCTGTTTTTCCACTGAATTATTTTTGTTCGTGCTGATTCCTAAATACTGGGCTAGATTCAAACTATTGTGGGATCACACTGTAATGCAGGATGGGGTTGGGAATTCTAAAATATCATCTGTTGGCTAAATATTTTGTGGCATTTTTCACAATTTAATTTGACAGAAATAAAGATGGGCTACTAAAATACTTTGAGCTTCTGGAAGTCTGTCAGAGCCTATAAATGTCTCCTAGAGCCACGTCCTTTAGAAAAATGGAATCTGTGCCCCCACCTAATCCTAAACAGAGAAGTGTTTGGTTTGGATAGTCAAGAGTGCTAAGGGGAAAAACTCACAAACAGTGTGTTTATTGCCTGCGTTTCCATCTTGTTTTGGATGGTCCTTTTTCATCAGGAGCAGAACCTTACTTATCCTTCTAGGAATCTCCACAAGCTGTAGTCAAAAAAGTCAAGGTGGCAGCTATGAAGGTGCAAGGCACATAAAAAGCACCGTTGTAGCTGCCATCTTGACTTTTCGACCATACCCCTGGACCCTTCCTTTTAAAAGTGATGATGGTTTGTGTTATGTCCCAAAGGCAGATTTAGAAACAGATGATAGATGGAGCTCCCTGTTTATCACACCACCAAGATGTCAAAGAGTAGTCCAGCAATTCATTTCCAGGACCCACTGAACATATTTATCATTTATCATATTTATTTATTTATCACATTTATTTATAAATATGAATAAATAAATAAATGGAAAGAGAGCCACTTGCTTCTTGCAGAACACATCTTGGCAACAACCGACCACATTCCACGTTCATGGAACGCTGGTAGGGAATGGCTGATGTCCAGCTGTGACCCTGTAACCTCTTAGCTCCCGCGGCAGCTGGGAAAAGGATTCAAAATCGTGGTCAGATGCAACGTGAGCAGCAATTACGGTTGAGTGAGAAGGCAGGAGAAAAAGAGCAAAGAGGACATTGTTTGGAGTGGCTTGCAGAGCTCAGATAGGCTTGGCAAACATGCCTTTCCTGGAATGCCTTCAGCTCTGGGGTTGCTAACACCACACCCCAAAAGCATCAAAACTCCCCTTGAAATAGAGAGAGAAAAAGGAAGGAAGGAAGGAAGGAAGGAAGGAAGGAAGGAAGGAAGGAAGGAAGGAAGGAAGGAAGGAAGGGCGAGCTTCCAAATTCTCCGGGATGATATTGTTATCTGAATGCTTCCCCCCACCCCCAAATGGGCAAAATAAACCTAAGAAAAGTGCAACAAAGAAAATGTGTGTACTTGTTTGTACTTCAGGATCTATCTTGCCTCTTAGGAGAAGTTCAGAGAATTCAGTGGCCTCTTCTGAGGGGTCTATTGGCTATCCAAGAGTCTTCACACCTGCTGCTTTCTCCTTCTGAGAGTCAGGGAGTTCCTTTCAAAAAAGGAGCCTATGCGATGAACCTGCTGAATATCTGCATGACTGCCAAAGGAAGACTTGGTTTTTTATTTTCTTTTTAAAAAAGAACTGCTCAGATTCAGAGACTGGCAAGGCAGCCAGCATTAGGCCTGAGCTAAGAGAGGAGCGGCAACGCCTTCTTTCCCTGCCCTTCTTCTCTCCTTCCATGCCCAGAATGGTTCTCACCAACGGCAACTGGCAGGAGGCTGACTTGATCAAGCCAGCCCACAGGATGTCCCAGTTTGACAGATCTGGGGCTGGTTTTGTGAAGTGTGAAATGACTCTTTGGAGGGTCTTATTTGAGCTGTATTTAAATCCAGAGGTGCCTGGGTCTATAAAATCAGGAATAGTTTAGTTACTCAGTTTGCCAAGCAAACAGCTTCAGTCCGCCAGCACCTAAGAGGTTTTAGATACTTCCAATGGGGCTAGAAGAGTCAGGTTCATGGGTGTTCAACAGTTGTGTAAGATTTACATCCTGCTGCCTAATGATCTCTGTAATCAATGCTCTTGCTCACTCTCTTGGCTACCGCCAAACTTCTGACAACGTTGTTT
Source organism: Python bivittatus (assembly GCF_059951505.1). NCBI lineage: Eukaryota > Metazoa > Chordata > Lepidosauria > Squamata > Pythonidae > Python > Python bivittatus. The sequence goes on from NW_028277083.1 coordinate 1,034,900, forward strand.
TAGTTCAGGACATAGTCTGCCCGGCCACCACCGGACTTCCCTAGCAGAGCAGAAATGGATTTTTGCTCCTTATCATTAAGATCTTCTGTTTTCTTCTCTGACTCCAGGCTCTTATATCTGGCTCCCAGATATCTAAGGACTCAGTTTCTCAAAGTGGGCCCACATTGGAGAACATCTGTAGAATTTACGGATGATTATCAAGGAAAAGGCCATTTCAGTGAGTTGTTCTCTTCACCCCATCTTTGGAACATCCTGCTCAGTGAAAGTTCATTCCTAGTATTATACAAATAATAGTTTTCATTCTTATTCTTACTTTAATTGTTTCTGTCTATAGGTTTACACCTTAGGTCTGTTTGGGAACTGTTGGAAGAAATTCAGTTTATCCTGCATTAGGGGATGAAGCTTCATATCCAACTAGCTTCCTACAGGAGAATGACCTCAGGCCTCATCCCACATCTCCTGCTTTCACAGTGGCCACCAGAACCCTCTAAAAATTGTTGCCAAAGTTTTAACAAAGGGGGAATTGTTAGCTGCTTGGAAAGTGATCTTATTAATGTACGTTATAATTTAAATGAATTATATTTCAGTAGCAATTAAAACAAATTTAATTTCTGTCTTGGCCCATCTCCTCCTTGGCCTGACCGTACCCACTTCTTTGGAATTGGCTTTCAGGCATCCTACAGAAAGCCCCTCTGCCATCTCCGGACATAGACTGCCTGTGGGGCCCAACAGAAACGAGAGCCCCTGCTCTCCACATTACTGTGGATTCTCCCTCTCTTGCAGCAAAAGTGAAGCCAGCCAAAAACTTGGGAAGGGAAATGATGTGGCCTCTATCAATTCATCCTCAGCTCACTGAACAGGGAGATTAGCATGGGAACCAGCAGTGCTATGGGAGCAAAATTAAATCTCAGAGACCGGCAAAGATCTGACTCCAGTTGCAGGCATTTTGACCTTTCATCGCAAAGAGGCGAGCGCCAATGGAGCTTAAATTATGGGGAGCGTGACCTGCTTCCAATATTCTTCTGTTACTTAGTAATCTGCTTGCAGCCTGAATTTGTCACCGCAAACCTAGAGATTTGCTATCTGATCTGTTGGCGCAGATAAACAGCTGTCTTTCCCCCAAACTCCCCCATCTAAAATGCATTGACTTCCTGGTGGGGAGGATAGCCTCAATGTGTCCCTCTCCATCTTAACTTGCTGCTCAGTGGCATTGTGTTTTTCAGAGAATGCCTTGCTTGCAACCTTGCCCCACAGTCTGAAACAGGCCTTCCCTTCAATGATGTGTTGGTGCATCTCGTTTCAGATTTTGTTCACATGAGGAAGCTAATTTCTTAGTACACACGGGCCCCAGGAAGTTGCAAACAAGGAGTTAGAAAAGTGGAGCTGTGCCAAGCTTTGATTTGGAGGAAAGCGGAGGGCGATTCGGTCAAATCTCTGGATCAAAGCAACTTTCCAAGTCAGATCAATGGTTTGGATTGAACTGAATTAGATGGCTCCTATTTTTATAAGGAACTGACTTTCTGAAGTGAATCAGATTGAGCGTGAATCAGATTGAGTGTAGACTTGAATCTCCACACCAGATCAGCTTTTGGATCCAACCAATCCGAATCAGCTTGATCTGGGTCAGAGCAGCGATCATTCACACCCTGCCCCTTAGGAAGAGCCTACCTGGCTTCCCAGCAAGGATCCATCGAGTCCAGCGCATTGTTTCCCACAATAGGCAAAAGCCACACAATTCCGCCTCCCTCCCTCCCTTTTAATCTTCCTACTATCCTTGCAAGCTCTTTTAGGCTGAAGCGAGTATTGAGATGGGATTAAGTAATGGCCTTGCTGGTATTCTTTCAAATGCGATTCCTATAGTTTCCTGCCAAACCTGGTCACAGTATCTGTGGAAGGTGAAAGTTATGGCCAAACTCACTCCAAAGGCGCCAGTTTGGGAAAGGTGTCCCGGCCTTTGGGGGTGCCTGCATGCCACGGATCCATCCTCTGAGAATCTTGAGGTGCCCCAGCAGACAGAAGAGACCAAACTGAACAAGGGACCAAATCTTCTGGGGTCCCCCCAGGCTTCTGGCCACTCCGTAATGTGTTCCTAACATTACTCCCACCTTCCCCACGCTTATTCCATTGGCGCCCTAGTCTTCTCACGCCTGAGGAACCCAAGCCAAGAATCATGAGCCCGACAATTGCTTGGTGCTGTTCACGGGTCAGTCTTTAAAAAGAAGGAACGGATGATAAAGTCATGATTAACAAGGGCTTGCTTATTTAAAAGCCATCACTGATGGCTTCTCTTTCCTTTCTCATAATAACTTCTTGCCTTCTGGAGCAGCCTTGTGCTGTTATTGTGGCCTATCTGAAAGCTGTTCTAAAATTATTCATAGAAATCTCTCTTTGGCCAAAGGCCTGAATGTGACTGATGGAGAATTATGTCCTCTCTAATAAAACCTGAAATTGATTTGCACTTCCTGCCTGCCAGGACAAGACAAATCTCTGCCACGTAAGGCTCCAGCAGCCTTCTCGTTGTGGTTTAAAAGGACGCCGTCTCTTGAAACATTTATAGCTTGCATGGGAAGAAGTCACATACCCATATATAGATATATCTCCTTGATATGCAAAGCATCCAATTACTTTTCTCATTGTATTTCCCCTCCCTCTTCCAAAAATCACTGTTTCTTTTCAAATTCAGCTTGTGCCAATCTTTACTGATGAAGCCAAGCTCACTTGCTCGCACTGCAGATTGAAAGACGTCTGGGAACCTTTAACCTTTCATGAAGGTTAAACTAAATTCTGCTGGCTTCTTTCCAAAAGCTTCAGGAGATCAGAGCCTCCTTTTTCTCCTTTTATCATGTGACAGAGGATCCGGTGACGTGATCTCGGCTCACTTCCTGACCTTGTCAGAAATTGCTGTTGCCAAGGGCCTTCTCATTTTGACAAATATGGAAAGGTTGGGAGACAAATATCTGTCAAAGTTTAAGACAGCTAAAGTTTAAGGGTGTGATGAGGTTCAACGTATTTATAAATGTGGAGTCTTTGGTGCTGTCTGTGCTTGGGGGTTTGCTTGCAGACGTTTCATTACCTGACTAGGTAATATCATCAGTGCTAGTGAGTGTGGGGTTTGCTCCTTGTTTATGTACCATAGCTTGCCCTGCCAGTGCTGGGGTGTGTGTGGTTTTCTTCTTGGTAGTGCTTTGATTAGGGTATTGTATATAATACTTATAAATGACTTGGTGGACAGGTTAGATTATCAAAGTTGTAGATGACACAGAATAAGACGGGACTGCAGACACCTTAGAGGATAATTTCAAGATTCAGGATGGTCCTGAAGATACAAGAATGAGCCAAGATGAACAAGATGAATTGCAAGAGGGACAAGTGCGAAGTCCTTCATTTGCATAGGACAAATCAAAGGTATGGGTATAAGATGGGGAGACCATATTGGCAGAATCTGCACATCTTTGTGAGTCACAAACTGGTCATGAACCAACAGTGTGCTGCTACTGTAAAAAAAGTGAATGGAAACCTAGGCAGAGTCAGCAGAAGTATAGCATCAAAATTAAAAAAAAAAATCCCCTCTACTCTACACTGGTTAGACCACACCTAGAATATTGCATCCATTTTGGGGTCCCAGTTTTCAGGAAGGTCATTGATAAACTGGAGCATGTCCAGAGGAGAGCAATCATGATGATGAAGCACCTGGAAGGAACAACTTACAAGGAATGGTTGGAGAAGAAAAGTCATGGGAGCTAAAGTATCTGATGGGTTTTCATAGAAGATGGGGCAGAATTGTTCAGAACTGTTTGAGAAGATAGGACGAGAAAGAAACAAATTATAAGACAGTAGACTTTTGCTGGACATCAAGAAGAAACATCCTAATGGTAGAGCTGATACATGATGGAGCAAACTGTCCTCGAGGACAGTGGAGGACTAAGCAGAAGTTGGATTGCGTGTAGTTGGGGGGTTCTATATTGGTGGTTAGGGGGTTGAACTAGATGAACCCCAATGTTCCTTCCAAGCCTGATAATCTATTGTTCTATGACTGCCCTCCCTCCAGCACTCTGCAGCTTCCCTGCTCCCCATTCTTCTACTCAATCCCATGGGTAGCCCTCAGGAGGGAACTCCTTCTCCCAAGGGCCTTTTTCAGGTGGGGAAGTATGGGCAGAAGCTTCAGAAGGCTGGCAAGATGGGAAATGGAAATCAACACCACCAGGAGGAGCCCTTTCTGTTGCTTCCAGCAATCAAGTTCAGTTTCAAAATGCCCCCAAGTGAAATTTAAAGGAAGCTCTCTAGCAGTCTGAGAATAAGGTAGAACAATCTTTGTTTTTCAGGGGTGTGAACAACTACAGCTGGTCTGTGCAGGAATGTAAACTCAGCACCGATGCTGGATTTCAGAAGTCAGATTCTTGGGTGGATTTATGACACTGCATTATTATTTTGATGTCATGGGTATATCACAACCTTTCCTTCTGTTTGCACAACAAGCCTGAAGGTGGTGGGGAGAATTTGTCCTTACTAATAGGAAAAAGCAACTTGAGCTGCACGCTTGCTCTGACGCAGAGAAAGGTTTAGAAAAGAAAGGCTGTTAGGCTATTGATCAACAAAGCAAAGCTAACCTTCAGAGTGACTGCTGGCTGTTGAAGAGAGAGGCCCTGTCTCTTCTACATAAATCTTCCTCCACACCACCTCCTCCACCAGGGAGGCATCAATCACTCTTATGCTTCCTTTGAGTAGGCGGAAGCTAGATAGCTGTTGATACGGTCAACTGGGGGAACCTGTCTTTCAAAGTCTCTCTTTGCCCCTGGGCTCTTTGAAGCATCTTCACTCTGCATTTTGGAGCGTAAAGGGCAACAAGGCATTTTCCAAAGCAAAACGAAGTTGTGAATTGCAGTCCGTTCTAATTATCTGTGCAAAAGCTTGGAATTATTGGATGTTGTCTTCTGGCTCGGCACAGACTTCACAGGGGTGAGTGCTCCTCCCAATCTGGACCCTGGACTCTTCCATCAGAAATGTCTGGGGACACTGAATTGTAAAAGAAGCTGCAAAGGAGCGAGGGAGGACCCAGTTAGGTCAGACTTCCCAAATGGATTGCCGTCTAGATGAGTTGTAGAACAGCTCCCAGGACAATGGGGCTTGTAATCCTCCTTGTTGTTCAGTGAACTTCCTTGGCTGACCAACGTCAAGGTTGGTACTGTCCATAGTTGTTGGAACAAGAAGGATCTGGATAATGTGATTAGGGAAAGTCTTCTCCTTCTGAACTTTGGAGTAGCATTGAGTGATCTGTTATTTTATTTATGTCATTTATTATTCCAATTTATATAGCCGCCCATCTCACATATATGACTCTGGGTGGCTTACAAATAATTAAAACAACATAAAACAGTAGAAACAATGCAACAATTAAAAAAAAACAATATAAACAGCATATATATAAAAAACCATCATAAAATTCATGGCCGAGGTAGTCACATCATCAGTGACAATCAGTACAGCCACTGTCTGTCATGGAAGTGATCTTCGGGAATAATCTTCTAGATGAAGAGCTTGGGAAGCCAACTGCGGCTGCAATGGTCCATTTTCTGGGATCGCTGCCAAAGAAAAGGAGAAACCGAAACACTTGTAAGACCAATGTTTGGTCATCTTTGCCCTAAACAAATCAAACAAACCACACACGGGTTTGACATTCCACCAAGTATGACACCCTGCAATGTTTCTTCCCCTCTCCGTTCTCAACCTTTGTGCCCAGAATCAAGGAACAAAAGGATATTGGCTAACCATGACTTGGAAACCTGGCTGAGATGATCTTGGGGCTCCAAATTCTTCTTCCATTGGCCATCTGGCCGATGTCCCTGATCGTTCTCTTTCTCCATAGTTCAGCGGAGTTTTAGTTCACAAAATGAATAAGGTGAGTGTGTAAGCATTTGGAATCAGGGTTGCCGCGTTTCAATTTTCTGTAGTTGTAGGCAAATTTCAGTGATATCCATGACAGGTGAGCTAAAATTGTCCCAAAGAAATCCTAGCGAGGCATCAAGAAGAAATCTGAACAAAGGAGGTGGAGCTGGAAGCCTGAGGCAGAGAATCAAGCCAGAATGCCAGTAGAAACCTTGTTGCGACAGGCCAAGTTTGTCATGTGCTCCAGACATGAGGTCATACCACTTTAGGAGGACCCCTGAGCACTTCTGCTCAGGCTCTGTGGTGGCTTCCCCACAATTTTGCTACAAGAGGATGAGGCAAGAAGGTAACCTAAGCCTTTGAAGGATTCACTCAGAGCCAGTCTTGTAGAAACGACACCTTGAGTTCAGGCACACAGTTCACAGCATGCTATCTATCTATCTATCTATCTATCTATCTATCTATCTATCTATCTATCTATCTATCTATCTATCTATTCGCAGCATTTGCATGCTGCTGACTCTACAAGGACGTCTGGTGACTTACCCAAAGCCGCCCATGGGCTCCATTAAAATCATAAAACACGCTATGTTCCCTCATTGGCATACAGTCCCAATGTTTCTGAAGAATATTTACGCTCTTCCTTATTCAACAAGTTGCCTTTGTTTGGATCAATAAAAAGCTCATCCTCTTTGCACTGCCCGTATTCCCATAAATAGAAAATAGCTGAGCTTCACCATGCAGTCGGCCTAAAATTGTTGGTTACGTAGCAAATGAAATAAGAGATTAATTTACTGTAATTATGAAGCGGCGAGTCAGTTCGGCTGACTGGAGTTAAACATAGTGAATGTTTAGCATTTAAATACTGTATTTGACATCGACGTATTTCTTACTTTTAATTAACAGCAGTTCTGGTATGTTGAATGCTCTGCTGCCAAATTATTGCGAGCACACACACAGACGCGCACCCCACCACATGGGAGGAAAAGATATACTATTGTTGTTAATTCTTTGGATAATTTGAAGCTGAGAAACACTCCCATTAATCTTAGCAGCTGCAAGAATCCTCTTCGCAAGGGCCGTAAACAATAGTTTCTGAAGACAGAAGTAACCTACTTTTGTGGGTTGCTAAAGGGGATTTATTGCGGAGGAAAATATTCAAGGAGGAGCAAAATCCACCAAGAATTCTTTCTCTCCGGACCCTGCCAAATCAAAGAGTTTTGCCCCGGAGTTGCTCCTTTAGGTCTAGCAGATTCTGCTTCTGCTTCTTCTTCCGCCTTTCCCAAAACCGCTGAGCAGCCTTCAGCGTTTCCACCTTGGCACCACTCCCCGGGCCAACCAAAGTCCCAACTACTCCTCTGGGGATCCTTAATTTGGTCAGGCTGCTCTCCAGCAAAAGACGGGAATATTTTGCACTTCATAATATTGTCGATGCGCCGAGGTTGCAGTCCCAAAGCAGTCCGAAAGTGCTGAGGCGGAGAAGGCAAGCACATGCCCAGATCACAGGCGGGGCTCAGCCCCTCACAGCTGCAGCCAGTAGATTTGCCCTAGAGGGGTCCCGTTAACAAGGCCCTGGATTTTGAAGCAAGGTCTCAGGATCTGCACAGCCCAGTGGACCGGGGGTCTGCAGCGGGGAGCATGATGTCCTTCTGCAGACGCAATTGCATCGTGGCATTACTTGGGCCGTGGTATCACAGCCCATGTGGTGTCGTTATGGCTTGTATCAGATACATAGGCCGGCACATCTGGATAGGCACATTTCTAGAAAATGAAAAAAATGGATTTTCTACCAAGTTTTAGAACATCTTCAAATTAAAGTTAAAAAAAAATCAGGCCGTTATTACGCAGAATCTAAAGAGGAGGACGTTTCAGCCAGTCCTGCTTGGCTAAGTCAGTGCTTCTAGTGGAAAAGAAACGTGTGATTTTGCTTGGCTCGGGTTTAAACTGCGCTACGCTAACGAAGGCCCTCTACCTTGTTCTGGAGTGACCTTCAGTCCGGCCATGCCGAGGAACGTCCTGAGTCCCACTTCCAACCCACAGAATTCCCACCCCCACCCAGGAGCACTTTCCTCCTTGCTGCAATGAGAGACTCAAAAGCAGGAAATCTGAAATGCCAAGATGTGACCTTTCCATCTCTCATATCTTCCACTGCAGCTGAGCATTAACCTCACAAAAAGGTTCTTGGACAACCGGGGAAGGGCGGGGCGTTACTCTGAGCGGAGCGGAGCAGATTTGATGGCTGGCTCTGCAAAGGTCTTTCATCAACCCCAGCTTGATCTTTAAATCTTGCAGTGGGGAATGCTGGCGACCTTTCAGGGGCACAGCTTTCTCCAGGACCACCACATGGATTTTCTCTCCCCCGCAATGGATTCGCCCTCTTTCTTGCTTCCTCACCACGCTGCTCAGCTCTTGGCTCAACCCTTCCCCGCTGAGGTTAATGCCCTGAGGCTCCACGCTGCCCTGACGCTGGTCTTTCTAACGGAGCAGAGGGGGAGATTTGCTGTGTCCTCTTGCAGCAGCCAGGCACGCAGAACCTGAAAGAAAGACGGGCTGAATCGGGTTGGGTGCCAACTCGGGATACAGCTGGAGGGACCGTGGAACATATTTTGCAGGAGACTCAGCATCTGGAGGGATGTTGGGGGTTAGGACAATCACCAGAGCCCAGGGGCATCGTGTGCAGTTGTTATGAATTATGCCCTTGGCAGGATGATGTCATGATACACGTGAAGGGACTGTAGTTTCCAGTGGACACCTCCAGTCTTTTTGAAAATGATTTGGATTTGGGGAGTTAAAAGTGGGAGCTATGGAGTGGGGCTTTTAACTTCCAGTCCTCTGACCATGTAATGAGCACAGGAATAACCTTGAGGAACAGGAGGAAAAGCTGCAACCAAGACAACAGTCGGATAAAGGAAATCTGAGTCTGGGAGGCAAGACCCTCCCCAGAAGAAGGGAAGCGTATTCAGGCTTGCCAGATTCTGTTACTGTAACCTTATAATAGAAGTAGCATTAGCAGCGTAACTTTGGTTTCCTCGTCTGGTCTGCTTGGAAGAGCTGACAGACCACTCTTCTTCTGTCTCTGAGCCGCTTCTGGTTTAGCAGAATCCGTCTTAAGACCAGGGACATAGAATTTGCTACAGGAAATAAGGTGGAATCAGGCAACTGCAGAGTAGAAAGTAATCGTTATTTTCCACGATTCAGAAACATAACTTCTGCTGGTACCGTCTAAACTTGCCTTTGCTTTTTTTTAGCCACATCATCCTGAACTAATCACAAAACTTGACTCGTTTTTCCAGGCCAAACTTCGAGAGATCCAAGCATCTCCGGTAATAAATATACTACCCAGCTGGGACTCGCAAGGGGAAACTTTTTCAGCACAAGAGTGGGAAGCGGTGCTGAGATGTGTTTCCTCTTGCAGATCTGTACATGCGTGCAAGGAAGGTGAAACGAGAAAGTGGGTTTTGTGGTCTGGAGAATGAAAGGAGAAGGAATGTGCTGTTTAGGCAAGGGCTGGTGCTGTTTGCTGAGCACAGAACGAGATGTTGACTCAGTAGGTCAGGTCTCTGGAGAACCCATTGGGCAGTGCTGCAGAATTGAAAAGATCCATCACGGTGTTAGTCTCTATGTTGAGAGCCAGAGACACGAACCAAGATGATTAAGAAGTACTTCTGCTCCGTAAGTCAGACCTCCACGTCTCTGATGCAAGGATACTAGCCCAATTACACTTTCCCTAAAGCTTAGATTAGTCCTCTGCATTATTTTTACTGAGCTATCTAATTCATTTCATATGGCTGCAAATTAGTCAAACCATATTTCACTGGCATGCCACTGAATCTACGTATTAGCAAAACTACATTAAAATGCAGTGACATATTGGTGAAACTACATGAGAAACTCCGTTAATTAAAAGGAAGTTTCCCCCCATTAAAACTAAACTAGCTGAAAAGAAATGAGATGATTTTAACACTCTCCACCTTGCTAAAATCTGATCTTCCTAATTAATCAACCTAGCTAGAGTTGATTAAATTCCCAATGGAACTGATCTGAGGTCATGCCTTCCTGAAGGTTCAGCTTAGACCTCAAGCTTAATCCCTCATCCTCACCACGAGGTTAGGGTTAGGTGTAGGGATCCAGCCACAGCCCCATAAGCTGAAGCCTTGTTACCCGCTCTGTCCCTGGATTGACTCAAAGTCCACTGCCATAACTCTAGCCTTTGTTGAGGCACATGAAGAGTGTGACATTTGGCCCACAAATGCTCCACTTTGAATTAATTTCCTCTCTAATTACAAGGCAGCGATGGCCCGTTCTGCTATGTGAGGCCAAAGAAATTGATGGAGGTTTTGCATAATGTTGACAGGCAGATTATGCAATGCAGGACAACGGTCCACCCACTTGGGCAAAGTCCCTGCTCTTGTCAGCCACACGGTCTCAGGAGGACAGTGGCAAGTCCAATTTGTGATCTGATTTACAGAACACACAAGCCTGTGTGATGGGATGCGGTAAGGAAAGGAGGCAGGTCGGTAACACTACCGCAATGTCCTGTCCTGAACTACTGACTTGAAAAAGAATATTTTACAGCTCAAAAGATGCCTCCCCCCCACCAAAAAAAAAAAAAAGCAGTGAAAATGCTTCGGGGGCTGGAGGAACTTCTCAGTGAAGAAAGACTCCACATCTCCAGCTTTGTACTTGGGAATGAAGGCTGGGAAAGAAAGTCATGATAGAGGTATGCAGCCATTCATCCTATGAATGAAAATGTGGACAGAATGTTGTTTTTCTCTTTCTTTCCCACTCTCTGAACTCAAAATCATCCACGAAGCAAAATGTGCGGAGGTTCAGCCAATAAAAAATGGACTCCTTTACACAACAAATATTTCACTAACCGAAATGTGATTCAGTTGGCTTTAGAAGAGAACTGGGCAAATTCATGGAAGCCATAGCCCTAACCTACTGTCAGCCCTTCAGGAAGACCAGACTAGGAAACCAACACCATGTAGGTCAGAACCACTTTTATTGTAAAGCTGTAGGAACTGACTCCTGCAAGTCTGAGCGTGCTCCCTGACCCTTCTCTTTATCTTCATGAGAACTAGGGAGGGGCTTGTCCAAGACGCTTTCTCATGTTACATTCTTGCCCCAGACTCAGGCCCCTCTTATCTGAGCATTGCCTTGGCAGGGCTCTTCCTCTTGTCCCTCGAGGCCATTCCCTCTGCTCTCTACACCTACCTCCTGCAGGATGGCCCCACGGAAGAGGTCAATCACCCTTCAGTCCTTCTGGAAGGCACGTGTTGGCCACGCCGTGATGAAGAATGCTGGGCTAAATGGTCCTTGGTCTGACTCAGCTTCAGGGCTCTGACGCTGATTGCTTCAACAGGCGACCAAATAGCACCTTGAAAACCATGGGTCACTGATGAGGGGTCTGAGAGCAGGCCCAGTAGGACTCAGGGAGCGGTGGGTCCTCCTGTGAGTCCCATGGGCCAAGTGAGTGGTCCTGGAGGGCTGAGTAATCCCCATCCCTAATCTACAGAGTGAAATCTTACTATCAAAAATGACCTCCAATTAAAAAAAAAAGGAGATGCTTCCCACTCCTTTATTCTTGCAACTGGACTTGAATGGTACCTTCTGCTGCCCAACCCCCTCCAGGAACAGGAGGGAGAACAGCTGGGTCACAATATTATAATTTCCTGGTGCTGTCAAGACCCAGTCTTTATCCTTACACTTTCCAGAATGACAAGTGTCATGAATTTGTCCTGATAGTGCCAGTCTTAACCAATTCATCTGGCATCTTCCTAGTGGGTTTGAGGTTCTACCCCACTAAATTGCCCTGGCTCTGATGAAAGGACACTCACAAGCAAGTCCATCGACGAATTCTTCAGAAGAACGGCACCCACCTTATCAGGAAGTTTCATCAGAAAGGAATCCCAAGGGGATGGCGGATCTGTTTAGATTTGCTGATCTTTCATCAGAAGGGAGCTGGAAAAAACCCTCCAAGACAGTCTTTTTTGAATAAAGAGAAAATGCTTGAGAAAATGGTGAGTGGTTTCAATTCAGACGTCTAACCTGAAAAGGATGGAAGCAATCCTGCCAGATTATCTCATGGTTTGTTTAATTTTAGGCCGGGGAAATGTGATATGATGGGCCATAATCAAAACAACGAGGGTATGAGCTTTCAGCTGGCATTTCTATAATGGCACCCCCCCGCCACCCGCAGGAAGGGGACTTTAAGGGTGAGCAGATGGTTACGGCAGGAAAGCAAAAGCGTGCAGTCGCGGGGAGGTCAGCCGAGGTGGCCCCCTTTGGAATGTGAATTGCACCAATTTGTTTCTGCAGCCTGTCAAGTAATTGTGCCCCAAAGATTCAGAACTTCACAGACTAGTGGCATTAAACTGTTGTGAACGGCTGTGCAGCTGAAGTTACATGTCTTATTACCACTCTGAAGACTTAGCAACCTTGGAGTTAGGATGGATAACAAATCAGGGGAAAAAATAATTTTTGAGAGAGAGAGAGAGAGAGAGAGAGAGAGATGACAAAACTGCCGTCTTCCCCAAGGGGAAACCAAATCTCCATTTTCTTTGGAAACCTATTATTCTCTTCTCTACGTGGCCACCAAATAAATCATGTCACCAGGAACTCTACACGTTAGAAGGGAAGGGGGGGGGTCCCCTCCAACGGGCCTTGGATCCAAGTGCAGGGAGAGAGGTAGAAAGACATTAATCCAATTTTGTGAGTCTCTGGAAGACTTCAAAGTTGCTTGCCTCAGCAAGATAGAAAACACACAATTCAGGCTCTTCCGTACCTTATTTTTCTAGCCAGCCATCCATTTTCTGCAGTGGAAGACGACATGCATTTAAAAATCTATGGTGGATGTTCTGGAGAAAGCAGGTAGCAATGCAGTTAAATCTTCTCACAAGAGATCTTTCTTGCCAAGAGATCTACAAGCAACATGAACAGGATTTTCCCCCCTCCACAGAACTCTCATAACAAACCCACCAGGTGGGTGAGCAATAGTGATCCCACGGTCAGATGAGAGCAACCCATGACTGAATTTACACATTGTGCTCCTGGAGACATTGTGGTGGCTGGACTTAGACATCTCACAAACCACCATGTGGCAAAGTGTGGTCTGTGGCCTAGTTCTGTTCTTGTAAAAAAAAACAAGCCACCATCCAGATCCCTGGCAGTTGGGTGACATATGCCTTAAACGCTTATTTTACACACGCAGACATCCCATCTGCCATTTTGGGCAGGTACCGTATTGAGAAAACTGGTTCCCAGCTGTATAAAATTCAAGAAACGCTGGCAGAGAACATAGCCCAGAGCTGGCAAATCATGAGGGCTTCGTTCTCGTAATACCCTAAACCTGACCTGCCCCACCAGCCCTCCAAGTACTGTAGGGTGTCAGAGATGCTCTAGTGCAGGATAAACTTGGCAATTTTAAGACTGGTGGACTTCAACTCCCAGAATTCCCTAGTCGGCATGCATGGACTTCAACTCCTAGAATTCCACAGCCAACATGCTGGCTGGGGAATTTTGGGAGTTGAAGTCCAGACGTCTTAAAGTTGCTGAGGTTGAGAAACACTGTTCTAGTGGATCCAGTACTGAGAGGGGGTTGGACCAGATGACTCCAAAAGTCTCTTCAATCCTATGATTCTCTAATTCCAACACATCCCATTATGGGGTAAATCAAGCCTATGTCAATCTGGTCCACCTCTGTTCAGAACATACTCCAATAGTAAGCCTGCTCTGTGAAATTTCCACACCATTCTGTTCATTCAGTGAAAGAGCAAGAACATGCCCTTTCTGTAGGCCATGTTCCTCTTCCGGCTGAGACCGATGGGACCTGTAATTTAATGCACCTGCAGGCTGCTAGGCAGGGAGGGGAAGGGTGATATACTTCAGGAGGGAGAGGGAGAGGGAGAGAAAATGTTAAACACAGCCAGTTTCTTGCAGACTATTTGTGATGCAAATGAATCCGGCTTCTGTTTTATGAATACATTGGTGGAAGTCATTTAGAGTCAATTATCTTTGGAGCCAGTGGGGGGAATGAGGCTGTGGAGCAGGTGTGTGCGCCTTCCTCATCCCCCCCCCCCAACGCATCTAATACCAATCAAGCCCTGCTCTCCCTTGTAAGAGGTAATGGCAAGGGAAGGGGGAGGAGAACCCCCCTTCAGGCAAGGATGCCTGGCGTTGTGGGAACTCTTCTGATTTCCCTGCAGGTTGCGGAGTTCAGCCACGGAGCCTTGCAACTCCTACAGGAAGTAAAGGAAACGAAGAAAACATGCCTTTTTCCCCTTCCACCCCTCTTCCCCGCTGTTTTACATTCTCCCTACAAAATGGGTATCAATATGAGAGTTATTAAATTTGCATGCTGAAATTTTCTCCCTCTGCAGCTTCTCTTTTATCCTGGCAGGCTGAGGCTGGCCAGGGTTCTGATCGGGAGGGGGAGATATTCCCCCCAGTGTGGGGAGCGCTGCGCCAGCTGCTGGGGAGCACCCAGCCCACCAGCACCTTGACTTCCTGAAGACATTTGGTGGAGCACCTGGTGAGCAGAAAGCCGGATGAGGCGTCCTTGTGTCTGATCAAGTATGGCTCCGCTGATACAGCTTCGTTTTGGGGGCATTGCTGAGTCATGCATTTGGATAAGAATATCAGGAGACCTCCTTCTCCTTCTCCTTCTCCTTCTCCTTCTCCTTCTCCTTCTCCTTCTCCTTCTCCTTCTCCTTCTCCTTCTCCTTCTCCTTCTCCTTCTCCTTCTCCTTCTCCTTCTCCTTCTCCTTCTCCTTCTCCTTCTCCTTCTCCTTCTCCTTCTCCTTCTCCTTCTCCTTCTCCTTCTCCTTCTCCTTCTCCTTCTCCTTCTCCTTCTCCTTCTCCTTCTCCTTCTCCTTCTCCTTCTCCTTCTCCTTCTCCTTCCCCCTTCTCCTCTGCCCATAGCCTTATCTGGGACATTTATGAACACGCTATGCTCAATGTCAATTTTTACCAAAGATGGACATGGCAATGAGATGTCATCCTTAAGACAAAAACTACTGACTGGATGTGACCTCTCCCTGCTTCTCCTTGTCCAGGTCAAGGTGTGGTGCCTCTTAATGACTGCTCCAGGTGGAGCCACTGTTGCAGTGTGAAGTCTTCCGGCCACGTCCTGAAAACATCCCTCCATCTCTTGCCCCTTTCCCAGCATCCTCCTGCCAGCCTTCCATCTTTTGTACCCCTGGGCTTCAACGGGCTCTTGAGGGGATGTTCTGCTTTCCTTGAAGCCCAAAATTTCCAGGGCAGCCTGCTGTACATTAAAAAAAAAAAAAATCTGAATAAGGAAATTGCACAAATAAACCATAAAAGCAGCAGTCAGAGTAGTTAAAAAAATTTCTATGCAGCATCCAAACGTTGATGCATTTTAATAGTAGATCACAACATATTAACATACTGTGATATATTCAAAGGCCAGAAAGAACAAAAATGTTTTTCCCCGGGTACTAACAAGGCAGCCGCGCTGGAGTTAGGAGCGCCTCCTTGAGGAAGCCCTTTCAGAATTGGGGCCGCCCATAGAAACAGATCTCTCCCGGCTGTAGCCTCTTGTGGGGAAGGCCTCTGAGTTTATGCAGTCTTAGAATTTCTCCCCTCTGAGTCGATCTCAAAATTCTGCAGACCTCGCATTTCTGGATGGCACAAGACCCAACTAAGCCAACTCCAAGTTAAATTTTTAAGAGGCATTCTCTGTGGGTGTTTCTGGTTCTGTTAAATGTAAACGCTCCGTATTGATTTGCTCCGTCAAGCTAAAGCTTCAGGCTGTGCAATTTCTGACAACAATCCCCTTTAATTGGCCGCAGTCTTCACTGAGCCAAGGGAGGAGGCGGCGGCACAGCAGAGGGGCGCGATGGATTCCTCTGACCCTTCTCGAGGTCTTGTCTGGGTAGGAGCTCCTGCTTCTCCTTCGTCATCCTCCCCCAGAGGGTCCTGCGGGGAAATGACGGCTGGAAATACCCACTGGTTGCCAGGACACCCAAGAAAATTGCCCATTCTTGGCCAATTCCTGGGCTCTTTGAGGCTCGTAGATCAGGGCAGAAGAGAAATTCCTTCAGTCCGGACTGAATACAACTCAGGGCAGAAAAGTGCTGGGTTATAACAGGTATTCCTGGTACCTAAATGATCACATTTCCTGGTTTGGCCCAATATGATGATCCCTAACAAACCCAGCTGTATTAACCAGGTTAATAGCAATCACGTTTAGCTTGCCTGCTGCCACTGACCCAGCTGAGTGTGCCTCGATTGCCTTCCCTGTTTTCCACCCATCATGCGCCCCATTGTCCCTGCAACGATGGATTTCTGTTGACAATTGAGCAAAGAAAAAGACTGCCTGTTTGGCTAGATGTTCACTTCGTAAGGAAACCACACACCCTTTTTCTTAATAACATTGGACGCGGGCCAGGAATGCCATCTCCTTATTTGCAAGCAAATTGCTTACAACTGGATTTTAATTTAGTGCTGTGCACCACCGCAAATGCCTTTTGACGCATCTCATAAACTCTTGCAGAGGCCAAGTGCCAGGCATACAGAGGAAGCCACGCAAAGTCCCTGTCGTTAGTTTTACCAAACTGGATTTCACGTTGTTGTTATTATTTTAAGGAGGGAAAAAAGACAGGAGGAAAAGAAACCGGAGCTGGTGGAGCAGGGCAGTGGAAGGAAGGTTGCTTCAGGCTGAGAAATAAGGAGGGCAAGGGCTGCAGCAAAAATAGCCACCTTCATCTGGAGAAGCGCTGTCACTCTGTCCTCGGAGGACGCGGCAGGAGTGAGTGGAGGAAGGTGACATGAGACCGCGTGTCTTCCCCAGTGGCCTTCCTGCCCTGCCAGGCGCTTTCCAGAGAGTTCAGACCGCCAGCCCTATCAACCCTAAGAGCAGTTTCTCCTCAGAGTGGAACCTCCAGGTATAGGAGCAGATGGTCCTGCGAGGATGTCACATTGCCCTTTGCTTGTGGGCTTCCCAGGGTCAACCTGGAAGCTCTTCTTCAAGGTCTTCCTGCCACCTGCCCAGCTCCCAGCCCCTCCCCACAACTCCCGTTCGTTCAAGGCTCCATCCCTGAGCCGAGAGAGGCTTCCCACCTTCCCCTCCCAACACAGGATGTGTTTCTCTTCAATTTGCGTGGTGTTTCTGTGGCTCTGTTTGTGTGGTTGCCCTGGGAAAAGTAGCTTTCTCCAGAGGTGTGAACGTGTCAGAGCTTTCAACGGATCACTGTTTTGCCTGGCAGACAAGTACGTCTGGCTCACCATTCGAGCCTTCCCAAGGCTCCTTCCCCTTGGAGACTGCACGTTTCCGTCTGTCTTCGCTGGCATCCCGCAACACACCCGGGGACCCGGAAGGAGGCGAAACCTTCTCCTCCCACCTGCAACGCAGGACAATCTGTAGCAGACGCTTCTCGGCACGGGAGGCAGCGATCTTGCTTGTAATGAACAGAGATGTGGGTTATGGCGACGGCTCGGATCAAACCACAAGGACGTCATGTTTGCTTTGTGCTGCCCTAATTCGGCTTCCTCTGGAGCAAAAGGAAGATGAGGTTAACCTGCTGGGAACAGCTGGGTAGAGAGCAACTGAATGTGACACCTGTCAACAGCTGTCACTTTCCGGGGCTAACAACTCTTTGACAGCTTTCTAGGGTATAGCAAGGAGGAGACGGATCAAGTGAACATTCCCAGCTAAATATTTAGCAGCTGCGAATACCCTCAAGTGATGAATGCCACCGCAGTGCAGGCATGCAAGTGTCTGACTCAGATAAATACACTCACATTCACGCCCAAGGATTTGCAGAAAATGCCCCTTTACCCAAGAAATGGGGGACTTCTCCATTCAGAGAAGGCACAGCAATTCCGTCCTTATCTTGAATACTTCTCTGTTCTTCTGATTTTCCTTTCTTTAGAGCGCTCTGATTCCCCAAACTGGCAGGGAATTGGGGAAGATGCGAGCTGCCCAACAGAGTCAGGGAGTGCGGGTTAAGGGGGTGCCCAGGGGCTGAAGAAATTTCCATAGCAGAGCTGATCTGCATGAGAGCAGTTGATGTCATAATCCCTTTCATGAGCTACTACTGTTTCAGAAGGGAGAGGTGTGCTTTTGTGAGCAGACATAGGTGGATATTCCTTTAAATGCAATAGTTTCTCAGCATTTTTCTCTCCCACTCAATGGTAATGCTAATGAAGAATCTGAATTTTCCAGTATAAATCTGGGGCTGAACGAAGGCAGGATGAACCAGAACCTTTCCAAAAGGGAAGCTGTTTTGCAAGATGCCATGGAGACACTGAAGAAGCAAAACCAGTGCAGAAAAGAGAAGCTGATGGCATTCTGGCAGAAGATCAGGGAGATCTCCAAGAACACGGATGGGAGAAATGCAGCCATCTGCGAGCAAAACATACATCTTTGGATGAAGACCATGGAACTCTTTGGGGCCATCAAGAAGACTTTCCAGGAGGAGCAAGATCTTTGGAAAGAGGAGCTAGATGGGTGGAAAGAAGCAGTGGCCCTTTGGAAGGAAGAGTTGGACCACTGGGAAAAGTTCTCAGGGACCTATTAGATATTTTTTTTAGTCTCAGGATGAAAACGGAAATACAGCCATTATCCATAACGGCTTTGTTTGAGATTACTTTGGCTTAAAAATCTCAAATAAAAATTTCCATGGAGAGATGAGTGGTTGTAACATGCCTATTATTTCCTTCCATTTCTTTCCCTAGTTATTCATCTAAGTATCTATTTGGATTATTTCCTAATAATCATGATGTTCATCCTTGTTCCTTTTTCCCCTGAGCATCAAAAACGTCTTCTCTCTTGATTAATGAGCTTGCTGGAAACATGCTCTGTGGGAGCTCAGGAGAAAAAACACCGCCAGGATCCCTGACCGCCTGATTATTCTCATGTCAGAATCCAGAGATCTGCAGATGTTCTAGGTTTGTTTTGTTAATGTTGCCTGGCTGCCGTGGCAGCAGAGTTCTTAACAAAGGGAACATCAACAGAACAGGAGGAGGTGTTGCAGGTCGGTGGCCATCGCAGATCGGCTTGTGTGGGATGGATTCAAGGCATCTTGACTTACGTTATTAAGATCATTTTAAAAGCTGAAGAAGAGCCCTCTGTGGTCCAGCAGCCGATTTCTCCCAGTGGCCAACCAAATCCTTCTTAAGAAGCGCTTGGGCAGGGCGAACACTCACTATTCTCCCGACCCCCTTTGAGAGGCACCTAGCTTCAGATCTTGAAGGCAAAATATAGATCTCCCCGCTACCAAGCCATCAGGATCCTCACGTTCCCAACATTATCTAATTCATATATATTGTACAAAGGGCTGTATTTGGTTGGCCTCTTCTGAAAAGATTCCTAGCAAAAAGTTGGGCTGAATCCTTGGGTTTCAATTCAGAAGACTGTCTCCATCGGCAACTTTTTGAAAGCCCTTCAGAGTAGACACAGATCAAACGTCTGCACGAAGATAAGGTGGTTTTACTTTTCCTCTGCTGTGGATTGCTAAGATTCCCTCTTGCTCCCATTCAGAGGTTTTGGGGGATTTGGCTATCAGCCCCTGTCCTATGTAAGCATGACTAGGGGATAGGACTGATTACAAACTCGCTGTTCTCCCAGGCTTTGGGGCAGGGGCCCTGTTGGATGGAGGATTTGGGTTTATATGTTTGCTTCAGGCTGCTTATAATTTCTTTTCTGTATTTTTTTCTTACTTTTAATTGTAAGCCACCCTGAGGCACTGGGAGTCAGGCAGTTTATAAACTGTATAAATATAAAATATATAAATAAAAATGTAGGAGTCAGCTTTTAATTGTGCAAGCAAACATGTGTACAAAAGTGACAAGGGACAGGGTTAGGGTTCCCGTCTGTGAATGCGAGCAAAACTAAGATCGTCAAAGGAAAGATCTTTTGGTTCGCCTCTGAGATGGGAGCCGAGGTTGAGTCAACTTCCATTATGGTTGGGACCTCCAAGAAAGCCGGGGGTGGGGGGCATGACACGTGATCCGTATTTTATGTTACAAAATTCGAAATAATCCTTTCTAAATTCTTTGCCTAACTTGTAGTTCTAGAGAATTTGGGTGAATAGTTTTTCCAAAGTCCTCCAAATTTCACAAATACCCCTCTAAAGTCTAGTGACAGAAATATTTCTTTAACTCTTTTTTTTCTCTGCTTATAGCTTTGAGCAAATGGATAACAGGAAGAAAAAGTTGGAGTTGTCTCTAAATCAGGCCAATTCTTCTGACAACAGTACCAATGCTCCTCCCCCTATTTCTGACCAACAGGAGAGCTGGCATCATATGACCCCTTTTCCTGCCTTGCAGAAGGAGGTGGTACAACGCAATCTGAAAGAAGAGAAAAAGGCACTGCAAGAAGAAATTAAGGGATTGTGGGAGAGGTGCAGGGAACTGCGAGGGGAGATCAAGGACTTTCAAGAGGACAACAAGATAAAAGCTTTATGGGGAGAGATCCATGTTTTCAAACAGAAGAACAAGGCTTTTTTAGATCAGATCAAGGACTTCTTAGGAGAGAGCTGGGTTTTCATGGAAGACGTCAAGCTGCTTCAAACCCAAAAGTCAGATGTTCAGGAGAAGGTGAGAGTCTTTCAAGAGAAGATAGAGACTTTCCAGGAAAAGATCAAGGTGGCGGAGGAAGAGATTGGCTCCTTGGAAGAAAGAAACGAATCTTTCCGAAATGCCATCAAGGCTTTTCAGGTGAAGAACAAAGAGTTCCAGGAAGCAAACAAGAGCATGCGGGAGAAGAACAAGGCCCTTCAGGAAAAGGTGGAAAATGTGGAAGAAAAGAATAAGGCCTTCTGGAAGGAATGCAAAGCATTTTGGAAGAAAGACAAAACCTTCTGGGAAGAAGACATGGCCATATCCAGGGACAAAATGTCTCTCTGGAATGAATACATAGCTCTCCGGGACAATGACCAAGGTCTCCAGGAAGAAAAAAGCAAAATGTGGGACATGGTGGAAGCCCTTTGGGATGCCAAGTATTCTATCTGGAAAAATCTAAATGGTTTTCCAGAAGAAGTGCATCATGAGTTAGAAATTGAAGTTGTGGGGAATGGTGCCGATGGTGATCATGACAATGTCCCTGAAGAAGAAAAGCAAGTGTGAAAAGATTCCACTGATTGGGTTGATGCAGCTGAGGAGGTCTCCTGGACACTGAACACCGGCAGATACGCAGGGGCTCCTGTGACACCAAGAGCTGAATAAAACCTTGATGGAATGTCATGTGGTTGCTTCCGTACTTTTGGTGGAAATCCCTTAGAGAGACTGGACCTTTGGGTCTGGCAGTGATGCAGTAGCTCTCGTTTAAGGTGTGTGGTTGTCTAAACTCCAAAACAGCCTGAATAGTCTACAGGTCTTAATTTCAAAAATGCTAGAAGAGAGGCTGATGGATAATTTTCTCTTCCTGCTATTTGTTAAAAATTTTCACCCAGATGTTCTTCTACTCAGAGAGGAAAAGAGATGGAGAAGGCATGCATGTGCCTTTGACTTAGTCACATGTTTACCTTTGTCTTCTGATGAACAGGGTTCCCCTAAAGTGGCTTATAACGTATGTATATAACATTTAAATAAAGCACAATCATTTATTCGTTTAAAAAATTTGTTTCCCATTGTGCTACTTGAAAAGCAGTCAAAGCAGCTTGGAAAAAAGGGCTCCTCATGTTAATATAACAACCTGGAAGAATTTTTGAAAGCCTGCTCAGCAGAGGCAAAGAGACGCTGAATGGAGGTAAACGAAGGTGTGGTTCACACAGGAAGGACATAGCTTGCATTCACATTGATATTCAAGCTTCCTTCTCACATGGGAACGGAGATCTGGTGGCAGAAACTAGGGCTCAAGGCAATATTAAAATTAGAATGGGGTGTCGTCAACCTTTAGAAATTCTCCAAATTTGCGAGCAGAGAAATTGGGTGAACAATTTTTTCAGAAGGAGAAATCCCACAGGACCTTTTCAGCTGCAGGGTTCCCCCTTAGTGGTGACTGGGGCACTAGTGCCGAATAAAGGCCCGTGGTGGGATTCCCCCGTGTGTCTCCCTTCTAAGCGAATGTGTTTGGGTCCAGCCAATCGACCCTAATTGCCAGGTTCAGGACTTGGTGCGAGGTGAGCAGAACACCAAGATGAAAATCAGACTTTTTCTATCCACTTTATTTTAGAGCTCTAAACAAACTGGAGACTCCCAGCTAATGGAGGGAGTCCTGATTACGGATTTTACATAGCTTATATACTTTTTCTTCGCAGGATCCACGTGACAGTTTAAACAAAGAAACCGGTTAACTTCTTACAAACATCTACAGGTGTTTCTTATAAAATTATCTATTTCACCAGGTCACTGTGACTTCAACCAAAAATGGATTTCTGTGTCCTTCACAACCTCCTTCTGCTATACATTAATTATTACTTGTTATCTATCTTAAACTTATCTTAACCCCAACCTCCTTCGCCCTATCCTATCAGGAGAATAACATTACAGGCTTATAGATCTTGTATGTTCTGTCAGTTGCCCAAGCCATGACCCATCTCATCAGACGGACCACAGCTGGTCTCTTCCACCTCTGCTATAGGATCAAGGAAGTCACAAATCATACAATTATTTTTATCTTCAAGGATACAATGAAATCACTAAATAATATAGTTATATTTAAAGCTTAAAGATTACAAAAACAAGCACGGGGGTTGCAAGGAAGCCATACAGCACGTAATTATCTTTAAAAATTGCATAGGCATGTCATTGGGAAGGAATACATCACTCTTGACAAGAACACTGAGTACGGTTCTATCACCGATGCACACATTCTCATATGCCAGCCCACCTCACATGTCTTCATTTGCAGGTTCAACTTCCACATACTCAGGTTCACTGTCAGATTCAGCTCCCATGCCCATTCCTAGAAATGGAACTACTGCATGTGGGAATCCAGGGAAGGTACAGACCTCTGGGAAAAGGAGTACAGAACTAAGAAAGGACACTCAGACACCCACCCTCTTTGTCCATCCCATCACTAAATGTGGAGGAACACCACGTTCCACCCAGGAGAATTTCACCAAAATCCTCTTCTCCTCTGAAGGAGAGGTTGCATTTCAGAAGTTGGTTGTCATACTTGTCAATCTGGCAGTTTTCAGACCATCGGCTTTCTAGGAACCCTGCCCTCATTCAGGGCTGGATGCTAATTTAAACTACAAGTAATTACATTAGTTCTCCTGCCATGGCATGATGCTGGAGCAAAATTCTCGGGCCCTATCCAGGCTTGTAGCCAGAAATCTTGCAGTGAAGACATCTAAAGGAGGAAGAAAACATTCCAGAAGGGCTTAATTTGATTTGAGTTATTTTAACAAACTGCCAGCGGTCTACCGTGTGACTTCAGTTTTAATAACAGAAGTGTACTCTGTACTTTGCAGCCCAAACAGCAGAATACAGAGTGGGTGGGACCAGGTTTACTTCTTACTAAGCCATCTCCCCCCCTCCCACTTGGACTCAGTGCTTTACTCCCATTGCTTATAAGACATTGTACCTGATAAACTTTCTCAGGACAGCCTACACAATGACTTTAAAAATGGGACATAATAAAACACAACTAAAAACCAATAACTATTTTCAAAAATGCATTAAAACCAATAGCACTGAAACCAAGATTAGAGAGAGAGAGAAAATCCTCAAAATATCCGAGGAAAGTCTTTGTCTATCAGCTGAAGGATGCTAAGGTGGGACATCCTGCAAGAAGCCTACTCTGATGACACCATTTCAGAAGAGGGGTGTGTGTGTTTGGGGTGTGTGTGTGCCACAATGCTGCAAAGGCCTCAACTTGATTCTTGAGCATCGTCCTGTTTAGTGGCAAGAACGTTCAAAGACGCCACAGGGAGGGGCCTTTGTGTGCTAACCTCAGCCCTTGGAACAAGGACTAAGGGGTGTTTCACAAACTTCCATTTCCACCAGGAAAAGATTTAAAACTCTGAGCAGTTCCAAAGATTAACTACATCCTTTGGGCTGGAAGAGGCGACTTGGCATTGGTGCAGCATTTATCGGAGCTGCAGAAAAGGGAGGCTTTGCACATTGCAATGCCAGACAGTGTGAGCTCTCTCTTTTTGGACGTACGTAGGTCTGGGAAGTGATTGCCACCCATATCCCAAGACTGGCCCTACCACTAAGATGATATGGCCTACCCTATCTGCAGGGAGGGGGCAGACAAAGTCAAGATGGCCGCCCCACCCCCTTTTTTACATGCCTTTGCCCTCTTCCCACTGCCGATCTTTTTAATAATCCAGGGAATACTTGATGTCGCCCACTGCACTGCAGGCTTGGCAGGTCTCACATCCCACACATGCTAACAGCATCTTTCAGAGGGATGCACAGTGATGAAGACAGCTGGATTTGTCACCTAAGGTTCCCTCAGACGGAGGAACACAAATGCCTATTTATGTCAGTAAAAAAAAAAACCTTCCAGAAGTAGTTCAGTTCTGGCTCTACTGAGAGATGCATTTCCCCTCTTTAGTCTGAAATATGCATTAAAACATTGTAGAGCTATTTTGATTTTATTTTACTGAGTTGCAAATCATCAAACGATAATGAGAAGAAGCTGAAACAACTCAAGGTACGACTTTCAACCCGGAGAACTCTTGGCTTTTTCCTCTCTTCAGACGCTCCCCCCATCTTCTTCGGGGCCTCCCATTCCCCACACGCCTACCGGCCCTGCCATTAGGTCCTTCCCGTGGCACAGAATAGTTTTCGACTGAACCACCAGCATGTTGGATCATCGCCCTCTGGGGGAGATGGCTGGCATGTAGATTGAGTAAATCAATCGATAAACCTTGTCGCAAGGCTTGCATGGGTTGTGGCTGCACCCCTTTCACCCACTTTCTTGGGAACCAACCCCACCGGCACTCATAAGGCTCGCTCCTGCGCGGTGCTGACGTACGCAGGCCTGCGTCCCACTGGGGCATCCATGCCAGCTTCTAGGGCAGCGCCAGGGCAGCCAACCTGGCATGGGAGACTCTGCTGCACGCATGGATTTCTGGAAAGGCCACTTCGCATCAAAGCATCTTCCGTGAAAAGAGGTCCAGTTAAGTAATGCTGATGAGTGTGTTTAAACTTGGACTGTGGGGATTACGGCCCAAAGTAAAGCCTGCGGTCGTTCGATCTCAGCCCACCTTTTCTCCCCATCTCTCCGTATCTGCAGTAGTGCAAAAGCTGTGGCGTGTTTCTGCAATAACTTCAACATTAATAAAGGCATAAGGCAGGCAAAGGAAGGAAGAGTTTCTTTTGGGGAGGCACGGATGGGGAAGGGGAAGCGATCGGTTATTAGCAACCCCTTGTGTGCTTGGGTCTGTCCTTTAAAGTGATCCCCAACATAATCTGATCAGTATTCAGATATGCTGGGTATGCAAATCAGAGCTGCATTGCAGTCCACAGCATAGGATCAGTAGCACTGCAGCATGGAAGGCAAGGTGGGACATGGTTTTTCTTTCTTTTTTGAGAAGCAACGCATCTCGGCAGGGTTGGCCTGGACAGCTGATTCTATGTCTCGGATGCGCGGTCCTTGCCAGTCAATCTAGAGGTGCAAAAAGGCCCCCTGCTCCTCTCCAGGGTGGTGAATATGGTACAATGGGGTGTCAAACAAAGGCTTCAGCAACCGCATTTTACTTCTTGGGGTTTCCTACCAGGAGAGGGTGCTATGGAGGACTCAAGTCAAATATCTGCAACTCTCGGGAGCCCCTACGGGCAGGAGGGGGTATTACGGAGAATGAAGTTTCTATGCCCAGACTAGACCTCTCCTACCAGGAGAATCAACATATGCAGTGAACCCACTGAGATCACCCCTTATTACTCAGAGTCTGCACATTTTATAGGACCTCACAAGCCATTTGTGCAGCTCCTGCCCTTATATGCCATTCGAAAATTGCACTGAAAATGGTCTAAACATGGAAGGTTCCAGATCCGTTCCAGTCTGGTATGCATGGAATACATTTTTCTTTTTAATCTGCACAGCTACTAGTGCAAGAGAGAAAAGGTCCCTTCCTTGCATAGAATGCAAAGCTCCATCCGTTGCACCACACATCCAAGATGAGAGGAGCTCTGTGCATAGCATGATCTTCACCTTCGGTACGGCTGGAGCCGGCATGCACCATGGGTCTTCAAAGGAAGACTCAGCACAGCCGTGTTTGGAGGCCAGCACTGTCCTTCAGTGATGAACTGAGCTCTTTTCTTTAATGGCACCATTCAGGAGGTAGGACCGATGCCTCTGATCATTCCACCAGCTGACCAGAAAAGGTCAATTTCTGTCCACCAGGCCATATAAACCCTCACAGGCTAAGGCAAATTTATTTCTAGTGAGAAAGTGCTATCTAAGCCTTGAATGACACGTGAGATTTGCCACTGTCTATTTTATTTAATCTAAGGGCTGCTCCCCAAAAAGTCTACTCGCAACCTTATCTCTGCACCCAGCCTTGGGGAAAATCTAATTCCTGCTAAGGCTTGATAACTTCGAGAAATGCTTCCAGGTCACAACTAAGTACTTCTCCTTGCTGGAGATATTTTGCCCACCCATCTTTGTCTGATGGCAGGGGAATCTTAAAGGACTCATCTACTCCTGGCCGAGTTCAAGGACCATCAGAAATGTCCAAAAACCATTTGGGAAGCCACAAAGTAATTTAAAAGGTGACGGGTTTCACTAGGCACACTGGACTGGCTAGCCTTTTCCATTAAGGTCTGTGTTAAAGATGATAGGAGCCAGCAGCAGTTATGGCTAGTCTGGAGCCATGTTTCATTTTTATTACCCTTGCTTGTATGGGTGTAAAAAAAAGAGAGAGACAATAAAAGCCCCTCTCTTTTGCGGGGAAGTATTCCCTTCAAATCTGATTTTTTTTCCCATCCAGTTTCAGCATATCTGATAGAAAATCGTAAAATGTAATCCACGTGATTTGTATCCCTCAGGGGAGCTGGGAAGGGGGTTACAGTTGGTTTTGAACTAGAGAAGGACAAGAGCCATGTCTTCAAGGACAGAGGAAGGCTACCTCTGGGCATCGGAAGCCTGAAGATTAATAACCAAAGCAAAGACACATGAAGGACTTTGGAAGCCTCCTAGATCTACCTACTGCTCATTTCAGGGGAAATTGAGGGAGCATTCAACCATTCTTCTCACCTCTCCCACAAGATTTCCAGTGTTGGATAGTTCTTACAATTAAGATGTTTCTCCAGATCTTTCAACAAAATCTTGCCGTTTCCATCTATTTCTTCAGTAGAGAAAATGAGTAGAGTTTTCCCTGCTCACCTCACGTATACAACCCAAAGTGAAACAGTGGAATTCAGGGGCGGCGATGGCTATCAGTTGGGGTTTTCTAAAAGGGGGTGAGATAAATTCCAAGGGCAGCTGGTCTGCAGTAACCAGTAGTCTTGATGGCTGTCTCCTGTCTCCTGAAACAGAGACAATCTGCCTTTAATCCATGCCATTGGGGAATATGCATAGGGGAGAGCGAACGCTCTGCCCCATGCTGATAAGCTCCCAGATGTGTGTGGTCGGCCCTTATGGGACCCAGAATGCTTGACTAGATGGATTCTGGACCTATTTCAGTCTCAGGTCTCTTCTTGGTCTTAAATTCCTGTAGCCTAGCTCGAAAGATTAGTTTGTTTAATAAATAAATAAATAAATAAATAAAGAAATAAAGAAATAAAGAAATAAAGAAATAAAGAAATAAAGAAATAAAGAAATAAAGAAATAAAGAAATAAAAAGAATAGTAATGCTGTTAATCTGTCCCCGGAGTTCTAAAAATCCCAATTTAGTGATTAATTCTGAAAGATTAAAAATCGCGGAAAGCAAACCAAAACCAGGGAAATAGCCACTGCAAAACGATAATTACAACTCGGATGAGAAGCCCTGAATCACCTTTTGTTCCAATATCTGAGTGGTCACAGCCCCAGCTGTAATACCCTGTCTTAGGTAATCTGTGAGGTTTTCCCATTTACAAACGTTTTCCTTCAAAACTCCTGAATCGACTTTTTAAAGTCAGAGGGAAGCTGGAAGTCCCCACAGTAATAAGAGAGATTCTGCAGCGAGTGCATTTCTGGATTTATTACGTTTAATTGGCATTCTCAGAGAGGAATGCAAAGGAGGGGGTGGAGATTCAGACTGCTTTAATGAACATTTTCCCCCCTCTTCCATAGACTCCATGTTGTTCCCCTAAGTTTATTAACTTTAATTATTCTTTGTTTGATCTCAGGGAGAACGCAGCTGAGATTTTCTCCCCTAAGACTGTTGGATTGGAGGTCAGCTCTGTGCAAAGCTTGGGTCCAAGGCTCCAGATTTTGCAGGGAAGATGCTTCCAGTCAACTCTGATGCTTCAGATGCCGCTGAGGCATCGTGTGAAATTCCCAGGATTCCCTCCAAGACCTGCTGTGCACCTCTGAGCATCTGCAGAAGAGCACAGATGAAATTAGAAAATAGGAATTCCACATCTGAGGTGCGATTCTAGCCTCGGGCGCTTTCCCAGACCTTCCTAAACAAAATGTGCAATTTCGTCCACTCTTCTACCCAAATACTTCTGTAATAAAGATGCTAACTTTCGAAGAGTGGGATTCACTCCTCGGGCTCACGGTTGCCTTAATTTTGTATTTTCCCCTTGAGGAAAACCCTTGCAATTTCCCACCATTGGCAGCAGAGGATGGCTTGAACGGAGACGTCTAAAATGTTGCCCCTCCTGACAATTGGGAGAGAAAGACATTTGTCCTCCCTGCTGGGGAGTAGTAGTGGTCCTCCCTGGAGTATTGGAGGCCTCCTGTGAAATACACCAGTTCTTGAATGGGAAAGGCCCAGGGGATTGCAGTTCACTTCCAGAAAAGTACAGATCCTTTCACGTTCAGCTCTCTCTGTCCCACCCCATCAATTGTATTATGACCTGGCCAGTAATTGGGGTTCCAGAAAAGCACAAACATTATATATCTAGGACAGTGTTTCTCAACCTTAGCAACTTTAAGATATCTGGACTTCAAATTCCAGAATTCCCCAGCCAGCCTTGCTGGCTGGGGAATTCTGGGAGTTGAAGTCCAGATATCTTAAAGTTGCTAAGGTTGAGAAACACTGGTCTAGGAAGTTCAGTACAATGCAGAGCAAATGGAAATGGAGGTTGGTGCTGACCATAAGCAACAGTTGTAATTTTTCAGTCGAAACAAGGGGTAGAAAGACTAAGGGGAGTTTAAAAACAACAACAAAAACTGAAAACTATATTTTCAGCACACGGAAAGATGCTGAGACAGCGGTTTTTAAACTACCCCGTCCGTAGTTCTCTCTGCTTTGCAATTTCAGGTTCGTTTCAGCATTCTTTTAAAATTGTTGGTACACCTTCAGCCGTTTCTCATGCTGGTGTGCAGAGCGGGTGGCAGTGTTGTATCAATTCAGAAAAAAGGAAAGAGAGAGAGAGAGAAAGAGGAATATCACTGTCTAGCCTTTATGACAGTTTTCCCCATCCTTGAGGGCATTGTTCAAGTAAAGAAGGCAACTGATTAGACTTGGAGAAAACCCAGCTGTTTTCTAAGATGAGGGGGGAAGAATGTTCCTTGCTTTGCTAAGGCATGTTCCAGATGCGGGCACTTTGCTCCATTGCTTGTAGACTATGGTCAGGTGGTTCAAGAAAAGCTGTCCAACTCTTCCATCTCCGAAGCTTCCAAGGAGGTCCAGAATTCCTTGAGCGAAACCTGGGGGGTGGGCTGGGGGTGGGGGACACCATGTGCTGACTATGATTAAAATGTTGGCAGCTGATATGAGAAGCAACCATCTCAGCAGACACGATGGAGGATGCGGGGAGATAGGGAGGGGGGGAGAAGCTTGGCTCTGAGGTGGGTGTTAGGATGAAATTAAAAAATGCAGCGCTCGTTTCTGTATCCTGCTTCCATGGGGAGATTATTTTAAAAAGTAGTCAATAATGCCCTCCATAGGTGAAAGTATTTATTGCGCATAATGTGACCTAGAAAAGCCACACGCTCACCCCTGAATTCCCCCAACAGCTGCTTGGAAAGGATTCCTAATCTTCTTCAGCTATATTATCTCTTCTCATTTCATAACTGATCTTGATCAGATAACTCTGATCGTGGACTTCTGCAAATTGGCTCTTTTTTTTACCAAAGAGGGCTAGGAAATACAAACTTAAAGATGGCGCAGGAGGTTCTCTAGAATTCTTCCCAAGGATGAAGAAGAGACCCCAGGAGGTCTTCTCATGAACTTCATGGAGATGCAGACGATCCTTGCTCACTGTAATATGGCTGCTGTCAGGGAGAAACCAGCTAAGAAGATGGTCCAGACTGGATCAGCCAAACTTCTCCTTGTCCAGGTGATACCAACTTCAGGCCTACAAACTCCGGAACAAATTCATTCCCCTGGTCTTTACTCGGTCCTCTGTTTTTTCTTTCTTTTTTACCTTTCCATGTATTCTTTCTCCCACAGTTCTACCCTAGGAAATCCGTGAATGATCTAGGAAAGCGAGAAACAAAAATCGAGGAGGATAAATAAATAATAAATAAGGAGGAAAATAAGGGCAATTTGCCTAAATGACATATGTAATAAAGAAGTCATCAGGGGCATTGGCGGGGAGGTGTCAAAAAGTCAAGGTGGTGCCTATGACCATGCGTTCAGCGCACTACTCCTTCCTTATGTGCATATTAAACCCACATTGTGGCTGCGCATGCTTTCTAAAACTTCCTTCCGGAACATCTGTAGAAGGCTACCTTTCTGTTTTCTTTTAGTGCCTCTTCTAAACGCCTCCCCGATCTTTGCAGGACCCTTTGCCACAGCTCCTCGTCTCGGATCTTTCCCATTGCAGAAGACAATCCATCCCATCAAATAAGATCTCATGTTCCTTGTAAGGAACTTGCTATTTTGCTTTCAGCAAGGTTCAATTGTCACACAATAACTTAGCACTTCACCGACTCCAGCTAAAAAACCCAGACTTTTACTAGTTTGGCACTAAGCACATTTCTGCAGGAATAACAGTGCAGAAGGTTACAACCCTACCATGACTCCAGATTATTAGAGAGTTTGTCCCCCACATCTGGTTTTGAGTTGCTATCCAACTTTCGCCTGAAGGCCATTTTCAAGGCTAAAGGAGGCTCGAAGAAAAAATGTGGGGAGAAATTGGGCAGGGAGAGAACAAAACAGTTTGGGCCGAAAGGAGGATACATCGCTCACAGCCACACTGTTGGTTGCACAATTTCAAGATGAATTTGCAGATTTAACTATCAGGGGAAATTTAAGAGAAATGAAATTCAAACACTGAACTTGTTTTAAGAGGTGCTCATGAGAACTCTGAACAGCAGGGAATTTAAATTCTTGGAAGCCCATTTACCCACTTCTCTTATGTACATTTGTCTGAAAAATCTGAAAGAGACTATTTTCAGGAACATGAGTTCCCCAGTTTCTGTGGGCTGGCCAGCAGGATGCACCCACACCGCACATGGACACACGTCCTTTGTCACCACGGCTGGTCCAGATAGTCCAGCTGAAGTCACGACCGGGCAGATGTTTCCCCACCGCCTCCTTAGCTTCATCTGTTGAATCTTCAGACTGTGTCTAAAAGATGTTATGGAAGAGGAACCAATTTTACTGGACAAGACTGAGACTTAATTTAAAAATGACAGGCTACAAGAATGATATGAAAAAAGATGCTACACTGGATATACAAATGAAACTAGCTGATGTCTTAATTATTAAAAGGGATATACAAATAACAAACCAAGAGATTGACCTGGATAATTTTCCCATGTAGGATTTACAAAAGACGTTTGCTAAAGCTTTGAAGAATTTTGTGAGAAGGGACAAAGAAAAAATGAAAAGAAATCAAGTTCTAGGATACTATTTGAAGGGACTAAAGATCAAGATAGTTAAAAATAAAGGAATATAAAGTTGGTTTATTTGATCAAGGTTAAAATAGATATGTTATCTCTGGTAACCCTTAGTGGACTTTTGCTGATCAGGACTGAAAAGACAAGGTTTTAAGGATTTGTTTATAGATAAGAGATGGAATATGGGAAAACGAGATCATTTGTTGTATTTTAAGAGAAGGTGATAAATTACTAAAATTGTTTATACTTGTTGTGATGAAGGGGGAAGTCATTTCTTTATATATATTTCTTTTCTTTTTCTTTATTATATTCTTCTTTTTCTTTCTTTTCTATTTTTTATTTTCTGCACTTCCTATTTTTTCTTTTTTTTCTTTTATTTTTCTTAGCTTGTACTAGTTTTTATCTTTTTAATGGTAATGTTCAATAAAATTACGATATAAAAAGGAGAGAGGAGCAGGAACGGTATGTGGGGAAAAGGGGGTTGCCAGGAGCTGTGCTCACCCATTTCTCCCTACACCCATTTTGAGATCAAAAAATGAACCCAGCGCTGAAGAAGAATCTAGCCAGCCTTAAGGGATATGCACGTGGCTGGCAAATGCATCATTTTGACAGTCAAGAAGAAGCTTTATAGACAAAGGCATTGGTTGTTTGCTTCCAACTTCTTCCCTCCAGACAGTTCAAACAGAGAGAGCTTCCCGCAGAATGAGAAAGATAAACTGAGCGCGAGCATTTTTTAGAAGATGAGGGCGAAATGAACTGCTCAAAGAGTGAATCCAAAAATGAGCCACGTCCTGCACATCCTAACCGCAGCTGGTGCCACTGTATTTTCCACTCATGCACACGGGCACAGATACCCCACCACACAGGAATGCTTGCAGGAATGGAGGATGTGGTCAGAAAGGCAATTCTTAAGAAGAAAATAGGGCATCAGAGCACATTAAAGCAGGACAACTGAGCCATGTGCAAACGATTACCAAATAGATATCTGGCCATCTTGCAGAAACACTGACCGATGCTTCCCTTTCTGGCTGTGCCCTCCTCCTAGCCCAACTTCCTCAAGGAGTTGATGACACCAAGGAATATGGGTGCGCTTAATCTATCAGAAATTATGAATTGGAGCTGTGTAACAGCTCAGCCTAAACAAATACTTGGCAGGTTTTTACAGGAGCAGTAGCTGTCATGCTTTCCACAGAGCGGCTGTTGTTGTTGTGTTACCTTTGTTTGGGTCCTATACATGTAGTCCTCATTTAGCAACCGTTGGCAGTGACAACAGGGATGAAAAAGTCACTTTGCAACCAGTCCTCACATTTATGACCTTCACAGATCTGTAAAGCAGTGTTTCTCAGTCTCAGCAACTTTAAGATGCATGGATTTCGACTCCCAGAATTCTGGGAATTGTAGTCCATACATCTTAAAGTTGCTGAAATTGAGAAACACCGCTGTAAAGCAAAGGAAAGCTGAAGTTAGATCATAAGCGCAGTCACAGTTTCACTTAGTGACTGCCTCACTTAACGGCTGAGTCGCCAGTCCCAATTTGGTCGCTAAATAAGGACGACCTGTACAAACTGCACACATGAACTCTGAGATTTGCTTTTTGCTGTAATGAATAGAAAACATGACTCCTCCCTTTGCTTGTTAGGAGCAGATCCTACAAGAACGAGACACAACTGGTAGCTCCTGGTATAGGTTAGAGTCCATGGCAGTGGTCGCGTTACAACAGTGTCAGTGTCACAAAGTAAATACATTAGGGCTCAGCTGAGAAAAGGAGGGTGCTTCACAGGAACAACGGCGGCAGCATCATAGGACCCCAAGCCTTTTGGGGAATTTTTAGGAAGTGCTGGAAGAAGGCACGGAGTGGCTGGGGGTTGCCCAAGGAGCTTTGCACTGAGCAGGAAGGGCTTGGCTCGGGTGGGGTTCTGGAACCAGGGAGGGATCCCCAAGGGGCTCCTCCTGCCAAGCCTCCTTGAGGCAGCAAAGCTACTCGCTTTAATATTTCACTAAGTCTTCAGACAGTAGCCCCAAAAGACACGACTGGCTCTCAGTGGAATCCGAATGCTGCTCTAACTGCCTCTGGGCGAAGGACGGGGAGTCTCCCCACTCTTCTCAGGAGGCTTCTCAGCATTGTTGGTGCCTTCGGCTATCGAGCCAGACCAAGAGTGGGCAGAGCAAGAGATACAGTAAGGGGGACGCAGAGAAAATCTTAAGCTTTCTACTTGCACCCCACTGCCCCTCGAGGTGAAGAGGTGGCGACTCCACATTTCCAACCCTTTCCAAGCCCAGCCTTATGTCTCCTGATTCTGTGTATGGAGGAACCCCCCCTCCCTGGAAATGTAGGTGGGCTCTAGGGTTGTCCTGTGCTGCTGAACGACCTGCTCAGGGAGGCGGTGGGATTGCCATCCCGTGGAAGGCGAGTAGCCGATCCAGCCGTTCAATAAATACACTTCCAGCTGGGTTATGGGGTCCCTGAAAACTAAGGCCGGCTCTTTCCCCCCCCCCCCCCGATAATCCAAATTAACCAACATCTTTGTGAATGGGATGGAATTTTAAAGGATTGAATGCGAAGAAACAAATGAATCTGGCAGAGTTGCTTTTTTGTTAGTCGGGCTGAGCCGACTTATTATGAAAATTATACATACGGTGGGCTTTGATGTGCTTGAAGTTCATTCCCAAGGATTTCCAGCTTTATTCTCTGTAAAATATTGCCACTTTTATGCTTTTCTATCTACCTCCTTTTCCGCTTCAGATTTTATTTCTTTGCAGATTCGTTAACCAGGTGACACAAAGTACCTTATCTCTTCTGACATCTTTTGTTTCAGCTACTTTTGAATGTTTCTGGGGTGCTGGGAGATGGATGAGCTAACACTTGCCCTTTTCCTAAAGCCTCTGGATTATTTACTAGTGCTAAAACTGCTTGCTGATTCTATAAAAAGGGTGTCAACGTCTACAGCGCTTGCTTTAATGGGATTTTGGAGCCTTGTAAATCATCGGTACATATTCGTGGTAAAAGATCACTCCCTGATAGGGACATCCAGAGCAGCGTTCTCAATCTTACGAAGTTGGAGGCGAAAGGAAAGTGCAATTTAAGGCGACAGCATCTGCCTAACTGGCAGAATTTGAACATCAAGCCTGCAATCCGTCGCATATTGGTTAGGGAGCGAGCTCCATTGAAGACAGGCTGGCTGCATAGATCGTGTTAAGCGATGGTTTGCTTAATCGCGGTTTCCAGATCACGTCACATTTGGCCAAACTGCATTATGGCTTAGCATTATGGGAATCCAGACCAGCTCCCCCCAAGAGTCAGGTCCACAACACCCTTGAGAAGCCGTAAAGCTCCTCCTCTGCATTTCCATTCCTTCTCAACTACCCATCATCTTTGGGGAAGGCGCGGCACTCGACTGGAAATCGCATTTGCGGGGCAGAAGTGACTCTCCAGGATTCAAACTCTGACCTTGCTTTGTGACTTTGAAAATGATGAAAGAAATTCATATTTGGGATGAAGAGAGCTGTGCCAACTCTTCATTACCAAGATGGTGGCAACATTGGTGAGGTTACTATTTTAATTCTTAATGTCACTTTATAGACCCCCCCCAAACCTC
Source organism: Python bivittatus (assembly GCF_059951505.1). Taxonomy (NCBI): domain Eukaryota; kingdom Metazoa; phylum Chordata; class Lepidosauria; order Squamata; family Pythonidae; genus Python; species Python bivittatus. The sequence goes on from NW_028277083.1 coordinate 1,070,186, forward strand.
TTCTAGAAAATGAGGCAGCCAGCCTAGGAATCACTTTGCTATTCTTCTTGTTTTGCCTTGCTCATCAAGTGGAAAATATTGCCCTCCCTTCCACGCCCCCCCAAAGTCTCTTTTCCTTCTGAAATGTAGATGTAATTTTAAATGTCAACAAATCAACAGGGCTTACACAGAAGAGATAACAAGTTACCCATGGCCTTTTATAATTGCAATTGATTTTCTATCACAGTTTTCATTAGGAAGAATTTCTATGTTGCTCATTCCATGTTGGCCAAGTTAACACACAATCAACTTCAAATGGCTGGTAGTAATGCACGTTGTACTGCAACCCTCACTTGCATCCCCTTTCTTGATCCTGCCCTAATTGTTTCCATCTGGATTTCAGAGTCTTTCTATTTGGACTGGCTCAAATGGATCCCAGCAGAAAGCAATAACTTTGCTGGAATCGTAAATGGACCTTTCTTTCATTCCTTAGCTCTGGCTTTCCAACCAACCCTGCAGGCCCAGAGCCTTGCCCAGAGCCAGGGAGGCTGGACTTTAACTCCCATCACAGACCCCTGAAGGGTACTGACTGGGAAAGAATCGTTGACCTCATGCAGCTTGTTTGTGTTTGCATTTGGGTGTGGTGTGAGCCTAGCCAGCCACTCACGTTGGCACCCTCTAGATGGGACACAACACAGCTGGGCTCCTGACTCTGTCGCTAGTGGAACTCCTGCTCCAAAGGCGCAGAGGGGGAGGGAGACAGCACCCTGCAAAGAAGGCAGAAACCTTCTCCCCACCCCCTGCCATATTCCACAATTTAATCTTAATTGCCTGTCCTGAACCGAGCATGAGGCCATTTATCAATCAGTGAAAATCACAAGGTGCTTTGCAATCCTGAAGCTGTGCAGGAACACAACCTGGCTCAGATGATACTGTAAAGATAGTCTAATGAGTCAACTTGGCTTTGTCTTCTGAAGATCCTGGGGAGGGTTGGCCATTCACTGCTCAACAATAATGGTTTCCCTAGCGTGCTTCTCTTTGTTTTCCCTTTCCTCTAAGTTTCTCCTCCTCCTCCTCCTCCGTAAATTCTCTGCATTGTGCAGGCATCTCATTAACACATGCCACTTGCTCCAATCTCTCCTCCCGTTCTTTCAGGAGCGATCAGATCTTTTTCTTCTCCTGCTTGCCGAGCAACCATGTAATAGACAAAAAGTAGATGTTATCTGGTCTCTCCCCCCTCCCTACCCCTGACTTTTAAATGCACCCCATCTCTTTCATCTCCACCTGAGTACTCAATTGTAGCACCACTGGAAAAGCCGAACCACCCAATTTGGGCGGCTGTCAACATCATTCTGCTGTTGCGGCCTCACACAGCCTCCATGCCCTCCAACAGTTCCTGTGGGACTTGCAAAGCTTTTGTGATGGTGCTGAATTAAATCTCTTGGATGGTTCTTCTCCCCTGCTTATCAGGCCCCTTGTCTATACAGAACAATCCTCTCTGGCTTTCCCCAGGTGCTCCCCCTCAGCCAAGGTACTCTGTGCTTTGGCACTCTTCCCTTCCCTCTGGAAACCCCAATTCATCTGCTACCCTGGATGAAAGTTCTTCTGGCCAGGGACAGCAGAAGACCTCCACTGACCCTGCCCTTGCTCTTTCTGCTCTGGACCTCATGTGTTACGGGCTGATTGCCAGTGCTGAGTGAAGCTGAAGCAAATAGTGAGTCATTGGTATCCCAAGAGGGAACGGTCTTCTCCTTCTCCTTCTCCTTCTCCTTCTCCTTCTCCTTCTCCTTCTCCTTCTCCTTCTCCTTCTCCTTCTCCTTCTCCTCCTCTCTCTTGTTTCTCATCCCACAGAGACTGAATGTCTCCCTTCTGAATCACCTGCTTGCAAAGTGTTTTGAAATTAGGTGAAAAGTACACAAAGTTGGGTCAAGAAACTTCATCGTAGAGGTCTCTATGATTCTCTACATGCCCATCTTATAACTTTGTCAACCTGATATCTTTGGTTTTTTCTTTTCTTTCTCCCATTTGTACCAGGTTGAGAAGAGGAGAGGTAGGGCCCTGATATCACTTCATTGCTCCAGGAATATTGTGTTCTCTTTTTCACTCTCTCTCTCTCTCTCTGTCTCTTAAGGAAAGAACAAGGGTTGCTGGCAGTGTTATGTTTGAGAAACACATTATTTCCATGAAATATTTACCAATTAGTAAGCCTACATATATGAGGCTGGAGAAAGTTATGTGGCCTAACCTAAAGGCACCCAGAGCTCCACGCAGGGAGATGCTATTGTGCCCCACTTTCTGGGTCTTGGATCTCTTTGGGGTGGGGCTTGATGAGGACAGGCTGAAGGAGAGACAAGGGGTGCCACTGGAGATTTGAGAGGAAGGCTTCTCAAGGTTGCAGCCTTCTTCCCCATGCCAGCTCTGGGGGTGTTCTTGGCTTTGAAGGAAGAAGATATCTTGCTGCAGGACAAGAAGAGCGCAGAATTAATATTCAAGAAGAAAATCAGTGTGCAAAGAGCAAGTTTTATATTTATACATAAATGAATGTGATGAGGCAATTGTGCCACATGGAACTAGTTAGCTCCCCATGGGAAATTCCCATTTCGCTGCATTTTCTGAATCAGGCATCTTGGAAAACGTTAGCAGTAATAACTGTAATGATCTTGGAGATTCTGTGCAGAAGATAAAGATGCACTCTTTCATAAGCCATGAATGAATGAATCCTGCAGTTGCCTTACTGCCTATGCTTCCTAATGCATATAAATTGAGGCAATGTAAGAAATTGATTCAGTTCTTATTTTAGCCACGAAGTTCATTATTGGAAAACGCTGCAAAAATAAAGTGCATCTTCCTCTGGATCAGTGGTAGTTAAAGGTATAGAAAATGGTTTTGGCTGCAGAATTAACACAACAGCTCTATAGTGATCAACAGACTCAGTCAGATTTGATTGTTGGTTGTAAAAATAATGTTTTCCCCAATACATTATCCCATCTGTACAAATGTCATTTGGGGTAAAAACTGTGAAGGAAGCAGAGAGCCAGCTGTTCTCAGGCAAACGTTCAGCTGCTGGGCTTGGAGGCCACCCAGCATCAACATCTGCAGAGGGGCCAGCAGGAAGTGATGTCATGCAGGTTGTGATGAAATTGTGCAAATGACGTGATTTCCATAATGATGCATGTGATGTCACTGTGGCGTCTCCCGCATGACTGTGCAATTGGGCCCTGAGCAGAGAGTCTGTTGATTCGTGGGGCAGGGAGGAAGAGCTTGAACTCCTGTGGATAGAAGAGGCTCTTGAGTGTACACTCACACCAGTGGGGGTGGTGGTGGTGGTGGTAATCCATTGCTTCGCTTGGTTTCATGCTGATAAAGATTCTGGTGGAGCTGGGCCATGCCTCTGCGACATCTGCTGGGCCCTGGCCTAGGAACTGTGGCTTGCCTTCAAAGCTCTGGAGGAGACCTTTGATTTCCTGCTGGATCTTGTTCAGGGAGCCTCACCAAGACCCAGATGGATGCATCCAGTTGAAGCTGCAATCTGCGCCATGAAATCCATGTCATCCGTTGACCCTCCTATGTCCTTCCTGGGACACCTATGGATACGGGTTTTTAAAAGGGTTGCATGTTTCCTCAAGATTGTGTGCATATATTCACAATTAGTACTTCCCTTTGGTTTATGCCTTGGGCTCTGTTCTCCCCAAATTTAGTTTTAAGTCTTTTTTTTTTTCCACTTTGCAAAAATAATCTATACATTTTTAAAAAGGACAAGGCCAGAGAAGGCTTTTGCTTGATACTTAACTTTACTCCCTCTGTGCAACTTGCTCACAACAACAAGCTTCCATTGTGATTTCCCAGCATACGTGCAAAACGTAGACTGAGGACAGTGTGGTACAGTGGTTAAGGTGTTGGACTAGGTCTGGGGAGACCCAGCTGAAGTCCCTCAGCCATGGAAACCCCCTGGATGGATAGCTTTGGGCCAGGGTTGCGGTGGCGGCGGTGGTGGTGGTGATAAAAATGAACGGAGATCCCCATAGAAACCATCTTCAGCTGCTGGAAGAAAGGTGGAATACCAATCTAACAGAGAGGGAAAGAAGGGATGGGATGAGGGTAAATCCAGTGATATCTGAGGTAGCTTTATTAGAGCCCTCCTTCCCACTGAGGCTCCTGCTACGTCTCCCAGAAGGGCAAACGTCTGCTAGGAAACCACAGATTCACGAGTGACGTATAATGAAACAATGATTGTTTGAGTGGCAAACGTTTGGGGTGCAATCTGAACTTACTGAGGCTCAGCAAAGAGCCGTCAACGGCTCCCAGCCCTGCTACTTGCTATCCAAAAACACACACCAAATGACTTTCGTGGTAGAGAGCTCAATGTTCAGTTTAATTGAGAGCACCCCGGGTCATTGAATTGGGACCTACCCCCCTATTTTTATGCATCTATTTGCTTAGCCAATTGGACGTGCAAGGACTGTTTCACGGGGATCGCTGGCTCCTGGGCCTTCTCTTTGGCCTAGATCAAACCGCTGGATTCAAAAGCTGCACCCTTGGGGATCTTTTTACCTGGCTCTCTTCCCTCGGCTCCGCCCCGAGGACGGGGCTGGGGCAGGACCAGCTCACATGAGCTGCTGGATTTCCCTCCAGGAGACTCTGGCAGCCAAGCAAGCAAACTGACGAATGAACTGTGGAAGAGGGAGAAAAAGGAACAACGGCCCCAAACGCAATTCCTTTTCTCTTACTAAGAAAGCAGAGCCAGGGCCGTCCATCTTTACGAAGAGGCGCTCTCGATGAAAAACAAACCTTACAGGGACTTAGTGGAAACAAGGGGAGATTTTCTTATACACTTATATCTGGGGATTTAAAAAAAAGGTACAAAAGAGTGTGGGGATCATTCGTCCACCAGCTTGCAAATACTTTAAATAATAGATTCTATCGTTTTTTAAATTAACTCCAAAATCCAGGGCTAAATCAAGGAGGGAGGTTTCCAAAGTAAGTCATAATTCTTGGTGAAGTTACTTCAACCTGCGTGGCAGAAACGCCTTGATTCCCTTGGGGTCGGGCGGTGCCCACACGTGGGACTCAGGAGAGGGCCGGGCAACAAAAGGCCGGTCTTGCGTATTCCTACCAACCTTTTCTGTGCCAAAAGCTGGACTGTGGTTGGCAAGTTGTGGCTCTGAAAAGGTAGCAGGGGAAGGGGGACAAAGAAAGGGGTCAGGATAAATCCCAAATGCGGTTTAAACCAAATGACACCAGTTTAAGAGTTAATACGATGACTTCTCACGCATTTAATGACTTCCCCCCTCTGTCCCGTGGAAAACGATCATGCAGCAGGAACTACTGGAAGACTCTCAGGGGCCACACGGAGCTGCTCTAGACGGGCGGCGTCTCCTTTGCCGCAGCGATCCAGTGCTTTGATTCCAGATTCCACGGGAGGGCGCAGAATATGTGAAGGACAGGAGCCAAATTTGCAGGATTTGTTCCTCCGGCGCACCCTCTGGATCTCAGCGATCTTGGCCTTCCTTCCGGCCTCTTCTCCAGATCATCTGCGCTTCCACCCTCCAGCCGGTAATGGAGAAGGTTGGGGAGTCTATCAAGCATGACTAAGAGACTAAAAGCATTTCTGCTGAATCAATAGCAGGCTGTTTTCCACCGTAGCTGGTTTAATCTACTGGGCGACCAACGGGCACATTAGCCCACTCCTAAGAGTGGGGGGGGGGCGGGGGGAGGAAATGCTCCATCCAGTAGGTATAGCAATGCATCTGGTTAAATTCCAGCTGTAGCTGCAAGAGTAATTAGGCTAATCAACACACCAAGGCAGCCTTCTCTTTCCTTTTAATTAATCAATTATTCACTACTGGGCAATCGGCAGATTCTGCCAAGGTTGGAAATTGGAATAAAGCATCTGCCCCCCCCAACCCCTGGAACGACAGACTGTATTTGCAGCTATCAGGCCATGTTATTGGATAAATAAGCATTGCGTAAATTACCATTATTCACTTCGGAGCTGCTGCTGCTGTTGCTGCTTTTTCAATCCCTGCGTCACGGGGAGCCGGCATTTGGAAGGAAAGGGGGTTGCGGGCAAGAAGACTAGGAGAACCAAGTTTCAGAAGAACAAACAGGAGGACGGGCTTAGTCAAAAACAAGCAGCTCAGAATTCAAGCTGCGTTAGGAAAAATGGGGGTTGCCCCAGCGGGTTTCCTGGTCTGAGCAGCGTTCCCACTCCCACTCCTGGGCTTTACAGCAGGGTTGGCCGAAGATGGCATGTTGGCTTGGGATACACCAAGGACCTGAGAAGACTTGGCATCTGGTAGATCTTTGCCCTTTTCCGTCGTGCCTTGCTGGCTCCTAACATGCCCCTTTCCCTCTGCCCAAAGTTGGCCTTGCCAAGGTCTGAAAGAGTCAGCAGTTCCAGATGCTGCTGCAGGTGATGGGCGGCGATTTCTGATGTCAGATCTCTCAGTTTGACCTTGGAAGTCGGGACTGGAAAAATGTATTGCAGCCTGCGGTTGCTTCTTCCGATAGCCAAATCTTAGCTGGAGTAGATGGAGAGAAACCCAGACTCATTTTCCACTACCTTCTCCCACTTTGTTGCCTTGAACTAACCCCCAGTCCCTTCCAAATCCTCAGCATTCCCCCCCACCCGAGCCCCAATCCTGGTGGCAAATTTTAGATAGCCCATGGCTAGAGGTTTTCTTGATACTTGTTTTGTTAAAACGTGCCAGATCTCTTCTTTTGACCAAGATGTAAATACTAGCCAGGGACTGGTAATCTATCGTCTTGCATGAAAGCTAGTTGGCAGTTTAATTAAAAAGATTATCTAGAGGCTGAGAAATAAATGAGTCCATAACACTTTATTCTGTGCTGGCCAATCTGGTAAAACAGTTGAAGGGAAGCAGACAGCGGCTCCAGTGCTCTACGCTTACAAACTGTGGCTTTGCCATTAAATCAATGCACATAGGAGACATCACGGCCCTGCCATTTTAAGAGATTGTTAGCACCGCAGCTTGTGATGGACCTTCCGAGCAGGTTAAGGCAAACCGGTGCTCCTTCTCCTTCCTTTGGATATAAGGCCCGAGCAACTGCAGCCTCCAAGAACCCGCGGGGGCTGCTCCCCTGGCCAGGCTACAAAAGCTTTCTGGTCTGTGCCAGGCACGCTGAGTTAGGGGGCACCCGTGCTGACCAGGCGTGGCTTGGCAGGAAGCAAGGGCAGGCCTGGTTTGTGCGGAAGGGGGGCTGTCTGCACAGCCCAGGCTGTAGACGAGGGTGGGAAGTAAGACCAAAAACCAGAAGAACCATTTCTACATTGTACCCAAAAAACCGCAAGGAAAGGGCCACAGAAGTCAACAGAGGTCCAACTCCACCTGAAGGTGACTTTGTTTGGCTGCAACCAGATTTGGCCCGAGAGAGCCACCTTGTTTGTCAAGAACAACTCTGTCCAGCCGGTGCAAGAGAAGAACATATCAAGCAATCTCTTCCCTATTGCATGGAATAGGTGGGCCCTCACAGAGGCGGTGGGAAGGAAAGTCCATTGACGTTCTGGGTCCATGAACAATTCAGGTCCCTTCTACCCCCTTCTTGCCTTCAGTGCGAAGCAGTTCCAAAGAGCAGCTGGTTATAAGGGACGATCGCTTCATTTTGCTTTCTGAATACAGCCTTGCACGTGCAAACACACACACAGACAGATTCAGTCATTTGTAAAGTGTGTTTTTCACCATAGGTAGCGTGTCTCCCACTGAGAGAGGGACAGCGGTTTTCTTCTGCTGTTCCACATGAAAGCACACCCAGAAGAACCCAAAAGTAAACTGAAAACGGATTGCATTTCCAAATGTGGAATTGGACATTTAAAATACGACGCATGCAAACCTGAGGATTTTAACTAATGTTGAACATTAGCAAACTTGTTTATTTCAGTTCCGGTGAAAATGGATTTGAACTGGGTTTCTCTCACATCAGCCATTTAAGTAATACTTCCTCAGAACGGTTGGGCAAGGCCAGACTCAGAAGTGACGGGGATTAAAATGAGATCAGGAAGATTAAAGACTCGATTTTTCCCTTTCTCATCTTTCCATTATTTAAAAGTCCAGCTTGTAGGTGTAGCAACCTGACAATCTCTTTGTCCAAAACTGTTTAGCACACAAATTCTCAGATCTTTTAAGTTATCTCCAGGAAAAAAACCTCAAACCCAAAACAAAGCAAAAATGATTTTATAACCTTTCTATAAAATCTGCCCACCTGGCTTGTTCATGGTGGGAGGTGCTGCTAAGAGTTCCCCCCTTTCCAAGGTCCATAGCTTGTGGGTGAGGCCTTCTCAGTAATAGCCCCCGCTTTATGGAGGAGCCGTGCCTCCTCCCCTTCCAGATTTTTTGAAAACAAGGTTTTATTCCATTGTGCCTTTGGCGCAAATGGGGACGCCAGAATATTTCTGTAAGTTTTGTTTCCAATAAGAAATGCATTGTATTAGTTGTTTGTTTAAATTGGATTGTTACTGTATTATTGTACATCACGCAGAGTCTATTAGGAGTGGGGTGGCCTAGATACGCCATGAAACAACCCAATAAATTAATTAATACTACTACTAAAGAAATTAGGCAAAGTAGTGTGTTTCAAAGCGACGTTGTCCTCTAAAGAAAGGGTTCTACCCTCAGCCGTGCTGCATCTTCCGCTATTCACGTTCCATTGACGCAACTACCTTCCTTCCAAGGCGGAACAGAGTAGGAATAAATTCACAGCTCCAAACTAAGTTTTGGAAACAGTGGCCCATCCATCGCGGATGATCCATTTGCTCCATTCTTGTCATCTAGGGGAGGCTGTGGAACAACCCCAAATGTTTTGATCATGATTGAATGACTGAGGAAGCTAACAAGCCTACCATTTTCCCCATCATAAGAGCTGGGTCGGTCTCTAACTTCTCCTGACTTATTTTGCCAGCGTCCTGACTTAGGCCTTTGGGTCAGCTCTTCTTGGAAGTTCTCTTCCAAAGAAACTATTGCAGGGGCCAGGTTATTATAGGACTCTTGGAAAACTCACAGTCCAGCATCCCTCAGAGTGTGTTGGCGCAGCCCAAAGCTGGGTGGTCCGTTTCACCTGGCGCTAGTAGCCAAAGATCACACAAAGGTGGTGGAAACCAGGATTCATCTTTAATTCTGTGCGGAAGCAAAGATTCTCACTCGGGACTCAAGTCACAAAGCAAGTGCCCATATTGGTTAATCAACACAACTTTTATACATTCTTGAGACAAAGAAGTGTACAATCATTGGAAGGAAGTAATTTATTCACACCCTTGGGTGGACACTTTTGCTGTGTCAGAAAAAACACAACCCCGGTTCTTAGCACAGTTGCCTTCTAAGAGTGGATTGCTTGTTGACACTTACATGGAGCTGGCTAATGAGGGAAACCTTCCTCAGCAAGGGGAGAGTCTTTGATCTTGGTTCCTTAGCAAAAGGGCGTCTGAAACCAGAGCCTGCAATTAACCTGTTTCTGATGACAAGCGAAGGTTAGCAAGCAGAGAGAAATCCAAGGCGGTCAAAAAACCTCCGTCCCCACCCCAGTCAGTGGCTTCATGCCTACAATTTCGTCCTGAAGAGTCTTGGGGGATGAACCTTTTAACATCGCTTGAAGGTGGGATGTTTTTGACTTCCGGTTCCCCACACTCCTAACTTCCTAACCCAGCCAGGGAGTCAGGAAAGAGACTTCCTGTGGCCACTGAGACCCGCTCTTAACCGCCGCCAAATTTGCTCTCTCTACCTTCCTTTTTGCTTTAACTTCATCTCTGCAGCCAAGGAGAAACACACTCCCGTAAGGACAGTAACAGCCAGCACTATTTATGTTATAACAGAGGGAGCAATAAAACAGAAGTAACTGTTTTAGTGAGAGGGAAAACCAGGCCATTTCATGTGCCTCAGCATATGGGAATGCAGGAATAAACTTGTTTCGCTGTTCAGATGAACACAAAGCACATTATTTGTAAAGTCACTTCCTTTGGGGCTTTTTGCTGGCTAGCTAAGAAATGGATGATCTGTTGGATGCACAGAAAGCGCTGTGAGGCTGGTTTAACATGTGTCTAGAAAAGGAGAATTGCCCATTTTGCCTTCTTTTGCATTTTATTTCCCCCCCCCCCAATCTTTCAATAGTGTTTGTGAAGAAAATAGAGAGTTTGGATAAGTTCTCTTAAAGGAAAAAAATCCCTTTCACCTGACCAGAAAATCAGGTGGATGAAGAGGGATTGTCGGCCTGTAGGCGTCATTTCTTGCTTTTGGCCGTGCTGGCTGGAATCCCACAGCATCTGGCGTGTTCTGTGTTCCCCTCTCTTTGGCAGAGACAAGACTGAACTAGGTGGACCAGTAGCCTTACTGGGTGTGTCCCGTCCACTATGCCCTTCCGTAGCTCACTGGCAGGACCTGCTTTATCGATGGGTGGGAAACGCCCTGACCCAACTCTGGAAAATCACTGCAAATCACTCCATATTAAGCAAGAAGGAAACGTCCTGATTCTTATATAAGGCATTTTGCCCACCTCCCCAACTGGCTTTGTTTTTTTGACGCAAGATGACAAGAAAGGTGTTTGTTTTTCTTAATTCACAAAGAAACCAGAATACAATCAACATTTGAAGCTAGGAAAGCCACAGACACTGGCTGGTTGAGCAAATATCCTCTCAGGCCACAATGTGTGGGTCCCCCAATGACATCTCTGTAGGTGTCTTTCCAAGTGGGACTTCCCTCACCCACAGGAGTGAAGAAGATGCAATGGCAGGTTATAATCCGAGAGCCTCTAAAGGAGAAGCAAAGGCGTTTGGACTCCCCACTGTTTCCAGATGGCACAGCACGAGTCGCCCGCATAGGTGGGTCGAGCTGCAAAGTCCATTGCACAAGAAGAGTGTGTGCGAGTTGTGCAACACCCTGCCATGAAGATCCCCCCATCCCCTAAGGCTCACTTGTCACTTTTGATTGGTACCAAGTTGGGAGCTCTGCTTCTCCCTTTAAGGAGAAAACAGAAGGGCTCCTACTCCCCCAGACCAATACATTTAACAAAACCAAGAATGGTTCACTTTCCAAAGGCTTCGCCCTGAGTGCTGGCGGGGAGAGGAAAACAAGTATCAGCCCCATGGCAGGGAGAGTTGGGCAATGGTGGTCTCTGGGAATTGAAACCACGAGGAGCCAGGAAGTCAGCTCAGGTCAATGGCTGGTCTCGATCAATGGTTGCAGGGGCTGGGCGGCCAAGGGCTGGGCTGCCCGTTGGGCATTTGATGGTTCCTTTGTTCAACTTCGTGGCTTTGGAGGTGATGGTATTGCCAGTTTCTCCCTGTGGATTGTTCTGGGCTCTTTTGGGTAGTCTTCAAAAAGTCACCACCCCCATCGCCATCGCCAGGTCAACCGTAAGACTGGGACTCGGGCAAGAATGGCACGCTGCCCAACCTTCCGTGGAGGTCAACCTTTTGGGGAAAAGATGTACTGGACAGCTTCCTCGGCTGTTCGTGGTACGCAATCTGGAGATTCTGATGGGCTCCAAGGGAGAAGATCCCCCTGGGGGGCTCGCAGCTCGGGCCCTTCGGAAGCAGCCGCCGCCGCCGTTTCCCTCTTCCCGCCCCTTGGCTGGCTCCCATTCCTGCAGCCCCCCTATTTCATCCGAAACAAACCCTGGCATGCGGCCGCCGCGTAGCAGAGGCTGTAATCCAGTATTCTGCAGCCCAGCGCAGCGGGCTCTGGGGTCCAAGGCCTTGGGCGCCATCTGCTGAGAAAGAGGAGGCTTCCTTGGTGGTTACAAAACCCTTCGCAGAGCAGCTCTTCATGCGCTGGATGTTTGCTTTTATTGTGATTGCTGTCATCCAGAGGGAGGCGAGCTTGGTTTTTCAAATCATGCTGGGGGGATTTGGTTTCACTGAGCTCCGAAGGGAAGCAAGGGCCGGGGAAGGGGCCCAGCTAGCGAGCTCCCCAGGAGGAGCGCTCTGTTTGCGGCATTTTGCAACAGCCCCTCCCACTTGAGCTCCCAAATGCTCCCCTTTGGAGGAGGCACCCAGTCCCCTAAGCCTGGCCATTCAAACTCAATGGAAGGGCAGCCTGTGGGGAGAAGAAAAGGGATGGGCTTTCTGATTGATTGATTGATTGATTGATTATTTCAGTGTTTCTCAACCTTGGCCACTTTCAGATGCGTGGACTTCAACTCCCAGAATTCCCCAGCCAGCCAGGCTGGCTGGGGAATTCTGGGAGTTGAAGTCCACACATCTGAAAGTGGCCAAGGTTGAGAAACCCTGGGCTATATGGTCAAGTTGGCGTGAATCCTTAGCAACCACACAGATTTCCTCCAGGAGGATCTGCCCCCAACTTGGTCCTTCAGGTCTTCCAATGGTGCACCCATCACTTTTCGTGTTTGTTTACCCTGCTGCTGGTCATCCTCTTCTTCTCCTTCCTTCTCCCTTTCCCAGCATTATGGACTTCTCAAGGGAGCCGGGTCTTCGCATCACCCTCCACCACCTCATGGCATGGCAAGGCTCCTGCTTGGGGCTGAAATCCTGAAGTCCCTTTTTCAGGCCGGGGAGTGGGGGGCTCTGTCCATTTCTGTTGGGGGTCATTTTCCTCTACGAAAGTCTCGCCCCACCCCCTCCACCACCCGCTTCTTTTGGGAAATGGTTCTTGAAGGTCTTGCGGGAGAGCAGCGTTTATTCTTAGCTCTTTGCTGCCATCTTTTGCCAGCTGGGCACAAACACAGACTTTGCCGAGAAGACACGCCGATGATTTTTCAGGGTGGGGTTTCAACCTTCACATCACTTGCAAATACAGAGCTTGGTGAATTAGACTCATCAAGAGAAGTCTGTTTTCCTCTTTTTCTCCCTCGCTTCTGTTTTATGAAGCCGCTCCTCTTGTGGGGATACTTTCAAGAAGGGTGAGGGCAGGCAGAGGTGGAACATTTAGTCCAGTGTTTCTCAACCTTGGCGACTTTAAGATGGGCGGACTTCAACTCCCAGAATTCCCCAGCCAGCCATGCTGGCTGGGGAATTCTGGGAGTTGAAGTCCACCCATCTTAAAGTCGCCAAGGTTGAGAAACACTGACTTAGTCTTTGGGTCACATACATCTTTGGACTAATTTCCAAAGCCCATTTTTGTAGCTGTCCATTCTGAACTCTGTTGTGTGAAGAAGAGAGCAAAGGAGGAAGGACAGGAGGTTAGAAAGTGGTTGGTCCCTCTGCTCGTGGCTCTAGCCATACCTATCGTTGGCAGCCAACCCACCTCCCTTCAACACAGCCTGGAAACCCACCAATCAAACCAACCAAAGCATTTTTGCTTTAGAAAACCGCCTGAAGAAAACCTCCCTGATCATGCAAAATAGGGCTGGAATATTTAGGAAGGAGTGACTCGAAGTGAAAAAGGTATTTTTTAAGGTGAATCCATTTCACCCTGTACTCAGCATGTTTCGGATAGCAAATTTCTTACGATCAGTAACATCGCCACCGACTGAAGGTGCTCCCTGAATCTAAGATATTTATGATTTACCTAGGAAGTCTTTTGGCAATGTATTTTAATTCATATTTATTCCATCTGAACTAATATTTTATTCTTTTTACTGCAAACCGCCCAGAGTCGCTCTGCGGTGAGATGGGCGGTGACAAATTCGAACTAGAAATAAATAAATAAATAAATTCCTGGGGCGAGCATCTGAATGGCTTTCTCTTTTTAATTGAAAAAAGGATCTAGCAGGGTGGTAAGGAGAAGGTCTGCTCCATTCATTCGTTTATTAAACTTATACAACCACCTATCTTCTGTACGGTAATCCCAGGCAGCTTCCAGCCAAACCAACAATAAAACAATAAAACAAGCCCCCTCCGTACAAGGAGCATCACCACGCTCCCCCCATGGCGCCATAGCCCCCATCAGCTCTGCGTCCGCGAGCTCCTCCTTACCCTTAGTCCATGAACAGTTCCATGTTAATCTCAACTTGCACCCTATGCTAAATTTGTTTCCCTTCTCAAACTCTGCCCAACTTTCTCATCCCAATTTTTCACTTAAAAGATGATAAGCCAAACCACCCTCTGTAACTAATGGAACATTTGATCCTTTTGCTTTGACGACGTGTCCTCGGTTCTTACGCCACAGTCGCAGCTTCTGAAAGATGCTTTCTCCCGTGGCAGATAAGGGAGCCCTATCTCTTCTCTCCTTCATTTTAAAAATGGATTTCTATTTAGATCAAACTAAAATAATTTCCTCCCTCCCTCCCTCCTTTCCCCTCTATTATCTGGCAGGTGGGATGAGAATCTTGGCCGTTTTGTCCAGTCATCACGTTTCGCCTGCAGACTTTATGATCCTAGTGGGCCGGGGGGAGCAGGTTTAAACACCCATGCATGCTACTGCAACTATGAAACATAAAACAAACACTCCTTTCTCATCCACGCCGCCCTTCCATGCTTTACACGTGAGATTCTATTCCTCTTGTCTTGAAGGAGGAAAAAAAAGGTAAATAAATACTCCAGGCGTACCCAGTTTTGCATTAACACTCTTCAAGATAATAGGAATGTGATGGTGACGGGAATAAAATGGAGTTTGCTTCTGGTCCTCTCACTCCGAATGCATTAACTGGGGACTGAGCTTCAATAACTGCTGATGTTCAGCCAGGGTTTGCTGAATGAATCTCAAGGCCAGGTTCATGCACCATGCTGAGCAAAGGGGAGGGGGAAAGAGGCCCTGTAGCTCCATGGCCAACCCCAGCAGCTACAACCAGGCAAAGAAAGTTAGGGTTAGGGTTAGGGTTAGGGTTAGGGTTAGGGTTAGGGTTAGGGTTAGGGTTAGGGTTAGGGTTAGGGTTAGGGTTAGGGTTAGGGTTAGGGTTAGGGTTAGGGTTAGGGTTAGGGTTAGGGTGGCACAGGAAGCACAGGCGTGGCAGATGGGAAGCTCCTGGTTGGATGTGCCTATGCTGCAATGCCCCTTTCAGCCAGCCATGGAAGAGACGCGCATTTGCTTTGCATTTTGAAAAAGACCACCAGCAAAGCCAAGCCCCCCTCTGCACCCGCTGGATGAAGAGTCTGTCAGGAGCCCTCAGTGGGCACTATCCTGTATGGACAACGGCCCTCCATCTCACCTGTCCTGGAGGCAGTCCACAGGTCTTCCAGGGACAGTCCTGGAACGTCTCGGTCCCTGTCTCCCCGCCTTTCCTTCCCTTAGCCTTGCCCAGCATGGCCGTTTTTTCCCCTCGCCCATACGCCAAGAAAAGATGGGCAAACTCAGAACATGGCAATGTAATTTTGGCACATACACATCCCCCACTCCCCAAAAATGGGTGGGGGGGTGCAGATTAATGCTCTTGCCTGACAAAGAGATTTTGGAAAGTCGAACATCTAACCATCCTTTTGTCCACCTTCACCTGACCTTTAACGCCGGGTGTTTTTCAAACCTGGGACACCTTTGGATGAATCGAAAACCTGACAGCCCCGTTCAAACCTGTCTCCTCCCACAATTGTTCAGAATGAGCAAAATGGGTCAACTGATCCATGTTCGGGCACGGGTGAGAAAATATTTATTCCAGTCTTCACGGTAGCCATCTGGTACCTGACTGAAAGCTGCCGGAGTTGGGGAGACCCCGTTGCCCTGGCTAATCATCACGTCTCCCAGGGTCTTTGGCCTGGAAGGAGGATTCTTGTGACCCCCCCCCCCCCACAATTCCAGCAGAGAAGAATTTGGCCCTCCGGGATGCAGCTGTGATCTCACTGGTCCTTCCCAAGCTGTTCTTCACCTTTGGATGCCACCAGCTCCCCTAGTAGCACCTGAGGACTGGGATGCACGGTAGGTGGCTCCCATCTTGACTTTTCTGACCTCTCCCTGCAGAGACGCCTGACTGGAATCCTCTCTTGCCCTCCCGCATGGCCGATCTCGGGCTCTGTCTTCTTCAGAAGCTTCCCCGGCCTGACTTTGCCTCATGCTCAGCAGTTCTCCGATGAGTTGCGCGTGGATTCCATTATTCGGTGTGAATGTATTCGCATACTGGAAACGTTAATCTGAAGTGCCTTGGGCCATTTTGGAAAAGCGGGACAGAAATGACATTCATCCTCTCGCTCTTCAGCAGGGAACACTCCCCTCCCTGGCACAGACTCGGGGGCTGGGGACTGTCTGTCTGAGCGTGCGCAGACCCCCATTTCTCCTCTGGGTTTCTCCCATCCCTGCCATTTAGTCTCCCTCGGTCCCCATCCAGTAAACTTTCAGTGGGGAAACTCAAAGCCCTGAAATAACTTTGGGGCTGGCATTTTAATCAACTCATTTCCCCACCTTGAAATGAAAATGCAGACCCACAGGAGTCCTGCGAACCCCAAAGTATATTTCGGAGGAGCTCCCTCCCTATTTGGGGCCCGGGCAGTGCAACTCTTTGCCCCCAGAGAAAAGCCCCCTCCTCACCTGGCCTGCCTTAGGGAGCTGCAGGGTTAGTCACATTTCCCACCGGGGAGGGAGGGAGGGGCCACTCTGCTCAGCCGGTGCTCCCCCCAAGGCATGCTCGTTCGTTCGTTTGCTTATCATTTCCATTGTCTCTGGCAAAACCATATAAAAACATACAAAAAGCTTACACATTCTTTCTTTGTGCCATGCAGAGTTTTCACCTTTCACATCACACCAGCCGGTGCCACGTAAACCTTATTTGAGTTCACCCATCGCACCCGGCCATAACTGGGGTTTGCAAAGCCAAAGCAGAATATCTCTTTTGGTAAAACTTGATGCCAAGCTGCAAACAAAACCCCTTAGGGCTTAGGGTGACAGGTTGCACACTTCTTTCTCAATTTCTTTTCCGTGTGTGTGTGTGTGCACACACATGCACATTCTCGTCTGTTTCTCATCTGCACTAGACTTGCCCTCCCTTTTTTCTCCCTTTTATATTCAAGTTCTCTCTTCCCTCTCTCTCCCTCACATTTACATGTACACACACACACACACACACACACACACACTCACTCCTGTGTGTGATCTCCTGAGCTGGCCAGGAAATACTGCAGACTGTAACCCTGTGTGTGTGTGTGTGTGTGCACACGTGCATGTGTGTCCTCCAGCATTGGAAGTCCTGCCTAGAGCATCTTAATAACTTGCGGTTTTAGCAATATTGCTCAAGAAGGTTCACCATAACGTGTATGTCTTTTTCCCTTGCTTGTTCCAAGTTGCAGGGGAAGAGGGGAATTTGTGCCTTGCTATTTTCCCGATATCCAGGAGATGGCAGTAGAACCTCATTGATCAAATTATCGGTGCCTCCTAACCTCAAATTCGCTTAGAGGAACGCAGATTTATCTTCTCTTAATCCAATGTTCCTTTCAGCGTTCTTAGTTGTTAGCTGGATTTACTTAGCACGCTGAAGATTTAAGAAGGAACAGGCGGCTTGTGTTTCAAATTAATATTCTGGCCTTCTACTACTGGGAAAGCTCGAAGTGATGTACAGTGATAGACCCATCTCTGCTTTGTCCTCCCCTGCCCTAGTCCTATCAGGTAGGTTGAACTTGATTCATGACCAGCTGGAAGTCATATATATATATGACTATATATATATATATATTTCTTAGGAGGGATGGGAGGACCCCATTCCGAGCAAGCATCTTCTGGAGAAGTTTGACCTTGTCTTTCCGGAAATGCAGAAATGGGGCTGCTGAGATATTCAACAGGTTGATTCTCTCTCCGCTTCTCCAGGCCACACAGCGCTGTTGGTTGTTCCTGCAGCACCTTCCGTGTCCTCTCCTGGCAGCTGGAAGTCCACGTTGCAACGTGCCATCAAGGGCCAACCTCTCTGTTGTAAGTGGCTGAAATGCCTGCAGAAAAACAGGGAATGGAGGAGGACGGCTTCCCAGAATCCTGACCTTTCGGAGGGTTTTTGAAAGGCATGATCCCTGTTCTTATGCCTTGCTTTGAATTCAGCCTGTAGGCCTTGAAAAAAAAATCCTGCCTGGAGCAGAAGTGCCCTGGGGCAAGCTGCCTGAAGCGAGGGGGCAAAACAGCACCTGCAATCTTGCAATACACGTATTGATCATAAAATGTGGCATTTTATTGAGAGCGAGTAGGGGTAGAGACTGGAGTGAAATTCGTCACCGTCCTCACCATCTTGAGTTATGAGGCATGGAGAAAGACCCAGCCAACCAAGCGCCGAGGAAAACCCCCATAGGACTGCCCGTGCAGAGGTCAGGGGTGGAGACCACAGCAATGCCACCAGAGGATCCTTATGCCTGGTATCAAAAGCTGCAGGAAAGAAGTTTGGGAAATCTTTTCTTTCCGGCCACCAAGTTCCCACACATGCCTGTCTGCTGAATCCGGGGCATGAAACGAAGAGGATGAAATGCTTCAGGCGCCCTCTTAAATAACAACTTGACCCTTGCTTGTTCCTTTCTGTTGAGAATCATAGCAACGGCGGCTGCTGTCATTAAACCGTGGGGAAAATTTTAGAAAATGCGTTTGAATTAAGGGTTGTGAAAAAGCTGCGCTCTTTCCCTAAACGCAGGCTTGTACTGCAGGCAGAGGAAGGGCAGAAGTTCCACGGTCTCCAAACTGTTAGGACACTGAGGACACGGATCTTGAGCTTGGTCTGCTGGCACACAGAATGAGGGGGTGTTTGGGAGGACTGCATTAGGCCCAAAGACAGGCAAGGAAGATCACTGGGAGTTGGAAACGGCCTCCTGCAAAACATGGAGTAAGACTTAGGGCCTTTCTCCGACTGCTGCACCGCTCCTCCCAAAGGTTTGTGGTCACGTGCGGTTCTCTGTTGTGATCCAAAGCTGCACAGTCCACACTACTGTTTCAGGATTCTTCCACCTCAGGGTCAAGGATGAGATTGGGCTGGATCGGCTGGGCCAACGTTGGATCTTGGCTCCCTACTGGCAAGGGGGCAGGATCTTCCATTGCACCGAAGGCCTCATGGGGGCTGGACAGACGCACGTCCCACCCTTCTTTCCCCCAACCTCAGCGACGGCTGCCTGGGATGGCCCCCTTCACCTGCCGAACATGCTGCGTGTGCTCTGGATGACCCTGGCTGGTGGGAAAAGAGAAGAGACGGGGAGGTTTTCTTTGCCCGGGTTAGCAGGCACAGCTGTAAGTGCCCCTGGACGCTGGCAAAAACGACCTTTGCAAACTGGCAACTGGCAGCTAGTCCTCCCAACATTTCATTGAGGCCTCCACAGCTTGGCCTAGAGCAGGACAAGGAAGGACTTCCTTCGCAGGCCATCTGCTCTGGAGGGAACAGTCCCACCCCGTCCCACCCCAGGATTACCAGTTAAAAGTGTCCAGTTGCGGACGACAGAAGCCGTACAGGGTTGAAAGGACCAACGAGCCTCTTGACTCTTAGATATAACTTCATTTCTAGCCGTGTGATCAACTTGGCCCGTCCCCATCCCTCATCGTATAAGCGCGGCCAACCTTTGAACACCAAACAGGGATAGACAGACCGATGGACATCACTTTATTGTATTTTAACCTACTTCTATCTCAGAATTTTAGCTCTATGTCTTAGTTTTAGACAAATAACACTCTGTTTCTTAGTTCTAGAGACATACCTCACACAGCTAATAAGAGTGACAATAATATTTTGTATTGTTTCTTTAGACTGTGTTTTATATCTGGTCCCCTCCTTTTTTACTTTGAAACAGTTTATTGATTGTTTCATTCTATATTGGTCTTTGGCTGAAATAAACTTTGATTTGGCTTGGCTTGGCTTGGCTTGGCTTGGCTTGACAATGTGACCCCTCAGCTGGTTTGGTTTTGCCCTGGCCCCCACCATTTGTTTCTTGTTCAGTCTATCGTGAGAACCCAGCCCACTGTGGTTTATTCAGCAAACCAAGATTAAAACTAACCCTTGCAAAACATGAGAACTCTGATGTTGCTTCCTTTGGCTTGGCGGTTGAGCACATGGTACACCCACACCGAGAACTATTTGTGCCTTTGGCCTTGGCGATACTGTCCAAAGGTTCATCGTTGGTAGCCATGAACTTTAGAAGGATAAGAGGACTGGAGAAAAGGAAACGAGCCTTTGTCTGGTATCTCAGTCTCTCTTTTGTATCACCTGGAAGCAAATCTGGCCTTGCCTTTCTCCTTTGCCTTGTGCAGATTGCCGTCCTGGGACAAATTATAATAAAAAAACCTGTTTCTGAAGGCTGTTTTTCAGGGCAGGCGGACGCAGGGTTGCCCCTCCATGGTTTTCCATAATTTTCAATAAAATATGCAATTAGAAAAACCCTCTAATGCTAACCGTGTCAATTAAAATTGATCCTAGTATGGATGTTGGTTTTATATAATCATTAGGTACCTTTTATTGGGATTAGCCATTGAAATGTCAGTGTACTTCACATAAACATTTTTTATTTATGTCTGAGATGCTTTTGGAGGAGATGGAAATGCCAAACTGCATTTTTTTCCCCTATTGCCAGAAGGCCGGATGATTTATTAAAAGGGCTTTTAAAAAATTGGATTGCAGTAATCTCTCCCGTTTGCTCCCGTTTTATTTTTTTATTAATTTTATAAGGGAAAGGGGAAAAACAACAACAGCGGGGCCTTGGTGGTGGAACACACGCTTTGCACGCGAAAGGCTTAGCCTGGCCAGAGGGAAGGCTTTGGAAAGCCTCTTCTGGAAAGCGGGGCCGGCCCCAGCTTCCGTGACTTGGGGCGTCTCGGACCATTTGGGGCTCCGCTCCCGGGTACCGAACGCCAAGGACGCACCCACCGCGTGCCTCTCCCTGGTGGAAGGGGCTCAAGCAGCCCCCGTCTCGGGTCTGCGGACCCAGCAAATCCATCAGTGGCTCTGGATGACTATGCACCCGGGGCAGGCATTGGCCTCTGCTTGGCTCCACTAGCGTCGGAGCCCTGAGATCTTGCTATGCTGATCTGGAAAACTCTCCCGGTCTAATAAGTGAGACGTCTTACTGTGGCTTAGATAGAAATGCATCCGAAGAAGGGTCCCATGGAATGTTTTGGGGGGGGAGGAAGATTGGTAAAGCGGATAAGGTGTTATTTTGCCTCCCAGAGGCCTTCTGCTCCCATTTCCAGCCGTAAGACCCTACCCAAAAGGAGCAAAAACATTTCAGGTCCCTTCTCTGGCACTGTCACCCTGGCACTTTGGAAGGTGGGGCACTGAGATGAGGTCTCAAACCTTCAACGCTGCCCACTCTGAGCTACAGAGAGAAGAGTGCTGGACAACTGAGTTTCTTGCCTGGTCTTCTCATGAGGGCTGGTGGTCCAGATCCCAACCTTCGGAGGGTGAGGTGTCATGAAGAAGTGACAGTCATATCAGGTGGGTTCCTGGGCTTCAGGCATGGCCGAACCTTTGATGCTCACATGTCTTCAAGGAGGGACTTTCACATTCAGGGTTTCCTACAATGCCTGGAAGCTCCGACCTCCATTGAAGGCAGCCACGTTAAATGCTGAGGCTTGGAGATAGAAAAAGGATTGGAAAGAATGGCATACAGTGTGTTATTTTCTTCTAGGTAGATTTCCTTCTATAAGGGTTTTAGTTTTTTTTTTTTTTTAATTTTTTAGTTTTCTTTTTTGGCTAATGAAACGTGCTGTTAATTGTCTGCGTAACAGTAGAGTTTTGCCTAAAGGTGCTATTTGCTAATTGTTCATTTCCATAAGATCATGCTTAATCAGGCCTGGTGATTAAATAATGAAGCCTAATTTTGTATTATTTACGCTGTTCCTTTTTTTCCAATAAGTCCCCCAGATATCTATTCAGAGGGACTGTTGCTTTTATCTGCATTTGCTTTGCAATGCTGGGACATTGCTCAGGTGCGGCTTCTCAGTTGCTGCCCTGATCCAAGAGCAGAAAGGGAGTGAGGTTCTGGAATCGTGAGACGGGGCGGCTTTTAGCTCGGATCCTTTTAAAAACGGGCTGGGCAATTCAAGAAGGAAGACCGTTTCTCAGTGGGGCTACTCACGAGCAAGAAATGGAACCTCTAGGTTCAAAAACAATCTGGCCCTGAACCCCAGGAGGTTGGGTGTAAGGTCAAAGGATGGATGCAGAAATCACGGCATACTTGGAGGAGGTGAAACTTGATCACTGCAGAAACCATGGTTAATTGACCAAGATTTGTATCAACCGGGGGACCCCGTGTGGGTGTCTGTGTGTCTGTATCAGATCAACGTGGTTTCCAAAATTTAAAGTACTAGGGACTCTAAATATAACTTCTAAGGTATTTTGTGTGCTATCTTCATAAGTACGAAGGTCTTTTGATCTGAAGGAACGTAGTCAAAGGTGGCAGTTTTATAATCCAATAGATCTAGATAAGCGAGAACTCAGTTTACCTTGTAGAAATGATACCGGGAGCTTATCTGTGTCCAGCAGACATGTTTTAAAGGCCTTCCGTAAAATTACCCGCGATAATCAGCTTAGCCGGCGTCTCGATGCACCAACAGCGCCTAAGCAGCAGTCCGGTTTGTGCTGACAGGTGTATCTCCCCCCCCAACCCCGATGGCCATCTGACATTTCTGCTATCCAAAGGGCCTCTTCTAGGCAGAAGAACAGTCTCCTCCTTCAGCTGCTTCCACCAACTCTTAGGGGGAGAAAGGACGTTTTCCCCCAAAATGCATTTTCCTTGTCTCTCCAGGTATTTTTATTTATTTATTTAAACAATGTATTTATTAGCCCCCCACCTCCCAAAAGCGACACACAAGGGCTAAAACAACAATAGCAACAATTCAACACGATGTGCGCTGTTCAAACCTATTTTATTTTCGGAGCCCAGGATACAGCCTGGACCTTGGGGAAACTGAGATTAAGGACAGCCGGTCGCATCGGAAGACTCAACGTCCAAATTCTTCAAGCTACAGACTTGGCTTATTTGTTTCCTTGTTTCCTTGGGTTTATCGGCTGATCCAACCCAGCAGGAGAGTGAGCGCAAGGCTGGCTGGGGAATTCTGGGAGTTGGAGTCCACCCATCTGAAAGCTGCCAAGGTTGAGAGACTCTGTTCTATAGGACCAGTGATATGATGCAGGGACTGGACATGTTCAGGCACGATTTTAATTGCTGCAGAAAAAGCAGAAACCCTCCTGCAGCAGCCCGGGAACAACGGCAGCTCACAACAGCCTCCCCGAACGAAGCGAAGGGCCATAAAAAAAGGAAAAAGGCCCACGTTGCAAATCGGCGGAGAGGCACAGGTTGGGAGCGCATAAAACAGAAGCGCTTTCCATGAATAATGGAGTAACGCGAGTGCCGCGATTAGCCAGGGAGGACAATTTATGCCCTTTCCTGCAAGTGAGCAGCATGTGTGGCAGTTGGAGCCACCGTCTATTGTGCATCGCAGAAGCCACCGGCGGCCACGCTGGGAAATTGAAAAATCCCACCCAACAGTGGGCGATTTAGTCATGCCGGTAGCCTGACTTTCGAAACGCGAGAGGCACGGCGTGTGCCCATGTTTGCAAGGGCCCCGACTTGGTTGTCTGCGAGCGAAGCCTCTTTAAAGTGGGCTTGAGGAGGGAAGCTGTTAATCTGGGCACATCCAGTCGCCCGGATGCACGCCCCTTTTCCATTTCCTTCCACTGATAAACGGCCTATAAAATTAACACGAAGGCCCCTCACTCTTCTTTAAACCACCCAGTGCCTGCAGTCCTCCTGGAATGAAATTTCTCCCTCTGGTTTGCAAGAGGTGGACCAGACAGGAAACACGGCCAGATGAGCTGATCCTACTTTATTGCAAGGCTACGTTAACAGAATCTTGCAAGTCCGAAAGCACATTTCTCTCCCCCCCCACCCCCAGTCTCCTTTACAGCCCAGTCTTCTGACCCTCTGCCCCCCCCCCCACTTTCCTGCTGTGGGCTCAGCTGCCTTTTATCTGCCCGCTCCTTGGCTGCACCTCTTGGCCCCATCTCCCAAGGTCATCCCTACTGACCATTACAGACGGGCACCTTCTCCTGCCTTTTGGTTTGCCTTGCATGATCCTTCACCCTCCCTTCCTGACCTCCTGCTGAACAAAACCAGGAGTTCCTTCCACTTCAGTGCCCAACAGAAATCAGAGAGATGATTTTCTACAGCTTGCAGATGGCCTCTGATCCAGCCTGAGGCAATGCAACCCAGTTCAAACTGACCCCTGATTTTTTGCACCCTCGCATTTCATTTACGGGATGGAGTGAATGGTGCAAAGGGATGGCGTCTTCTACCCCTAGAAGCAGCTCAGGTCCTCTCAGGGCAGCTGACTTCGATTGCTGTGCTTATGGGTTTGTAAAGGTTGGGCAGCTGGATTGAAACACATCTGGAAGGGATAGGTTTCAAATAGTAAACAAATTCCATGCAGATTTGTATCTGGCTAAAATCAGGTCCCTTTCTCCCCCCCCCCCCCCCCCAGGTTGTTGTCCCTTTGGCACACCTGCTTGACGAATTTATCCTACATGAGATTTCTGAGTGGAAATCATCCACCCATTTTCAACATTACATTTTCTCTTAATTGCTCCGTAATCAGGCGCATCTTCTCTCGAGGAGGGAAAAGTCAAAGAGCTCAGATTTGGAGCAGGTGTTTTCATTTCCATGTGAAGGAGAGGCCAACCTTTAGTGTCAGAAATGAGCTGAAGCTGAGAAAAAAACCGGTGAAACGAACAACTGGGAAATGAAATCTGGTGTGAACGGTAGTACTCTTGTGAAGCTAGCCTGGTCTGGCCTCGGTTTCAACAGCTAAGTATCTGGATAAGCAGAGGCTGGGTTGCAGCACCAGCCAGGCATGAAGGTTAAGCTGCATCTTCCTGCCTGCCTTTACTACCTCCCGACCTGCAATCCTCGTGAATTGTCCAGAAGAGCCACCCTAATCCTGTCTGGGATTCCTTCTTATTGTGATTCTGGATTACGGGCAGCCCGTTTCTGATCCGGCGTTATTGCCTTCCAGCCTCTGGAAACGATCGCCCAGCCTAGATAGGTGGAGCTGGTTAAGAATCTGATTTCAGCTAATATGATGCCTTTCTGCATCCCTCTTCCAAAAAATGGTAAGTGAAGCTCAATGCATATTCATAGATGCAGATGAAATTGTCATTTCCCTCCCAGATTTATCTTCAGTTCCAATTTCTTAATTGAGAAGGATTGTGACTCTGAATAGCAAATGTTCCCTTGCCTATCCAAGCAACATTAAATAAGGCCTTCCATGGAACAGTCTCACTTCGCATTTTTGCAAGTCACCTAAAATGAATGCACCTTCTGTGCAATTAAAAGTTAAAGAGTCTCAGTTGTTACAAATGTAGTTAAAACACAGCAGGGATCAAAAGAGACCCAACATCCTAATCCAGAGCTATGGTTTAATGAGTGAAACCAGTTGCTTGGTTGACTCCATTGCAATAACCCAGTAATTAATCACGTTGGCTGCATTCACACAGCACATTTATCTATCAGCTAACCAACCACATTTGAGTCCAGTGTGCTGTGGAAACCCAACCTGTGATAGAGACAAGAGGCCTGATTCACACAACACACAGGTTTTGTTTAATAAGCTGCTTTTGCCAGAATATGTTAAACCAAAGAAATATGACTCACCACAATGGCTGGGTTCGTGTAATGCTTACAGTAAGCACAAAACCCAAATAAACTACATGGTTATGGTTTAGCATTTTGTCTGAATGTAGCCAATGCACGTAGAGTGTAGAACTGCTCCCCCCCCCCGCCCCCAGTCATCTGTTTGGAAGAACTAGACTTATCCAAGAACTTCATCAAACTCCTGCAGAATATGAATAATTTGCTCATTTGCAGCTAATGAAGCAAGCTAAGTGGACAAGGGAGAGCTTGACTATCTGATCATCTGCCGATTCCAGTTTCTGGGACCCAGGTGGTCAAGAGGTCACCCCGCTAGCTTCAGGCACTGTGCTATGGAGACACCAGTTGGGGTCCAGAAGTTGAATTAAAATGGTGACAGTGAGAATGTCGCTGAGATATGTTTGGTGAAGAGGCAGGCAGCTTTAATGTCTGGATCCAAGGAAGGAAGGAAGGAGGGAGGAACATGCTTTCTTTATCAATGGAAACGTTCGCAAGTTCCTTGCCAGCATTCCAGGAAGTCCTTCTCTCTTCTTTCGCAGAAGGCCACAGGAAGGGATTTTTATCTCCTTTGCTTGATTTCTCTTTCTTTCCTTTCTGGAATGTTTGCTGCAAACCAAATCCCAAACCAGCAACTAGGATTCCCTCGTTCTTCAAAAAATCAAACGTCATCCACGGGTTGGCTTTTCCCATCATTTTCGGTAGAGATGGATTCACTCCTCCTTCATGATGGTAGAGTTTGGTGGTTTAATTTCCAGGTGGCCTTTTTTTCCAAGACCCTCCCCCGACCCCCATATTGCTTCTTCTGGCATTTCTAGCTAATGAGATGATTTCGTGGCAGTACAGGTCCCTAGCTGCCTACATGCCAAACTTATCCATGCTGTGCCCAGGTCAAAAACAAACTGAAAACATATTTCTTCAATGGCCATCGGACACCTCTTGGCCATCAGTGGGTAGGCCCAGGTCTGCCTTCTTGGAGAGAAACACTTCTTTTCTTCTGAGCACAGACTACAGAAGAAGGAATATGCTGAGATCTGTTTCTGGATAGAAAAAAAAGGATTTTTTACAAAATCTAAATCATTCACACATCCCTCCCTGGCCTGGCATCTCATTCACACATCCCTGAGTTTGATGCTCTGGAGAACTCTGCTTGGGGCTCACTCCGACCACTTCCACTCCATCTGTAGTCAGTTGAAACTCTGCATGGCCATTACTTCCCTTTTTACCCCCAGCCCTTTCTTTATAATTTGCCTCCTGCGGAAAGCCAGAGCGCTTGGCTGAAGACCCGGCTATTAACATGAGCCACTGAATGACACGGGCTGGTTAAGCTTCCAAATGCCATTTCCCAAGCACTGGGGCTTGGGGGTGGGGGGTGGGGGGTGGGGGAGAAGAAAGCTTTTTAAAGGTCCCAGACCAAGCCATTTGCAAATGGATGCTAATTTGGCATCTGAGATTATATATATATATTCCATTAGTAAAAGTGTATTCTGCGTGCTCTTTAATCTTCAGGCACACTAAGTCTTTTGCGTAATGCGAGAGAGTTTTGTTGTGGGTGGGGGGCAGCTGGAGGGGCTTAAAATAACTTTGCAGAATGACATGGTCTTTAGCCATCTCTGCCAGGGAAAGAGAAAAGAAGGAGAGCTTCTCCCACAACTCTGGTCTTCTGCCTTGGAGCAGGCCTTCCCTCTTTTTAGGGTGCTGAGAAAGATGTCCGCGCCTCTCAGTTAACTCTCCATGGCCCCACCGCTTTCCCCCCATTTTCTGGGTTGGCCTTCCTTCCGTGGGGCCCTTCTCTGCCTACACTCCTACTGGCTGGCCAGGCAGGTGAGTAATACTCCACGAAGCAGGTCCCCTCCTTCCTCCAGTATAAACTTTACAGAAACAGCTAGTCAAGCTTACATCTCCGTGTTTCATCTTCCAGCCTGCTACATTCAGACTGGGAACAATGAGTGGGCAAGTGTGGTCATAGTTAACAAACCTGGATACTTCCCATTTTTTCTCTCCCTTTACCATTAGTTTGGACATTAGGATCCTCGGCTCCTTGTGGAGATACATTGGTGAAGATTATGATCTGCTTTCCCTCTAAGTTGGTCAAATCTGGAGGACATTTCATTCCTCCCATCAGGGCCCTATTTAGCTGCTCCTTGTTGGAACCTCCACCATGGTCAAATGGGCAACAACATCTCCTTTTGTTGCTCCAAGAGATCTTTGAGCCTCTTCATTAAGGTTCTTGGTCTTATATTCTGGTGTAGGTGGCTCCAAATCAGCTAATGCCACTTGAGAACCACAGTTAGTTCTGTAGCAACGAAGAAATGGAGGTATATTTCCCAATAAAGCTGTTATTTAATATACCTCCTCCCCGACCCCTTTCTCTTTTGGAATAAATATGCTGAAATATGTAATCATGGAGGTTAAATTATAGCAGAAAGGCTAGTCTTGCAAACCATTCATCAGAACAAGATTTGGTTTGTATCTACAAGAGAGACAGAGAGAGCGGAATTTACAGCCCGCTCCTCAATTGCTGCTGCTGCTTTGCTTGTGATTAAAACAATTAATTATCTTCCAAGCATTCATTTCTGTATGTCAGAAGTTGAAACTCATTGCTGTAAGTGTCTTGGATGCTGAGGTGTTTTGCTGGGCCTCGTAGTCCTTTTGCAATTTTTTTTAAAAATTCTTGAACTGATTTTCTAAGAACTCATTTACATTAACGCTTCTATAATGAGTACATAAATATGTAATCAAGGTGATTAAATATGCATATGTAGGAGAGAATTTTGGAGCAAGACCTGAAGGCTGCTGGGGATTTGCCCTTCTGAAGAGGGCATGGGTCAAGGGTTTGTTCCTCACATCACACAGCTGAGGTCACTGCATCCATTTCTACGAAGAGGGGAAGCAAGTCGCATGTGTGGCCGTGTGCAGTCTCTGTTCATGCACCAAGAAGAGGAAAGGACTGAATGGGGAAAACCTGAGCCACATCTTGGCACTTTGGGGATTAATTTATAATTTTCTTTATTGGATTATAATCACCTTTTCTTTGAGAACTCTGGGAGGAGCCCGAGGAGACTTCTCCATAATGGCATTCCCCTGCCCACACACACAAACACAGCAACCTTTGAGGTCAGCAAGGCTGAGAGACTGGTTGGCCCCAAACCATCCAGTGAGCTCCCTGATCAAGGGGGGACTTACCCAAATCTGCAGGATTTCCTGTATTAATAGCAACAAAGTCATGCTTCTGGTTTCCCCAAACATGGTGCCTCATCTCTTTCTTCCAGGGGAGGCCCTATTCTTTGGGAACAGACGCTGATGCAGGGACAGATCGAGCTCCTTTGTTAGAGAGGGGGTTCTGCTGCATTTTAGGGATACAGAGAGATTCAACTGCGCTCCAAGCAAAATGATTCCCCTGTCCACCAGAGGCTGACTGGAAAGACAGCCACAGTTTTCTTTTCAGGGAGAAAGGCCTAACGTATTGGGGGGTTGGCAGAAGTTGGTAGGATCATGAATGGTTGGAGG
Organism: Python bivittatus; assembly: GCF_059951505.1. Lineage (NCBI taxonomy): Eukaryota > Metazoa > Chordata > Lepidosauria > Squamata > Pythonidae > Python > Python bivittatus. Next base: position 1,099,092 of record NW_028277083.1, read on the forward strand.
AAAGCAGAGAGTGACTCTCCCTATCTATCCCCTTTCAGTTGCTCCAGAATGAGCAGGAGATTCAGAAAAGGCAAGAAGTAGAATGTCTTGACATGGCACAAGAGGCAAGATGCAGGGAAGGCCACTAGCAGAGCTGGCTTTCAAGGAGGACACCATGCAGCATCAGATACAGGTACAAGCAGAGGGCATTTGAATGGTGAAAACTCATATGGGACTGTTAATTGGGTTCACTAATTCATTTCTCACAGCTCTTGATTCCCTTTGGGATCCTGGGCAAAAGGATGAAATCAAGGAGGGGGATAGCTTTGGTTGGGTTAGGTTGAGCAACGTTTGCTTGGTGCTTTAAATTCCGGAGTGGGTCATTTTTTGTCTTTTGCAATAAGGGCCAAGTTCACACCCAAATCCTCTTGGTAACAATTCATTCTTCAGACGGTTCCCCCCCTCTTGGGCTCACCACCTAGAGTGACAAACAGATTTAAGTGACACCACCCTGAAAACAAAGCTGAAAATTGAGAAGATAGGTAGAGAGGAAGACTTTTCTGGTGCGACATTCTCCATCATGCCAAGGACCTGCCGGTTAGCAAAGAGGGAGTTGCAATGTGATCTTTCGACAAGGAGAGATTTGAGAGATGTGTCCTCAGGTGCAGGTGCCCTGCGCCTTCACCCCTGGGTAGGAGGATGGAGGGACAGAATATCTCTTGTAAAAAACCCTCCAGTCACATGTTCAGATCCATGTGAAGAGAGCTCTCTCTTTCACGTCTCCATGCAAGAGACTTTCACCCACGCACTGCTCATTAGTTATCTCAAACAGGGCAGCAAAAGATTATGACTGACTGCTTGGCAACACCTCCTTCCTGCATCTCCTGAGAAACGTCCTCCTCCTCCTCATACTTGCACACAATATTTACACATACATTTTTACACTTGGACTTCCCTAATGCCCCTCCAGGATCCCGATGATCTTACTTGAATGCTGCTAAGGTTCTCTTCATGTGTGTGTGTAGTAAGTGTAACGCTTTCCCTGTGGCTGTTTCTCTTTGGCTTCCTTGCAGGTTTGTTTTTTTAAGGGCTGTTTTGTTGCAACATCTGTTCCAGAGTTGCAAAGCACCCATTTCTACAAGGGGATGCCATTGTGCCTTCTTGAACGTGCTTCCCAAGTTCACTCAGTCTAGATTTCTCTCCAAATCTCCTCTGTCTACTTTCCTAGGGGTGCATTCAGAATCCTCTGCCTCCTCCCGTAGGGTAAAATGTCACACCTCCGCTGTGTCCCTGAGGGGACATCCACTGTGTGCCTCTATGATGCAAAAAGTAGCTGGGCATGCAACACGACACGAAACGCCATCTTGACCCAACTGTATGCATTTTCACTTATCAATTGGTTCTTTGCAGTGTTTTACTGCATCCCCTTGGAGGGATGAAGTAGTTGCTGAGAGAAAGGTGGGTGAATGGACTGACCAAAAAAAGTTGCTCTTTATATCAGATGATCTTTCAATGACTGTGAATATTCATCCTCCATATAGAGAGGCAGTATATCTCTATCGTTCACAGCAGAGGAATGGTAGGAAAGTATCTGAAACTTCAGGCTTAACCATAGCTTTCATGAGGTTTAATTGCAATTATTATTCTCACTTAAAAAAAAAAAAAAACATTATTTCCACCTCTCTTGTATTTCCGGGATTCACCAAAAGTGCTGAATTTATCTCCCGCCCCCCCCCCCGTGGGCTTAATAATGAATAACTTGTACATTTACTGAATACTAAATAAAACATACAGATGATAAAAACGTGAATTTTGAACCAGTTGGATGTAATGTAACCTTTGGGTCAGTTTATAGGAAAAACGTCTTTCTCTTCAAGAAAACAATACTTTTTTTGCCCAGAGGTCACTAAATATTCATGTATGTGCACACACACACACACACACACACTGCTGTTCAACCTGTGTGCCAAAGTGATGTGCAACCAGAACTAAAAGTAAAAACCCATAAAACCCGTTCCAGCCTTCAAGGGAGAGTTTGCAAACGCAGCGAGGCAAGAGAGACCAGCACCTTGGAGAGCTCCCCGCACGATGCCAACCGCCTCCGCTTCAGGGTCCAAAAAGGTTGAGGGTGTTTCGAAAAGGGTCAGAGCAACCAGCTCTCCCCCTTTGGCCTCTGGGCACTTGCTCTCCCTTGAGTCCGCTTTGGCAAGGGGACAGCTCAGAAAGTCTCTTCCCCCCCCCCACAGCCCCCCCCCCCCATTCTTGTCTGAAACCTGTCTTGCAACGTTTTGTGCTCCCCGCTTTGCAACTCAGTCTGCAGGACCGTCAGGCTAATCTGTGAGAGTTTGTGTTTCTTCCATCAGCGTTAATGTAGCATCTTCCCTTTGTCCTAGGAATCAAGAAGACCATTTGTTCCAGAAGAAGCTCTTCCAAACTGCAGATATTCTAATTAATCTAGCAATCTTTCTGTGAAGCATTTCCTAAAACTAATCTCGCCAATTAAATTAAGACTTGCAGCCCTTTTAAGTTGTCATCGTTGCATCTCAGGGTAATGAATTCCATGCATGATTTCATGGGTGAAGACATTCTTCCTCCATTCATTCCATTATCCTCAATCGTGAACCCCTATAGCTTAAGGGGCCAGGCTAGGACCGGAGAGGCCCATCTTCAAATCCACACTCAGCTGTATAAACTCAGTCCAATCTACCTTACAGGGCTGCTGTTCTGGGGAAAAGCTGAAGGAAAAAGAGCTGAAGAGACCACCCTGAGCTCTCGGAGGGGGTGGGGTGGGGCTGGGGGTGAGTGGATATAATTCTAATAAGGTGAGAAGAGCCTGCAAAGCCACATTTCTGGAATTCTTTTCCACTCCTGCTTAAGTGCTGCTTCCATGCATTTTTGCACCTCCTGCATTTTGTGTGTCCTGGGACATACGGGGTCTGCCGCATCTGCTCCACGGAGGGTGACACGACTCGGAGGGAAGGAGGAGACAGCAGCATTCCGAGCCAGCTTCTTCCCATTGAGGTGTTTGGGGGAATTGGGGGAATTTTTTTCCTGCCGCCCCTGGCCAGATGCAGCCCATTTTCAAAGTGAACCTCTCTTTCGCCAGTTTCTCCCCACCCACCCCATTTGTTCCTGTTCGGCTTTCCCTCTCATGCCGCTGGGCTGGAGAGAATCACAGATGAACAGATACCCTGAATCTGGGTCTTAAAATAGAGGCTTCAACTCTCATTCCGTCTACCTGAGTCCTGTATTTCTCTCCTGCACGTGCCCGTTTTTCTCAGTGCGTTACGCGGACGCCTCATGTGTCCCACCCCTGATGTCAGACTCCAATTTCTCTTCTTCAGCAAACAAATTAAATAGGCCAAGGGCTACAGATTTTTTCCCCCCTGCCACAATGACACATACTACCGTGTGGCGGACTGTGAGTGATGCATTTTTCATTACCGAGATAGTAAAATATTGAGATGACTTTGAAATGCAAGGAAAGAAAAATACCCAGGAGAGACTCTTTTTTTTAATCTCAGATGTCTTAGCTGAGCAATATCACAAAATCTTTATAGCAGAAAATGAAAGATGGTTTGTTTTGCTCCTATAATCATCTCTATTAAATAAGGGAGAATCTCTTTTTCTAAAAAAGTGCACTTAGATTGAACATTGCCGTAGGAAAGCATGTTTGCAGGGTGATATATGATGTGTTTTGCTGCTGTGTGTATCTTATTTACACTTTTTCTCCTGCATCATTTAAGTTTCAACACGAGTCGAGATCTGGGTTGCTGAGCTGTGATTTCAAAGCCGTAGGAGAGCAAAACCGCCACGTCCTTTCACATCTTCCATGCCCCAAAATTCAGAGGAGAGGAGCAGCTGGCCCGGACACACCTTTGTAGCCCCTCCCCCCAATAATTCTTGGTCAGTTGCTTGCCACCCCAGTGCCAACGTAGGGACCAGATGAGGCTCAGATTTGGGAGAGGGGCAACCCTGGCAAAACACCCCTCCCCGTGTTCCCAAGGCATCCCGTCAAAGTGAACTTCAGGACAATGGCGGATACATGGAAGGAGGCCTCATCCTTAGGAAGGGCCGGCTCTGCCGCCGGACGGAACGAGGCACCAGCTTGGGCCGCAGATTCTGGACAAGGGGCTGAGTCAGGGCGTGGAGGTGCACAGGCCGTTCTGCCTGCCTTCGCCCCTAGGTTCCCACTGAGTTCCTACCACTACCCCTTTGTCAGTGTGGCACTAATGTTCCACCTGCAGCTTCTGTCTGTGGCACGAGGAGTGTGGAAACCGGACTCAGAGAGCAGCTTTGAGGTATAGAAGGCAAGTGGGGAAACTGGACGCTGCTTTATTTACTCATCGTTCCATTTATAGCCCAGCTGGCTGCTGAACTAACAGGGGCAGCCCCGTCCTCTCAATTTTATCTTCACCACACAGACTGGCCTGCAGGGTTGTTTGGGCCAAGAGAGAGAGACTGGGCAAAAGCTGCTAAGAGGACTTTAAGGGCTGAGCCCCAGTCCAAGAACATAAACGGTGTGGATTCTTTTCTTCTGGCAAGAAGTTCTCGGAGAATCCCTTGGCGTGCGCTCCTTCCCAGGGGAGGAAGGCGGGCCTGTAGAAGGGCAAAGATGAGTCCTGGAGGCTTGATTGAAAGTCCCTAGGGGGCCCTGAATTGGGTCCTTGCCCCTCATATGCCCATGAGTCATACTATGGCAGTCTGCAGATGTGACTTCTCCCCTCCCCTCCCCTCCCCCCCCCTTTCAACCCCCTTTTGTTTCATCTTCCTGCTGTCAGTCTGAGCATCAACACAGATGACAGGGAGGACCAAGTCCACTGCTGGTGTGACCATTTCTCTGCTGGACAGGAGACCTGCTAGTGGCACTCTTAGGCCCATAAAAGCTGCCCCCCCCCCCACTGCTTTCTTGGACTTCCTGCATCGTGCGCCTTTAGCCTGCCACCCACAAACACCCATTCCAAATTTGAAAGCGCTCCACTTTCTCCACGCCAAAAGAAAAATAGGTCTATATTAAATTGTTTGGAAGCAAGAGAGTAGAAGCTGGCAAGGTTACCGTGCGTATGCACACATTCCATCCCATAGAATAATTTTAATTTGTTTGATGTGGCTCTCGCCTTGTCTTGTCCTAATGTATATGTCAATTTGAGAGAGTGCATAAGTTACGAGCATCCATCATTTTGCCAGCAGAACGTCCAGGGTGGAATGTCTGGCATCTCCATGTAGTGCTGAGAAAGATTCCAGCTTGAAAAGCAACTCCTGGCTCTTCACGTGGACGACGTTGAGCTGAGGATGGGAAGAACCTGAGATCGGGAGGGGGCAGGGGAATCCCACTGAAAGCAGAACGGGGAGATCCATCCTTTTCTCAGTCAATACCGGTTGCTGGGGAACAAGATGAATCTTGGTTCCTTGTCAGCTTCTGGGACCGAGGAGACCTGGTTGCCCCCGTAGGGACAGGTGGTTGGACTAGAGGGTCCTGAATCTGATCCAGCCCCTGATGGCTTCTGTTCCGATAAACGTATGCTAAAGAATGAAAGACCGGGGCCCAGGAAGCGGGGCGGCAGGAGCCAGACCCGCCGAGCCTCCCCAGGGTGGCTGTTGGGGTCACCTTTGCAGAACCACAGAAAGGGCCTCCATCTCAGATCCTTGGGGGAAGGACATGGCAACACCCTCGGAGAACACTGTCCTGGCTGTGTCACAGATCTGTTGGATTCTGGAAAGTGATGGTGCTGAGTCTGGCCCAGAGGCGCTCGTACGTCCCCGGTCAAAGCCATGCAAAACGTCACCAGTATCATGACATCATCCTGCCAATGCCGCAAAGTACGTAATTTGCACCAATCACATCATGCAATTGACACGACACATTGCGTCATTCGCGTCACCGGCAGGATGATGTCAGGAGGTGCGTGACGTCACTCACCCCCTCTTCCTCCCCTGCAGAAACCCATTATTTATGTATTAGATTTATATCCTGCTTGACTCCAAGAGCTCCAGGCAAGACAGCATTTCTACCTATAACTTTCTACCACACTGACCCAGTGAGGCAGGTCAGACTGAGCGGGAAGGACCAGCCCAATGGCTAAAGCTGAATGAATCTTTGTCCAACACTTTAACCACAACCGCACTCTGGCTCTTAACTGGACCGTTTCTTTAACGGGGACATAGCCTCCCCCCGCCCGCCCGCCCACGCCCGCTGCTTTGCCCAGTTACCATCTGTATAAGAAAAGGACGTTTTGGCTGTACAGATTTTGGGGACCGTTGCACACCGTTCACCACGTACTACAGAGCCCATCGACTGAAACAAAAGGTACCTGCTGTGCCTAAGCAGGCTCCCCTGCCCCGCGGCGTGCTTTTCCTGAGTGGTGAACTACAGCCTCCATCATCCTCCGCCACGTGGCTCTGGTCCCCCCGGATTTATGCGGTCAGGGAGCTGCAGTCTCTCCCGTCTGGAAACCTCACCGAGAAAGGCTGGGCTAAAAGTCGCCCGACTCCTCCTGAGTATTCTGTGCTTTTTTAAAGCGATTCTTAGGAATTTATTTGACAAGTTCATACTTTGATTGGGGTGCATTTCTTCTCGGTACGGGGAGCTGACATTTATAATGGCTGTAGAATCAATTTCATTTCAGTCTCCATAAAAACTTGTGTTTAAACGGTGAGGTTTTTTCCTTTAATATATTTCCCTGAAGCTGTCAGCGGGCTAGATTGGGCTCATTTTTTTTACTTTATATGTCTATTTTAAGTCCCCAAGTGGAATGCCTTATTGCAACATGGCCTTTTATGGAAGTGGCGGAGTTTTCCTTTGACCCGCAGTTGAGCTGGCAATGGATGGAGTCGCGGGGGTCTTCCAGCTTGCCAGAAGCGGCTTCCTTCCTCCCAGCGTGGCCTTCTGCGATAGGCAAGAGGCTGGAACACACTCCAGGGAAGGCTCCCAGACGGAGCACGCCAAAAGGAATCATCTCAGACCGATTTCCAGGGGAAAATAGGACTCAAGGATGCGAATACCAATAGCTGCTTATTTCCCCTATGCACACCCACGCGCACGGGCACAGGAAAGGCTCGAAGGATGATCTCATTCTCCGTGGTTCTCTTTCATGCAATATGTCACACCCTGGATTTTGTTTGGTCGTGGCTTGGTGTCTTGTGTGAGTCCAGCCAGCGTGATTTGTAAACCGTGGTTTATGGCTTCCCATGTTGTGTGAAACCAGCCAGTTGGGGCTTATTCATTAAACCTTCTTTAAGCCAACTTTGGCTTGGCCAGAGCATTTCCATAGGGGTGCTTTCATGTAGATGCCTGCACTGAGTGGGGAAGTGGCCTCCGTGGCCTCACGGGCCCCATCCAACTCCCAGATTCTACAACATGTGTGAACCAGCAAATGGACCTGGGGTGGCAACTGTGGTCACTTGGCCTGGGGTGGGGAGGGAATACCTCAAGCGTGGGGATGGTAGCCCCATAGAGGCCTGCTGTCTTCAGCCCCAGATTCTTCATCTTCTTGGACTCTCCTTTCCTTCTTTTTTAGTAACGTTTGTTAAATTTTGATGTTTTATGTATTTATATATATTTATGGTTTTAACGTTTGGGTGAGTCGCCCAAAGTCCCCCACTGGGGGGAGATGGGCGGGGGAGAAATGTAATAAAATAATAATAATAAACAATAACAATAATAATTTACCCTGACTTGTATCTTTATATCCCCCCTTCCCTTCCTTCAAGAGTTCAAGGTATCATTCATCTCTTAGCTTAAACCTTGAATTTCATTGCATACATAAGGAAGTTTTTATATCAATGCCACCAGTTAGCCTGTTGAGCCATCAAAAACTGGGAGTCTCTCCTTCATCCCCGCAAGCTGTCCTAGAATGGGTAAGGTTAAAAGACGTTCGCTAGGGAATCACAGACCTTTGGCCCTTACGTCCTTCCTCTGTTTGCAGAACTTCAAAACCGGCTCCCAGCTTCTCTTCACCCCCTTTCTCCTCTCTCTTTCTCTCCCTGAAAACAAGTGAAAAACAAAGGCCAGGATGCCTTCACGCTGGCAGGATTTCGCGGCCATGCAGGAATCTCCACTGGGTATTAAACAAACCATAGAATCAGTTCAGAAAATGTGCTACAAATTGTTGCCCCTCAGTAATTTAGCAGCAGCACCAGCAGCTCTCTAAAGGAGTGTTTCCCACCCTTGGTGACTTTCAGATGGGTGGACTTCAACTCCCAGAATTCCACAGCCAGCCAGGCTGGCTGTGGAATTCTGGGAGTTGAAGTCCACCCATCTGAAAGTCACCAAGGGTGGGAAACACTGCTCTAAAGGGTGACAAACCAGTCTGAATCATGGTTTCAGGCCTGTTGGAATCTCTGCTTTTGGTCCACGGGGTGCAAGAATAAAACTGCTTTCCCCAGATGGTGACTGGCCTCCATGCAACGCATGGACTGAGGAAAGCGGGGACCGGTTCAAAAGAGATTTTGTTAAAAAAGGGAGCCCTTCCCCATGCAGTGCAGAATTCATTTGGGGAACTCCCTGCCACAGGAGGGAGACTGGGGCCTTTGGGGAGGGTCCTTCTGAAGAGATAGGAGATGTATGTTCAGTATAAGCTTCTGGCAGTGGCCTGCCGTCCTTTGCAGCAACGTAGCTTTGGGTACCAATTGGTATTGGGGAGCAACCATGAAAGGCTGTCACTGCCTTAGGAACAGAGAGAGTTGCTCTAAATGCACAGGTCAGACTATTTATTCCAAGGCCACCTGGCTTCACAACAACTCTAAGTGCTGTACAATATTCAGAACTGTCGGTACCATTGCAACCAGCAGAAAAGCACCATAAACGTCCAAAGAGAGCAATACAACCTTATTCCGCCAAGAGCCCCTAGCCCAGGGCCTGGAGGAAGAACCTGGTTTGCAAAATTCTCTTAAACCAGGTCCAGGTAGGGCCCGTCGGATCCTCCGACCCATGCACCGAGCCCAAATCATCTTCTCTGACGGGCAGGCAGAAAGTCTCCAGGGCTGCAAGCAGCGTGCCATTTCTGCCTGGGCCCCCCCGTCCCCCTGGAGAAAGCAGAGCACGAGGCTGCTTTATAAGCGGTCCCCTCGCCCAGAGGGGAGCGTCGCTACTGTGGGGAATATCTGCGACACGAAGGTCCAGCTCTCGGTGGTCATTTGTTCTCCTTCAGCTCTCTCCCTCTGAATTGTAAACGTCCCGCCAGGCAACCTCTTTATTTACAGCTATTGATGGAATGAATACTTCCTTGCACAAATGTTGCTTCTCTGAATGTCTAAATGCAAAGGACCGGCTGGAGCTTTTGCTGTCTGCATGTCAATAGAGGCATCTGGAGGCCAGGGACCAGACCCAGGATGCCTTGCTAGGCTGAAATCTCACAGACTTTGTTAAAACTGGCAGCCCTGGGATTGATAGCTGTGTGTCAGCCCTCCAAGGTAGATCAGACTAGGAAACCAAAGTTATACATGCTAATGCTACTTCTATTGTCAGCTAACAGTAACAGCATCTTGCAAGTCTGAGTACGCTTCCCTTTATCTTTGTGAAAACAAGGAAGGGTCTTGTCTGAGGCACTTACCCCAGACTCGATTTCTTTTAACTGACTGTTGTCTTGCTTGAGGGTCTTCCTCCCATCCCCCAAGGTCATTCCTTCTCCCCATTGCACTGTGAGGCATGGGTAGAGCAGCAGTGGCGGTGCCAAGATTCAAAAATACAGGACTGGATGGCTACCTCGTGCCTCGGAAGAAGAACACTTCCTGATGGACTCAGGAACCTCGATGGGTATCTTAACCTTTCAGGCCTAAAAGCTGCTGTAAACGACAGATTTCCAGAGCCCTTCATCCCTCCTTAACCCAAGAGTGAAATAAATTCCATCCCAACCAGCAAATGGATTGAATCAATTGGACTGAACCCTCTTCTGCCTCCGGGGAACAGGAGGCAATCCTGCTGCGGCAGCAAGAAGACGGTCTCAAAGACCGAGGTCATCCAAGAGGCTGCACTCGCATCAGACTTCCCTTCCTGAATCAGGCTCTGTCCTGCTGGGGAGACACCCCAGGCCAGAAGGAAGGGAGGGAGGAAGGGAGGAAGGGGACAAGGGCATTTCTGGGGAATGCACAGAGCTTTGAATGTACCCCCCCCAAAAGAAGTGGTGCAGGGGTTAAGGTGTTGGACTAGGATTTGGAAGACCAGAGACCTCAATTCTCCCAGGATGACTTTGGGCCCCTTGAGGCCAACCTACCTCAGAAGATAGTTCTTGTGGAGATAAAATGAAAGGAGTTCCCTACATAAGCTGCCTTGAGCTCCTGAAGGAAAGGTGGAGTGTAAATTTAACAAATAAATAAGATAAAGGTAGCAGGCCTGGAGCTGGCATGCAACATTTCGCTTCAGAGACTCCAGACAGAACTGCTGCCAGCAGCCAAGCTGCCAGCTCACATCTTCTCTTTTGACGCTCAGTAGTGACATGCTTGGATCTATTGTATCCCCCCCCCCAAACCACACACACTCATGCCCCTCACCTCCACCCTCCCATTGTGAGAAAAGCAATAATTTATGAGAACTGAGGGGGATGCAAATTGACAACTTGATATGCTTCCTCTAATTAATATTCCACACAGAGATTGCCAGAGAAGACTGTACATGCTTGGCTTAATTAAAAAGAGATTAATTTATCAACACAGGTATGCTTTAATTAGATATTTCTCCATATGTTTCCAGTTCTCGACTCCTATTGGCAAAAGGGAGCCAAGGAAGGCTACGTATCCTCTTGCAGTGTTAATGCCTTTGATCCAAGCAGATATGTCTAATGTATCCGCCTGAGACCCTCGTGTCTTTCTGCTGAGACGTAAGAGTGCTCCTCTTTCATCCATCCACCCACTTTGCCATGTCACAAACTACTTTGCAGCAATTCCTGGATGGCTCTTCAGACAAAGACATCCATCAAGAAAAAGAAAAAGAGAAAGAAAAAAAAAACAGGCGTAACATCCCCCACCCCCAATGCAGGGAAGGAAACCAGGAGTCTTGCACGAGCTCAGGAGCAGAAAATACATTTGGCATCCCAGATTCAGCTCTCAGGAACACCTCCAAGAAAAATGATCAGGTGGGAAACAGTTGATAGGAAGGGCCTTGAAGAGAAGCAACGATATGGGATGGATAGACGGGCAGGCAGACAGCTAATTGCTTCTAGGGATCTCTGAGACACCAAGGGAATGTGCCAAGCTTTAATCTATGGTGGGCAGGGGGCTTGCAGTGTGGCAGAAACGAGACCATTAGATCTGTTTGTGATTCAGTGTGGCGTGTGAACCCCCCAAATGGGTTCGCTCAGTAGCCAGATCAGACTTCTTGCAGCTAATGAGTCATGATTTACTCTCATGGAAACCAATAGTTACGGGACTGAATTCGTCCCAGCGGTTTTAATGGAGCCAAAGTGTGGCTCACTTGGTTTAGAATCAGCGCTTGTTCCTGGCAAGACCCACTTCAAGCTCTCAGCTGATTGTCTGTGTTCCTCTCCAGGGGTTCTCCTGCTCCCTCTCTCATTTCTTGCAGAGGGATGATGACAGGTGAAATCCAACATGCTCGAAGGACAGCAATTAGAGAAGATTTGATGAAGGGCCTCTGACTCAGATCTGTTCCTTCCACTGCTCGCAGACTGTGGCTTGCTCTCCAGGTGCCCTTTCTGATTTGCAGCAGAGGTCAGATTAAAAACTGCCTCGACTGTTAAAGTTGCTGGCAGGTTTGAATAATTAATGGCTGCGGATGAACCTGTTGAATACTGCCACTTTCCGGGTGCATCTGGATTTTTTAAAAATGGTCTTTAATGTTGTCAAATCATCTTGAACTTCTAGTCTGATGGAAAAGTAGTTTCAAAATGACCTTCTCACACAAACACTATTGGTGATTTCTCTGCTGGAAAAAGGAAACTTCTGTCAAGCCAAAGCCTTCATCCTTCTCATTCCTTCTTGTCAGTCTTCCCCAACATGGGCACCTTCCAGATAGGACAGACTTCAACCCTGCCTAATGCCACCTGGGACTTAAATGAGCTGTACCCCAACACGTTTGGACAGTACCAGATTGGAGAAGACCAAAGTAGGAGCAATTCCCCAAGATTTCAAGCGGGACTCGCTCCCACTCTCTAGACAGCCACAAAGTGAGTGCTGCCAGCAAACTCCCCCCACCCTTCCAATTAGATCAGAGTTCTGTGTATGAAAATGCAAGCTTGCTGCTCCTCCATATCTTGAGTGAGATCTTTTGTTTATTTTATAGCTTTTGAAGTTGAGGCACGTCGCTTTGCTCAGCGTTCTTTTCTTCCTAGTGAACACAGTGGAACATGGAGCACAGCAGAGCTAGCCAACAGCTACATAGTTTATGCCCACTTCATCTTCTTGCCAATAAAAATGGTATTTGATACTATTACTGACAGTGGCATGATCCTCCTCTTGTTCAAGAACACGTCTTGGGTGTTCTTTAGTGAAGTCACTTCCTCCTTATGCCATTAGGTGTTGCTCTGTGATATGTCAAGAGAGCAGTTGTGTGGGGCGACGGCATCAGTTCCAGAGACAGAAGGTGGAGAAGGAGAAGGAGAAAGAGAGGGAGAGGGAGAGGAGGAAAAGGAGAAGGGGAAGGGGAAGGGGAAGGGGAAGGGGAAGGGGAAGGGGAAGGGGAAGGGGAAGGGAAGGGGAAGGGGAAGGGGAAGGGGAAGGGGAAGGAGGAGGGGGAGGAGAAGGAGGAGGGGGAGGAGGAGGAGGAGAAGGAGAAGGAGAAGGAGAAGGAGAAGGAGAAGGAGAAGGGGGAGGAGAAGGGGGAGGAGAAGGAGAAGGGGGAGGAGGAGGAGGAGGAGGAGGAGGAGGAGAAGGAGAAGGAGAAGGAGAAGGATAAGGAGAAGGAGAAGGAGAAGGAGAAGGAGAAGGAGAAGGAGAAGGAGAAGGAGAAGGAGAAGGAGAAGGAGAAGGAGAAGGAGAAGGAGAAGGAGGAGGAGGAGGAGGAGAAGGGGAGGAGAAGGGGAGGAGGATGAGGAGGAAAAGGAGAAGGAGAAGGAGAAGGAGAAGGGGAGGAGGGGGAGGAGGAGAAGGAGAAGGAGAAGGAGAGGGAGAGGGAGAGGGAGAGGGAGAATGGCCCTTTTAGGTCAACCTGCTGCCACCACACCATTTTCTCCTCCTATTATAATCCTCTTCCAGTGCACCATTATTAGCTGGAGAACTACAGTATTCCCCAAGGAATATGCAAGTCCCAATTACCTGGCATCAGCTACTTTAGAATCCTACCTGTTCTACATCTTGACAGCCCTTTAGAGTCTCGCCCTCAGAAAACAGTGCAGGAAACTGAAAGGTTGCTACAGGCAACCTCCTTCTCTAACTTTGAGGGACTAAGCGTGTCTCTCTCGCAACACTGCAGGGATTTCCTTGCCATGGACAAAAGGCGTTTTGTCCATGAAGAAGCTTGCTTCCCACACCGCTGGGGCAATATGATAACCCTAGCCTTTAGGACTGCAGGTGGACGTGTTCCCTTGCTCCCGGGTTCTATAAATTGGGCACTGCAATCCTTAAACATGCTCAGAAGAACTCATACAGCTGTATACAATTGTGAGTACAAGGTGCAGCTCTCATGAGCTGGCTTCCTCCATGGCATGGTTCATCGATCGCAATGGTTGGGGTCACACAACACCCTAAGCTAAGATCACACCATGTGAGGGCTCAATCCCATGTGTGAACGAGTCACTGTGTTTCTGCTTTTCTTCCAATGACTTGACCCCGTCTGGCTAGGATATTGGGGCATCTGAACTGCATGTGGGCAGACTCACTTGGGGGTTGGGGGGAGAGAAAGGAGTGGGGAGTTCATGACCCAGAATGTGAGGATAATCTGCAATTCAGTTCACAGCACTGATTCAATTCGGGTCATTAAAGCAATCCGATTTGAGGCAGGGCTTACATTTGGTGTGTGTGTCTGTGTGTGTGCATGTGTGTGTGACATTGCTGCATTTTGACATGTCAGTAGGAAATACCCATGTCTCTTCTCTTCAGGGCAAAAGGGCATGTGCAGATGTCCCCCTCATCCAGATTGCGGTGTTGTGGCTGTTCCAGTCCAACGTCCAGTTTGGACTGGACATTCCTCAAATGCTGCTCACTCCCCCTCCCAAAGATATCTAGTGGCCTTGAAATGCTTTTGCCTGCATGCAAGCATCATGGACTTTGGCTACAACCCCCCCGCCCCCATAAATAATATCCAGCAAAACTTCATGAGCTGGAGTTTAGCAATGTGATGTCTCTAAATAATGCATTGGGCATGAAAGCGAGCTAATGGAAAACACTGTAAACACCCCTACAAGGAATGTTTATGAGTGTGTGTTTGTGTGTGTGTGTGCATTTTAATTAAGGGTCTTAAGAGTAAACCCCTTGCTCCCAAAGGTGATGAGTTAGCAAGCTGACTCACACGTTCAGATATTAAACAGTATGATGCATCATTATTACCTTTCTGCATGGTGCATGGACACTGCTCGCCATGAGTTTTGTAGATCTGCTTCTGCTTCCTAGGAAGGAAGAACCTTTGAGGTCTTTGCATGACTCCAACAATAGCAAAATGCAGTCTCGCTGTGTAACCAAAAACTGGGGCAACTGTCCTCCCGGGTCACAACCTGTCACTGTAACTTCATGAATCTCTCACTTGACTGTTTTAGCAGCCAACCATCTGTGGCTGAGGAGATGGGCGGGGAGGAAAGAGACAGCCATGAGAGTAATGGGAAAGGGATCGCCAATTAATTTGTCAATGCTGGAACAAACTGTTGTGTTCCTGTTAGACACTTATGGAGCTGCTTCTCTGTGGAAGCCACAAAGCCTGTATTGGGAATGATTTGAACCTATGTAGGAGGCCATGTATGATCTGCAGGACTGCTGTGCTCCATCTAATATCGTCGTCTGTAAATTGCCCACACACAGAGGTCTTTTCCCTCCTTGACCCTTTCAACTGAAGATGCTGGGAAATGAACTGAGACTCTTTGGCATGCAATGGTAGTATGAAATGTTCACCTCCCTGTGGTCAAAAAAACTGGGCATTGAGCTGCTGTGGTCATTTGGAGAGATGAAGTTGAACAGGAGCTCCAGGGGATGGGGGACAGGATTTCAGGACTAAGGACAGCTCCTTCTTCCATGAACCCAACCCAAGGCCTTCATCCCTTTCCACCAATGCTGTAGTCCTCTGGTAGACGTGGCTGGTCTGATAGTTCACTGGCAATCACTGTCACTGGGCACTAGAGCATGAGACTGGGAGTTCCAGGGCCCAAAGTGAATGGTGGTGCAAGGCAGTGGCACAGATATGGGGTGGCCCTTCAACCCTTTGCTGGAAGGCAGGTACTAGCTGGTAACAGTTCTGGGCGTGGGTGGTGGGAGGCCCATCACATGCAGTGCCTGTCCAGTATCTGACACTCCTTTCCAGTGTGAGCATCCAGTCCCTGCCTCCCATCCCAAAATGCTTATACACAAATTTGGCTAATTTATCACTGTAGATCAATAACAATCAGCAATACTGTTTTGGATCGTAGAAGTTCCATTACCTATAGCCACAGTTGCTACTCGAACAGCATAGTTATCCTTTCCTTCTCCTCCTCCCCTTCTTCCCTGAGTCACTATTAAAGCCATCCAAGGAAGTGGCAATCGGCCCGTCTTGTGTCAAGGAGTTCTGGGGGTTAACCGCCCTTGTAGCCTTGATGGTCTATCGTGTTTTGTAGTGGGGGGGGGGGGGCAGCAAGGGAGAATCTCAGCACATCTCAGTGCCTGAGGGTGCTAAATGTAGCTCTGTCAACCCCAATTCCTCCCTTGAGAGGGAGAGATGCCCATCCTCTCCCTGGAAAATGGGTGGGTGGGTCCTCAAAACAGACACCCCCATGAGATGGAATCTATTTCTTTGCAGAGAAATCTTGGATTCCCAGTGGTGCCTCCTTTGCACCTGGTTAATACTAAAGTTGGTTATCCATACATGGCTGATAATAATCATGGTAATGGTTAATCTTACAGTACTCCCAGTTATAATTCACAGCATTTTAAGTAACCTAAGATTTCCCAGGTATTACCTCCGTTTCACACAAGCCTGTAAGGTAGGCCTCATTGATTATTTTTCCCCTATTCCACCTCTTCCCAGCGGGCGGCAGCAAGTGCCAACCCACTAGCTTGGGGGTGGGCCTCCTTTGCTCCTGGATGGGAGACCACCAGAAAATCTCACAGCTGTTGGCTAGTTTAGGAAGTCAAAAGAAGATCCTGGGAGAAAGCAACAGGACACCAGTTCCTTATTGTTGCTTTAAAAAGTGACATGAGTGTATCCATGATCTCAGCAGGAATCAAGTGCAGCCCCAAAGAGGACTTCCCTCCAAGCACGGGAGTTCCCATGGAAGGGCAGGCCGACAAGAGGGGAAAAGAGGAAATAAATAATAAGGTTAAATTCTACACAAATGCTGATTTTTCCACTTAGGGGCCTTAATACAGCCTCTCAGGAAACATGTCTGGCCTTTCCAGGAGTTCCTGGTGGGCTCATTAATTGCCTCACACAAAACAGGGGCTGCGTCACCCGCCTGCTCTGGACCATCATGCTGAAGGTCCTGCAGAAGCTGCTGCTTCTGCGTGACTGAAGACTGAAGAGGTGGCCAAGCTGATTAGCCATCCCCCGGCCGTGCCCGACTACTCTGGGGAAGTCATTCTGCATCCTCCTCCGGTGTGGGAATCGAAGGAGGGAAAGCAGGGAGCAGGAGAGGAAGCATTGAGGGGGAGGGAGGGAGGGAGGGAGGGAGGGAGGGGGTGCAAACGTTGGTTCCTCTCATCTGGAACAGCCTGTTTGGGCTGGCCGGGACCCTCGGGAGAAGACCTTCCTCTCGACCTCTGCTGGATCCTTTTAAGAGGCTGGGCAAGGATTGCTCTGAGGGACTTTCTCAGGCCAAGGACAGGGCCCACAGCAAGCTCGGATCCGATCCGGGCTTCCCCGATTCTACATTAGAGACGCACCTGTCTCGTTCAATAAAGCCCTGCCAAACGGCATTGCCGTTTTGATGAGGTTCCTTGGCATGCCTGTGTCAGGAGATGCGTGGTGTTCCACCGGTTGGCAGTGGTGGTGGAGGAGGAGGAGGCATTCCCCACGATGCCCTCTCCCGGGAGGGGAGAGTCACCCTAAAACGTCAGGAACCTACTGCCCTGCAAGGGTGCAGGTGCCAGCCCAGGTTAAGCCGGCGGGGGCTGTGCTGCAAAAACCCAACCTGCATTACTCACAACACCAGCTGCCAGCCTGGGCTGTACACTGTGGCAGAGGGAGAGCTCTGACAAGCCACTCACCAAGGTTGAGCTGGGTAGTTTGACCAGACTGAAGCAGTGACCTTTTGCTGGTTATTTCATCCAGTACATTCTTATTTACTAAAAGGAACGCAGGCCGGCTGTCTCTGTTTTAAGTCAGAGACATCCCTGCGCCGTTCCCTGGACTTGTCGCTCTTGGCATCATGTAAGTTGGCTTGTTAACCTCCAGAAATACAATTAAGGTAGTTCTGTTTCCACCTTGGTGTTAAATCTGCAGCGGACGCTTATTAGGAGGGTCGGAAACAGATGTTTAAGCGGGCGGTTCTTGCTGCTGCTGCTGCTAAACGCACCTTTCCATCTTCCTGGCCCTTCCTTTGTTCTCCTTGCCTCCCTCTCTCCGTCCGCTGTTTCACCATCTTTCTCACTTGCAAAATTTAATTGTATGCCCCTGAGATATTTGAGTTCTGCTTAGCTTCCTCTTTTAATATCTCTTTGCTCCTTCCCCGCCCCCCCAAAGCTATTTACTTCTGTCTTAGAACAACCCTTGATGCATTCTTATTTAACAATTACGATAAATATTAGAAGAAAAAGAGGGGGGAAAGGAAGCCCATCTTCGAGGGCCGAATGGCATTCGCTGCCTTGTGGGGTAGCAAAGGGGGTTTCTGACCCCTGGAACAAATGGGCAGGGCTGTTTCTTAAGCAAAACTAAACACATGGGAGTGATCACCAATGGATTCAGTAAAGCAGCCGCTCACTCCTTCTCCACCCTTCCCTTTTCCAGGGTTATCTTTCTGAAAACATTTTCCATTCTGGCCATTCCAGGAAAGCCATCATATAAAACTGGGCACAAACGAGGCTGGCGATGGATATGTGCTTTTTTGTGCCCAACCAGTCTTCAAAGGCAATTATGATTTATGGTGCCAGCAGGCCCCTCCTGTTTTCCAGGATATTCAGTTCTACTTTTACCCTCCCCTAAAAAGAGACTATTTTCCCCTTCACAGCAGACTCCCCCCTTCCCCCCAGCATACGTGTCCTTGTCCTTGGGCTTTTTGGGTGGGAAGGAGAATGTTCCTTTAAGGTTGCTTTCCTAAAGTTTAGTGTGAGAGTGAGAGTCTTCAGCAGGCTTTAGTGTTCTCCAGACCCTTCTGATGCCGCTATGATACCTGTATGGAGTGAAGAAGATACTTTATGATGTATTCCTGGCTGCAACGAGCCTTGCTAAAGGTCTCACGCTTGTAGGGGAAGCTGAAACTGTCCAGCTGGCAGGGAGCACTGTTTCTGGAAGTAGGACTTAGAAGTCCATGTTGATCCAACAGGAAGCTGTCCAGAAGGTGGTTCCAAGAAGGAACTGGGACAAGATAAGTGGTGTGGCTCTGATGCCAGAGAGATAGCTATTAGGAGTTTCAGGAGACCCTAAAGGCCTAGCCATCCAAGGAAGGTAGGACCCATCCTGAAAGTCCCTGAAACAGGACTGTCTCCTGAAGCTTGGAGAAAACGTTATGCTAGGTTGAACAAACCCTCTGCTTTCCAACAGGAACTTCAGACTGAGTTTATTATCATTTTTTGTTCCTGGATCCAGAAGTAAGTCCCAGTGATCCTGTAGGATAAGAAGAGCAGGGCAGGGATACAGACCCTGGATTTAGCAGAGTCCAAATTCCAGATGTCCATGATAGAACAGACCAGAGTCCACAGGGAGATCCTAGCTCTTCTGCTCCTGATACATTCAAGAGTCTGCAGGAGTGGAAGACTGTCCTTCCTCTTCGGAAGACGATCCCATCAGATCCCATGCTTTACGGGGCAGATATCATAAGCAGATCCCATCAGTGCTGGCTTTGCCAGAGCTAAATGTAGAACTTTTCCTGAGATGTATGTGTCAAAAATCTTTTGGCATCCCTCAAAATTGAACTCTAAAATTAGCCCAGTTGCTTCCTGTTTGATGAAATTTGGTGGTGACCAAAGAATCTCAGTGCTTTCTTCAAAACCTGTTCTTAGGACTAGCTTCAGTCGAAGCACTTAGGATTTCTGGGCATCATTTCTTTTGTAGATAGATTTGTCATCACTTCTCTAGGTAGTCCTTGGACACCATGATGCATGTTCCCACAGCCATCTGACTGAACAATAGCAAGTGCAAATGAAGGTGAGCGAAGGCAGGAAGGGAAGAGCTGAGGGAGAAAAATGCGAAGAAGGAGATTGCTCCCAAACAAGGGGGTGGGATTTACATTGAATGCTGACTTAGAACGGAGCTTCAGACACGACTTGGAGTGGGGTTGTGTGTAGGTGAGAGGAGAAAGGTGAAGGCTCCTTGGCATCCACAATCTGGCTTTATTTTCCAAGCCTTAAATAATTACAATCCTTTTCCTCCTTTTGTATGAATGTTTTTGTAATTCACGAAAACGCTTCTCTCTTTTGAACGTCTTGAGAATGAAGTTACTGCATCTGAAACTTAATGCCCCATTAAAGGAAATTTAGATTGCAGGAAGGGGGGTTGTTAAAATAGATCTCCTCCCTCTCTGGCATGTAGACATATTTTTAACTAGTACAAGAGCTTCTGCAAATTGCTTCCCAGGAGACCATCTCGTTCGCTGCAGCCATAAATATACTTCAAAGAATTTCTAAGATCAGTATAATATGGAGAAACAGCATTTCAGGCAAGCAAGAACTAACCCTCCTCCCCGCAGGAGAAAGTCCATTTCTGAAATTCCTAAACATAACAGTGCAGAGGAGGTGGCTGTAGGCTTTCCACTGAAACCCCACTGAGGTGACAAAAGGAACCCACCCAGGTTGACTCAAGGCATTTTCTTTCAAAAATGGGGCATAGCTGGATTTCTTCTCAGGATCCCAGGTATAGCACTGATGCCCTGGGGAAAGCTGAACTTCCTAGGGACTTTTTGCATTCACACAATGCCATTTATTAGGTATCTAGACAACAGAACGAAGGAATGAAATGCTGCCTGGCTCGGCTGAAACCTAAAGAATTTCTCTGTATGTTAAGGAAAGTTATTATGAACCCCAAGACAGAACAGATATGACTCATCAACTCTTCTGATACAATTTCCCATTCAAAATCAAGATGTTGCTTTTTTTTAACTAGCTCAGCCTCTTGGCCTGTTGTCTGGTTTTGACCACTCATCTCCACCTCCTGGTTGAAACCTGCCTACTGATTCTCACTTGATGGCTGCCTCGCCACTTCGGCCTTGACCGCCCTTGGTGTACCGTCTCAGGAGGCAGGACGTGGTATCCCTCTTCCATGTCCTGCCTACGATACAGTCTTCCTTCAGCATGGCTCCTTCCAAAGCTTTCCCCTCTAAGCCCACTTGAAACAAAGCCATAGGAGGAAAGCGGATTGATCTTCCCAAGAAGATGCTCCGCTGTACTTTCTTTTGGGTAGCGGATACATTGCCTGGTTCAAGCAACAGGACATACTTTCAACTTGGCAAGGGAATTGCGACTTCTAGACATCTGGACCTTTCCAAAATGCTGCACTCTAAACTTGCAGAAGATACAGCACTTTGAATTCTTAATGGTGTTCTTAAAAGCCAAGTGCAAGCACTTCTCGAGCTACTCATGAGCATCTCTCTGCACCAGCTACTTGCTTTCTTCTGCCAAGGGGCCCGGGAGAGTGCCAGCATGGATTTCCAGCAGCAAAGTTTGGTTTGGCTCAGGCCATTATGGCACATTAGTATCTCGCCACTCCAGTTCCCGTTTGTCCTGGGGAGAAGAGAAAATGCACGAGAGGTGCACGTGCAGTGCGGTTACCTACTTAGCCAGGCTGGAGGCCAAAAGAAAACACCAGCTGGGGTAAAACTGCGATGTTTCCCCAGTTGTTTGATATACTTTGAAAATATATTCACTGAGTTCCATTATTAACTGAAGGAGTGCTAGTGGCTTGGATTTGGGAGCAAATGAGTGGTAAAGTGCTTGAGGGATGCCCAAGACCTCTTTGCCCAAATCTCCTTTGAATGATCCAGTGGAGGATCTGGGGGTGGGGGGAGGTGGGGGGAAGAAATATCCATTTGGTTCAGATTTATATCAAGTGATTAGGGGTATGCCCACAATGGGGGAAATGCTTCATTCTGAGGCAGAACCAACCCCTCCTTCTCCCCCCCCCCCCCCCAGAACAGTCAGTTTGGCTGCACTCTGTCAGAGCAAAAGTAGGTCCCAGAAGGTTTAGAGCTGGCTGGGGAATTCTGGGAGTTGAAGTCCACACACCTTAAAGTTGCTGAGGTTGAGAAACCCTGTCCTAGAGTGTTTGTTCCAACTTCAGAACAAACTCTCAGACCCAAAGGCTTTGTTTTGCAGTTCCAGCTCTCAGAATGAACCATTTTTAGCTAGCAGGAAGAGAAGACTCAAAGGCCACCCTTGAAATGGCTACACTTTGTTCCAAGCTTGGAACAAAACATCATGTTTTGCTCCAACCTCAAAACAAACTCTTGGAACATCGGCTTTGTTTTGA
Source organism: Python bivittatus (assembly GCF_059951505.1). NCBI lineage: Eukaryota > Metazoa > Chordata > Lepidosauria > Squamata > Pythonidae > Python > Python bivittatus. Next base: position 1,120,756 of record NW_028277083.1, read on the forward strand.
GCCTGGAACATTTGAAGCAGCCATGTCAAGTTCAAAGCACTTCACACTCCCGTTATTTTGCACATTTATCCACTTTGCATCTCCCAAGGTATTCCAAATATCAAGATATTACTCAGAGGAAGGGTTGTTCTGGTTGTGAGCAATCCTCTGACATGGGGAATCTCTGGGAACCCCAACTGTTCTAGGCCTTCCTCTTATCCTCCCACTTGCAACTTGCCAACCCATCCACCTCTTCTTCTGGCACCAGCGATGGAAATGGTCTGAAAGAAGAAAGGAAAAAAAAGATGCTTCCTTGCTCAGGGGTCCTTTGCAAAGAGGAGGCAGTGATGCTGTGGGAGATGCAGGAAAGAAACCGTCGGCAACAACCCTGGCAAAAAGATTGGCTCGCTGAGAAGGAGAGCAGCCACCGAGGGCATCGTGCCCAAGAGCGTTCCCGTTCCAGCACCTAGACCTGGGGCTGAATGTCACGTCCCTGGCAGAGACCACCTAACCCCGAATGCCGGAGGCTGGAGAAAAGCAGCCAAGCTCCTTTGAAGGCCTACTTCCCTGGCAGTGCGTAAAAGAGAGCCTTGTACGAGGTGGGCCTGGATTTCTTGCAAGACAGCTCTTCCAGAGATGGAGCCAGCCTTTGAAAAAATGGCCTATGCTTCCCACATGGACAGGGCTGCAGAAGCGACGTGTGTCTTCTCCTTCTGCCCACCTGATCTGGTGGTTCTGCTCTCAGGCCCTTCCCGTTGCAGACACAGATTACATCTGCCTTATGGGCTGGAAAGAGAAGGTGCCAAACCCTTTTCTCACCTAGGATGAGGCTTTGTTTCTCCTGTGCAACAGGAACATCACAAAAAGCAGTTCTTTTCTCCAGCTGCTCCCTGGTCTTCTAGGCAAGCCATTAAAAGCTAAAGAAAGTTCACCTACTAGCAGCCAAATCGCCCGATTCCCCCCTTTTTTGGTTTACTTGCTTTTGCCTGAAGATCATCTAAACCCCTGAGAGAAGGGAGAGCTGAATTTAAACCATGCAGGGAATCTTACGGGGAGATTAAACCACCAACAGCTTTATCGATTAGGAGTGCAAGGCTAACGCCTTTTCTTCTCATCCCCGTGACTAACTCCAGTTCCTGCTAAAGCTAGCAGCTTCCTGATTTGATAGAAAGTCTTTCTTTCTTTCCTTTCCCCCTTCCCCTCCTTTGCTAATGTGCAGCACACCTGCCAGAAAGCAATTCATTCAAAAATTCAACTCTACCGGCAAGACCACAAAAAGAGTTGCCGCTACCCTTCTGTACGAGTAACAACTCAAGACGCGCCAAAATGTTCAAGCCATTACCATTTTTGCCGCATGTCAAAAGGGCCTGGAATGGTGTGACCAGGGCCCTTTAAGGGAGGGAAGGAAAGCATCGGACGTTTCTGCACGAATCCTCGGGGAGCAACCGGCTGGGCAGCACAGGACCTGTAATATATCTTGGGGGGAAAGGCAAGTCTTTCCACTGTGGTTGCAGAAACAGAAATGAATGAGGGAGGCTGATTATCTGCATAAAACTAAAACTTCTTGTGGAACTCGGGCATCTGACTGAACACTTCCACAACCACTCGGGTGGATGGACCTTGTCCGTTTCTGGTCCCATCCCCTCTGGGTTTTGCGCCTCTTTGGGTTCTGCAGTGCACTCCTCAGTAAAAAGATCAGCCACAAATGTATTTAAAATGAACATTTGAAGCTAAAATGCATACAAAAGTTCCTGTTGGAAGGTAAAAGGACCTCAAATCCCTATCTTTGAGTACAACAGATACCGAAATGTAGAGTGGATGAAAATAAATGTACTCCAGAGTAAGAATGTTAGCATGTATCCTTGAATAAAGGCACAGAATTTGGCATGGGCCAGAAAAAAAAACCCGGATTTCTCCGTGTTTGCCTCCAAGTGAGTGCCCTGAGCCCCTTGGATGATTTTCAGCAGAAAGGCTCTTAAACTCCCCGTGTGTGGCTGCGTGAAATTCAAGCCTTGGGGTCAGCATTCCCCTTCCTTTTGGAGACTGGCGAGTTGAAAAGGGGGGGGGATAAGATGCAACAGCTGTTTCTACTCAGGGGTAAGGGCTCCAGACCTCCTTCCTGCTTCGCAACAGCAGAGGAGGCGAGCTGAGTTGGCAGACGCGCCCTTTGCCTCCCCTTTCCACGCAGAATCTCATCCTTTAATGCCAACACCACATTTTTGGCGCCTGAGCAATTACACCTTGACGGAAGAGTTGGTCTTCGCTGGCTTCGCACAGCTTGTTTTCAGAGACACTAATGGGCACAAAATGAGGGTTTTGTTACAACAATCATGGACTATGTCAAAATCAGCGTCTGCTGGAGGAACTGCTGTTGTTCTCCTCTGCACGCTGGATGCCTCCGAAAAGGATTTGCCATGGGGAGGAAGCCTCAGTGCAGAGTGACTGGCAAAGAAAAGAAAAAAATCTAATTGCCAAGGGCTACTTCCTTCGGATTGGAAAATGAGCCCAGCTGGCAGAAAGAGGGCCCAGAATAGCAAAGCAGCGGTTGGAGGGCCAAGCTTGTGCTCCAAATGGCTGGCCAGCTGCAGCTGGTCCCCCATCTCCACCCCATGGCCATCTCTCCGCAGAGGGTCAGCCTCGCCCAAGTCTCCCAGCCTGGCCGCCTCCTGACTGAACTCTTGCAGGGCCCTCTCCTGGGGCTGCCCTTGAAGATGTCTTGGAAGCTGCAGCTGGGGCAGAAGGCCGGAGGGAGCTGGCACGGAGGTGGCCATCGGGCCTTCTAGATCCTGGCACCTGAGAGCTACAACCAGGTGAGGGCTCCGCCACACCCACCACCTGGTGGAAGGCATTGGGGGCCCAAGCTGCCAGCTTTGGAAGGCCCTGGGCTTGGCAGGGCCACCATAGCCGGGCTGGGCCCTGTAAAACCCTCCCCTCCCTCTTCTGCTTTTCTGCAGTCTTTTAAAGTCTTTGCTTTAGTTTCGTATCCCTGTGCTTGACGGTTTGCCACCCACCCCGAGATTCTCGGCACGCACCAAAGCCAGAGCAGGATGTCCTGCTTGATCCACCCGGGCACAGCTCTGCTTCCGAGGTTCTTTCACTGCTAAGTAAACCGAGGGAGCCCAGGCTGCCGACATCCACACCACCAGTCCATTCACTTGTGAGCCCCTCCCAAATCATCAAGAAAAAATGTCCCTGGCAAGGCTGAGCCTTTTTTTTCCCAGAAAAAGAGAAGTGTAATACAATTATAAGAAAACATGAACACACTTCTGATTCCTAAAGATCTGTATAATCAATAAATCATAGTGCATTTTTCTGAGCGATCTTGCCATTAATTCAACGCATGACTGGAAATATGCACAGTGTGTTTTCCAGTAAGTCATAAATGTCCACTCAGACATAATGCCATAGGAGTCATTTTCTGCTGCCCACAATTAGCATCTTTGAAGGAGAGGAGAAAGCATGATTAGCAAGCAAGGTGAAGAAGAAATAATAGTCTGTCACAGGAAAAAGGGAGGGAGCTTTAAGACCTAATGCCTCTTTTTTTTTTCTTTCTCCCTCCTCACCCCATTTCCTTTTGTGCTTTGACTAAAGATTGTCATCCCACAAGCCAGAGCCGCTGCCTCACTGCTGAACCTTATCAGCTTTCAAGATTCCCTCTTCCTCTTCTTATCGGCAACTTCTGTCTCCCAGGTAGGACGGACAGGAGGAGATATTATAAGGAGGACTGAACCAATTTAGACTACAAGTGGGAGCTATTTTAACCACTTTTCCTTCTTTTTTAAAAAACAAAGACACCTTCCTTCCACTGAAAAGAAAACAACCCTTCAATGAGATGCACAGTTTTGTCTTTCCCAACATCTTCCTCCTGCAGGGAACTGTTACATACAAAGAAGGAATCCAAAGCATGATTGGGGGCTCTTGCTCCTGGGGGCTCTCTGGCTGCTTTGCTCTGCTGCAGAAAGATCAGAATCGAAGGAGGCACCTGGAAGGCTGCCAGGGAACAGGCAGAGCCTAGAGAGCCTTTTGCTCCTCGCCCATCATCTTCTGGAATTCCCCATCAGCAACTGCAGAGAGCAGATGTTCGGGAGGCCTTGATTAAAAACTGTAAAACAAACCCTCTTGGTGCGTCTTGCACAATGGCAGTGCATTAAGCTGAGCAAGAATCAGCCAAGCATTAAATAAACCACAAAAGAGTTGCAATAAATTATGTAAATCTATTTAGGAATTTTATACGCACAGGGCGTTATTACGCTATAAATGTCAGGAGTAAGAGACAGCTCAAGAGGATGGGAACAGAGCTTGCAATCTTCCTCCTCCTGTCACAGGCTGCACCGTGGAAGAACGCTGGTCCGGTTGATGGGTGACGCGGGATGCCCCCAGCAAGGGAACTGATGGGGAGAAGATGCGTTCACCAAGAAATCAGAAGACAACGGGCAAGCTTCTGCTTCTGCTTCTGCTTCTGCTTCTGCTTCTGCTTCTGCTTCTCCAGGCTCTTCTCCCCAAAGAACCTGAGGGTGGGCCTAGTTTGGGAGACAAGTGCCCCTCTAACTAGCCAGCCTTCTGTCCCCAGAAATGCTCCAGAAGAGAAATCCAAGCAGGACTTGGGGCCTTGCTGGCACCCAGGCCCTCCTGCTTCAGCACAGATTGCACTCGAGGGGCACCGACTCTCCTACCATTGCTCAAAGAACATATCGAGCACAGCCCTATCTTCAGCCCTATCTTCAGCCATGTTCTTCTGGGAAGGATCCAGCATTTTTCCTTCTAATCTCGAGCATCTGCGGGCCAGGCCAGGAAGAAGCCTTGGAGAAGTGTGACCAGCCTCTTGCTGGATCCCAGGACTTGCTTCACGTCACCCAGCGGTATTTGAGGTGCCGCAGAAATGAAGCCCAGATTGGGTGACTTCCTGTTTCTATAGCTGGCGATAAATGTGCCTTGAAAGTTTTGAGAGTTTTTTTCTTTTAAAAAGTGCTCATTCGCTTTTTGTAAAGGGGTAAAGCAACCCATCAGCAGATTACTTTCTTGTTAAAAGAAAGAGAGAGAGAGACAGAGAAAGAGAGAGAGAGAGAGAGAGAGAGAGAGAGAGAGAGAGAGAATACCCTCACTCTGGATATTTTGAAGGGCAAATAGCCCCGAACTGCTCCGTGTGAAAATGTTGTCTTTAGTTGCCTTGTTTAATTAAAAATGTGTCCAAGGAGAAAGCCCACCGCTGTTATCGCCCTGCCAGTCTCATCTGGAAGAACTTTCTGCCGAATGATTTGGAATGGATTAGGAATGGATTGTTTCTAATAGCATTTCTCTCCTCTCTCTCCTCCCCCCTTTCCTTCCTCTTCGGTTAATCTTTCTAAATAACTTGAAAGTGGCCCTCTGTCTCTTTAGCTAAATGAATTCAGTCCACAGATAGTCATTATTTTTAACATGATTTATGCAAGAGCTGTTAGCTAGATTGCACCGTGCTTGAAGTCTTCTTGGCAATCAGCAAGATCCAGATTGAAGTCGGTGAGAATTAAGTGGAAAACTGTTATTCCTCTGTGTCCCTGACACAGAGATGGGAGGACGCTCTCAAAAGCTCACTTGGGGTTTGCAGGAGCAAAGCTGGAACCTGACTGAGGTTTGCTCTGCCCCATGGCTTCTGGGAGGTTCAGATGCTTCACGGCTGGATGACCTGTGAGTTTCAAATCCTGGGGAGACTGGGGCTTTCTTGAAGCTACTCCTGCTGAAGTTGCTTGAGGCCACTATAGCAAGCCGAGCAAAGGCTCTTTTCCTACGAGGCAGGAAGAGACTTTGTCTAACTATTGTTTATTGAAGAGCCTCAACAGACTGACTTCACATTGTACACCAAACTGGCTGGGTCTACACCAGGCCTTAGGCAAAAATGAGGACATCACGGTATGGCTAGGTTAAAACAACCAGTAAGCTATAATGTTGCTTGTCTTATTCTCTGGGTTTCAGATGTTGTTGAATCCTTTCTGCCTTTGGGCTTTTGTGGAATGCCTCCAAAGCAGACACAAACATTTTGGAGCAAGATGGGAACAGTCGCAGAAAGGTTCAGGTGATCCTGTAGGCAAGGCACATCTGATAAAACTTCAGTGGCTGAGTGCATATAATGCACAGAGCCAAGATCAAACCAATCTCACACTGGCTTAGGATGATATGTGAACCCAGTCACAAACTGGGTGTGTCATCCTTTAATTTGGGAAAGTCATGACATCTAGCTGGGCTCCTTCAGGCATCCAGGGGAGCTGAACTGCACAGCACCACCTCCGTGATTGGCAGCCAGTGCAACCAGGTGGCCATGTCTGGGGTAAGGCATCCTTTGCCCCTTGCCCCAGAAACGCACCTTGGTGACTCTGGCCTGGAGAAGTTCCTGGCCACAGTGAAAGCAGCATTCTCACCCCTGTTCACTCTTGGCCCATCCTGACCCTGGCACTGAGTGCGGAAACCCCACACAATCCTGGTTATATGCAGGGTGTGGAGGAAACAACTCCATGGTGGCCATCCATAGCTCACTTTAAACCAGGGTGGGGGGAGCAGGGAACGGGAGGCGAAGGAAGTCATTCAAAGCCGATGGGAGGGGAAAGAGTTTCCTTGGGGGAAGCGCCTCTTTCCATCATAATTTCTTTTCCGTCTTCCCACAGAATCAGGGTCGTTCCCCTCTTGCTTATTCTGCTACAGCATACAAGTTCTGCCCAATAGGAAAACAATTATTTCCACGAGCAAAGCATTCCCAAATTCTCTCCAGCTCTGGACAATTTATCAGCTTTTGTCTTGTTCTTGCATTCCGGCCTTCATCGTAAAAACTGGGTCTCTTCCGTCAAGGCGACTCCTTTCACTTTCAACAAAGTAATAAGAATAATCTCATCTCAACATCACGGCAGAATGACACATGTGTGTTTGTGGGTGCATTTGGGGTGTTGAATTCCGGCCCTCCATCTCCATGTGCCTGATCGTCCAGCCATGAATCACAACGGGGCAGGGGGTGCCTTTGCAAGCTGAATGTTTGGGTAACCACAAATCCAGCCAGAGGAGTCCACAGGGAAAGGTCAAAAAAGTCAAAATGGCAGCTGCCCTGGCGCCCATCTTGTTTTTCAGGTGCACTGTGTATGTGATGCACGTAAAAAAATAGGTGGAGTTTTGGTTCACCACTGGGGCCACCATCTTGACTGCTTTGACCATACCTTGCAGACACCCCTGTGCAGGTCCATGAAGTCACTGGGGCGCAGCTCCCTGCGCGGAGAACGTAGCATTCCTTGGGAGCGCTTCCACACAAGGCTTTTACTGCGCCCTCTCTGTGTCCCACTTATAGAAGGGGATCTGGGGAGGTCCAGACACACTTGTAAGCCTCCCCATGTTTTCCTCGAATGGGTCTGGGAGGGAGGAGAGGTGGAAAAACTGCCCGAGGAATTTTGGTTGCTAGTGCACCTCGATCACCCAAAGGCCTGGGTTTGGGGCATGGTGTTTGACCAGCTGTTCTGCAGTCCTTCCACCGGAATGCCTTCTAAATATACTCTATCCAGACAGGGACCGGGTCCTGATGGCTGACTACTCCAGCCCTCCCCAGCGCAGTCAAAAGGTAATGAGAGAAGGCAGTAAGTTTTAAAATCTCTCTCCTCCCGCAAAGCTCGATTTCACTTCAGGGGGTCCCATCTCCAAGTATCAGCAGACGCTTCCCGTAATTAACGTTTGCTTGAGGAAATTCCCTGAATCACCGAAGCGTCCTTGTTTGCGGTTTGCGGAGGGGGGGGGGGGCTGAAAAGTGACAGCAAGAACGCTAGGTGAGCGGTAAGCTCGGAGCGGGAAAGAAGGAAAATGCGCCGCTCCACCGGAGTCCTGGAGGGCCTTCGTTCTCTCGGAACCGGGGGACGTTTCGGCATCTGGCGCCCCTCCCCCGTCCCCCGGGTTCTCTCTCCTTCTGCCCACCCTGCGGCTTCCACGGGAGCGGGGCAGGGAGGGCGCAAGAGCCCAAGCCAGCCGCCTCTTCCCCGCGTCTTCCCCGGCGGCAGCCTTTCCAAGGACTCGCCCCAGGTGCGGCAGGGCGAGGCCGGGGAACCCAGCAAAATCGCCGCCGAGGCTCGCGGCGCTTTCGGGCTCCGCATTCGCGGGCATTCCCTCCCCTCCCCGGCACTGCCCGAGCATTTGGAAGAGGCTAACGCTTTCTTCGGTCTCTCCCCGCCGCGCCGCGGAACTTCCGAACCGGCGAGAAAGCGACCTTCACCGCGCGCCCGCCCGGCTCGCCTCCTCGGGCAGCGCCGCTTCGCAACCGGGAGAGAGAACAAAGGAATGCGAGAGAAAGAGGGGGCGCAACGATGGGGCGGGAGGAAGGTCTGCAGCTGTCCGGGTCAGGCAGAGGAACGGGAGAACCCCACCTCCTTTGAAAGACCCGCGCCCCTCCTACAGCATTTCACCCCCTTGATACGCGCAGAGTTCGGCGCGCGCGCGGGCACAAACCCACCCACCCAGCCGCCTCGCCTCGCCTCGCCTCACCTCGCCTCGCCTCGCCTCGCCAAGCAGGGGGCAGCGAAGGTGCGCCCTGGCCGCCCGCCACCTCGGAGTGCTTCTAGGCCGTGCGCCCGGGGTACTTTTACGCATGGCGCGCTCTCCAAAGCGCACCAGCAGCCCGGCTCGCCAGCCCGCCGCTGCTCAGCTGGGTCGGCCCTTTGCCTTTCTCTCTCGCGGCCGGGATTCCGGCGGCGGCGGCGGCGGCGGCGGCGGCGGCGGCAGCAATTCAGGCTCCCCACCCCTTTCTTGTTCTCTCTCCTCCCCTTTCTCTTCCTTCCCTCCCCCGGTTAAGTCTGAAGTTTCCCGTGTGCGCAAAAGCGAAACGCTCTCTCTAGCTCGCCTCTCTTTCCCTGGCTCATATTTATCCTTACGTTCCCCCCCCCCGCAACCCGACTCTCCCCCTTTCCCGCAACGGATTTGGTGGATGGGTTTTGCTACCCCTCCCCTCTCTCTCCCCCACGCAATTCGTGGTGTAAGGAGGGAGACCGGTTCCAGTTTTAAAAAAGAACCACTCTCTCGTTCTTCGTCCTTTTGGGGAGACCATCCCCGGGTGGCCAAAGGAAGGAGAGGTGGGGTCCGTTTGCGGCTTGTGGGGGGGAGAAAAAAGGATAGGTGACTTGGGCGCCTGAGCCTCTCCCCGGCCACCCCCTCCCCCCGAGCTGTTAGTGGGATTGACAGAGCCGAAGACCTCCTATCCCCAGGGGAGGAGGCGCGGGAGGGAGCGATCCTGCGCTCTCCTTCGGAGTCCTTGAAAGTCGATTTTGCTGCTTGCTCTCCTGTGAACGGCAAGGCACGGCTATGCGCGTGGGAAGCCCGAGATCCGTGGATCTAAGGTAAGCCCAGCGCTCCTCGCCTCACCTCGGTTCGCGGGGGGGGGGGGGGGAATGTGCCAGCCAGCCTCCCTTCGCCACCAGCACCGCCGCCGCCCCGCCCGAGGCTTCCCACGCGGCTTCGCCCGGAGGGCACCTCGCCTGCGAGAGAACGGACTGAAGGCGGCAGCGCGCCCCGATCCGAGGCGGCCGTTCCCGGGAGCAACTCGCCCCGGCAGGCCACCTCCCAGAAAGCCGGCAGCGGTCCGCAGAACGAAGCCGAAGCCGCTCTCGGTTTCCGGACTTCTCGCTCCTCCTCTCTCTCTCTTTGGGAAACTGAGGCTCCCGCGGGCGCTCCCCCGGGCCCCTTCCCCCCTCCTTTCTCCGGCTCCCAGGCAGCGGGTGCGCTTCTCCCCCGGTAGGTTTTGACTTGCCTCTTGCGCGTCCCCGTTCCCCGAACACCTTTCACTTTTCAGACAATGCCGGGGGGAGGGGCGCCCCTTTCCCCTGCTTCCCTCGCGGCGTGGAGAGGGAAGGGGCTGGCGCGGGGGACCCTCCGGCTCTGGCGGGTCTGAGCGGGCGGGGTCCGGAGAACAATGCCTGGCGCGGCGCTCCGGTGCGCGGGCTACTTTCCCCCGTGGCTCCCCAGCCCACCTCCTCGCTCTTTCGCTGGCCGTTTAACTCTTTCCCCTCTTCTCCGGCTCCTTCTTCGCCTCGCCTCGGCCTTTGTGCCGCTGCTCCGCGGGAGCTCTGCCGCCCGCCCGCGCCCCTTTCGCAGCCATCTCGCTGCCGGCCGGAGCAGACCTTTTTTTATCCCTGGATTTGGGGAGGGGGCAGACCTGGGTTCACCCTCTGCCACTGGCGGTTCTCCCCTCTCTCCCCAGCCTCCCTCTCCGGCGACAAGTGGTGTGCGGGAAGAAAAGACGAACCGCTTCCCGCGGTGTGTGGCTGGACTGGCAACTCCCCCCCCCGGGGGGGGGGAGCTTTTCTGACTTGCCCACCTTCCCACTTTCCCTCCTTGGTCCCCCTGATTTCCATCTCCAGGGGGAAGGTCATAACTTGTCCTGAGTCCCCAGAAGCTCTTCCATCTGGCCCCAGCCATTTCCTCGGAGGGCAGGGAAGTGGCTGGTGTGACCTGAGATTAAGGCCAGGGAGACAGGAGAGGGTTGCAAAGGGAGGCAGCACTTTAATACCAGGACAGTTTTCGGGGGGGGGGGGCACCCAGCTCAGCCATCCAGTTTCTCTCTTATTAATTTTAACCTCCCTTTTACATTTGCTCCTGCTTACTTCCTTTCTGTTGACTTCCCATCCCACTACTGACACCACTCTTCTGGAAATATCCGGGATAAATTTCTCCAGGCAGCAGAGAGCCAGACTTGGCTCCTCTCCAAAAGACGGGAGTCCCAGGTAGAAGATTAAGTTGGCGAGTCAAAAGAACATTCTTATAAGAAGGCAATCCTATTGTCCTTCGTAGTTAGCTGGTGAATTAGATTACGGATGATATTATTGGATTTTTAAATACTGACTTTGTGCTGCATTTTATACTGTAAGTCCTGTAAACTGCCTAGAGTCCAACAGGCTTCAGCTGACAGATAAGCCAACGAACAAACTCCCCCCCCCCGCCCCCGGCCCAAAAAGAGTCTAATTGGCAGCCTCCATCAACTCAAAGGAGACTTTATCTTTTAAACACTTCCCAGGGCAGAGATATTGTCCTTTCCTTTTAGAATGGCGATGAGGATGATCTTGAGCATTATCATCTTCGTCACCATTTGTTTCAGTTTTCCCTTCAAGTTTTTAACACCTTTCCAAGCACATCGATACCCATCGATCACACTTTCCCCCACGAAATTTCCTGCAGCATCGAGGGACTCTACTCAGTCATAGATTCAGAACAGGCCAATGTGTCATTATTTACTGCGATAAGCTGTGGCAATTCCCATTGGCTTATTGCTTGAAAGGGGGATACGAAGGATGCACACAGGAGGAGAAGTCGGGGGCTGCTGGCCTTGACCCCCAATGAAGTTCCCACGTCCAGAGAAACTCTCCCTCTGCTAATCAGAAGATGCATTCAGGATTGGCCTGGGGTCTCCCTCGAGGCCGTTGGGGGCTTCGGCTGAACCAGCCTTCTCACATCCGTTTTCATCCATGACTCTCCTTGATTCCTGGGCACTCCCACCCTGATCTCATAAGTATGCCAAGTGCTTTTCTTTTCTCCCCTTCTGTGTAACTTCACCTGCAAAGTTTTCAAACACAGCAACTCCCTTCGCCTCACAATAGTGGGACTCCAGGGCAGCAGATGGTCAGAGAAACTGCAAATATCCATCATTGCCAACTGAGATGTTACTTGAACATCAAGCTAAGAAATATACATGCTCGCATGTATAAAGATGGGGGAGAGAGTTTTACGCAAGCAAATATTCATTTCCTTCCTTCCTTCCTTCCTTCCTTCCTTCCTTCCTTCCTTCCTTCCTTCCTTCCTTCCTTCCTTCCTTCCTTCCTCCCTCCCTCCCTCCCTCCCTCCCTCCCTCCCTTTCCTCCTTCCTTGGTTTTCAAACCAAAAGCACATACGTATTAAGGGAAACTCAGCGAGGTGAAAGCAGATGTGACCCTACCGTGAAAACAGCAGATGTGGGTCACAGCCACTTTCCTGATGCATGCTTACTCAGGAGTAAAGGCTTCACTTCACAGCCCACTGAAGCTTGGTGTCTGGAGTCCTCAGTGGCATTTGCTTTCTAAAAGATGCCCCTCTCTTTGGATCAGGGAGACAGAATGAGGAAACAATGGTGGGAGACAAATCCTAGAATTTTGTCTGTGGAAAGTCTATAAGCCTGAGGCCAGAAAACTCCTAGCATTAACATTTTAAGCCTGAACATGATTCCCTCCACAGCTATTACTGTAATTCTGATTTTTTGAAATGATACCCTCCCTCCATATGGTTTCCTCTTTTCTCTCTCCCTTTTTCCTCTTTCAGCGTTTTCTTTTACAGAGATGACTGTTGTCCTCTCATGGTTCTGAAGCCACCCAGCATCCTGCCCACCCCCAAAGGAGTCTACAGCATTGCAAGGGGGCAGCTTTGTCCCCAGCTGCATCTTTGTCTCTCCCCCCCCTACACACACACACTTTCCCCCCAAGTCCTCCTTTCCGTTCTGCTTAGAGAATCACTACATAACATCAGCTTTGAAAGGAGGCTGGGCTAACACATCAAGCTAATCCTTCAGGTGGTTGATTTGGCTTAGCTTGTTTGTCCATGCAATTTACCGCCCATGAAATCCTTGCCCCCATGCTATTGTGGGTGTCAGCTCTTCCCCAGCCGCCCCATTTAAAGCTTAACCATGATCCTTGGCTTGGAGAAGAGAGGCATCTCTGCCTGAAATCATAAAATGGTTAATGTAGGTTTGGGAGAAGCAGCATCAACCACGTTGGTCAGGGGACTTTGGTGCTCCATCCAAGACAGGGTCTGGCTTTCTCCAGGGATTCCACAGGTCCACGGCCCCTGACTCTGTCTTTTTGCCCCCCCCCAGGAGCCAGCTGCTATCATGACTGATGGCGAGAGGAGAGAAGCCTTCCAGCCACTGTCCAGGGATGAGGTGCGGGTCCCCATAGCATCTGGCCAAGCCCCCAGCCAGGTCCCCCAGTCTGGGGAGGAGAAAGATGAGGATACCTTCAGCGCTTGCAAGTCCACCCAGGACAGCTTGGCCTCTGCAGGTTCGTCCACCCGGGATCCAGCCCGTGAGGGAGACAACCAGGTCCCTTATCCTGGACTGGCCTCCACTGTCTTCTTCTGCTTTGACCAGACCACACGACCGCGTAGCTGGTGCCTCAAACTGGTCTGTAATCCATATCCTTTCTCTTCCTGGCTGGTCCACCCTGTGGGCCAATGTGGCCTTGTGGTTTGGTAGACTGGATTGAAACCTTCTGGTTTGATCGTTCTGCATCTCGAAAGAGGTCAGCACATTCGTTTGTCTCTTCAACTGGACTAGGGTGAAGAGTTTGGGTCATGCCGTTACTCTGGTATTAAGTCGGGCTGTTTGTATTAATCCAGATAAAGGACAGATGAGAGTGGGGGTGATCAAAATGCTTGTTTTGCTGCAATTGTCCATGGAGAATTCCAGATGGGAGCGAACAGGGCAGGTTGAGGTCACCCTGCAGCAAGAGAACCTGGGAAAAAAGTTGACTCGGCTGATGCTCAGGGTTATTTCATGTTTCGTTTGCTTGCAAGCTGTTTTGGGCATGGTGACTTTTCTCTGGTCTTCTAGTTCCAAGGTGGGGCTTTGTAGCATTGACCTGGAAACACTGAGGAACACAAGCAGTGAGAATTTACCTACTTTCAGTGGTTATACAACCTAAATACTTTGCCATCGACACTGGAAATGGCATGTTGTATCTCTAGGGTTTTGCTGCATGAACGATGGCTTCTCCTTGGTGGTGGTGGGGCTCTCCGTTTTCAGTGGTGTGGCTGTAAATTTTTAATAATGTTCCTAGTGAAAAAGTAGAGAGGTGTGTCCTACGAAGAGCCACATGACACACACACACACAATTACATATAGATTCCCAGACTCCAAGAAGAGCAAGGAATCCTTTCCTGTTAAAGGTTCCTAGGATCAGCTGTATCTGAAGGACTGTAGGGGCCCAGTTTGTACCTAATGCTAAGCCATGAAGTGGCTTGTTGGATGTGTGACTAGTGTGACATGTATCGCCAGCCATTGTGACTTATCCAGGAAGTCACGTGAACTGTGGCTTAGAATGATGTGTGATTCAGCTACTAACCTCAGTATGGGTCAGAAATCAAGACTTTTCTCGGCTCCAGGTTTATTCAGGGCAGACCCACGCTGCCGTCTCAATTTAACGTTGCAAGGGTTTGCTTTTCCGGGGGAGTTGTAGTTGCTTTGTGGGAGAAGAGCACCACCGATTCCCAGCAGCTTTCGCAGAAGCCTCGGTAGTTCAAGTGCTGGAAGGCTGAGTGGCTTCCTGCAAAGATCTCTACATGAAGCATAAAAGAAAAAGGCGGGCCTCAATTAGCAGGCTGTCTAAAACCCAAGATCCGAGAGAGGGAAACGGGAGTGTCTCTGGCTGACGAATGACGGGCTTTGCCCTGAGCCCAAGACTTGGAAATCTACCCTGGGGCAGGTTTCAAACAACCCGTTCAATCGTGGTTTGTTAAGGAAGAGGTACTAAATGAACCTTAGCTGGATTCGTGCAATGCATTAAGCCGTAAACTCTGATTTACCCACCGCACTGCCGAATTCACACAGTCCGCCAAGCCAAGCGCAGGGCGGGCTTACAAGGGGGGGCAGTGTCTCCCCCGCCTTGCCAACTGGAACCTGTGGCGTGTGAATGAGGCTGGTGGGTTGACCCGTCAGGGGCCTGCAAGGTGCCCCTCCCAGCCTCCCTCTCACCCGCTTTCCAGGGAAGGACCTGGGTGGGAGGCCTTGTGAGCAGAAGTCGCCAACTTCATGCCCAGGCCCCTTGGCCTCTGGGAACGCCCAGTGCCAGCTAGCTACCTGCCGGCCGTTTGCTGCTTGTGTCCTGCCAGGCTTCTGGTGCATATCATTTATTCATATGGTACTTATTGATCTTGCTTTAGTTAAGCCGTGGAGCTTGGGCGGATGAAATCAGCGCTTCCTTGCTGCTGCTGAGCGGAGACAGCAAGCAAGCCATAATCATTCACTCCTAAAAGCGGTCCACTCTGTTGCGCTCCTGTGTTGCTTGCGGTTTGCAGGCGTGGCGAAGAGTCTGGGATCCTCCAGGTCCTCCAAGACAGGGTTGAAAGAGCTCAGAGGAGACGAAGCTTCACCCGGGGCGCAAGCGGAGCAGAGGTGGCCTCTCTCGCTTCGGGGGGCAGAGCAGGGCCAAGCAGCAGATCTGGCCAGGCTGCGGGGTTTCAGCCGAAGACTCCGAGGGTGAGGGGATGGGGGGCAATGAGAGGGGGGTCCAAAGAGCCAAGAGGGGGCCACCATGGTGGGGTTGAGGCTCTGCCCCTTTATGGAGCTTCAGCCGCACCGCCGGGGGCCCCGTCTTGACTCGCACCTTGCAGACACCTCTGAGTGTGCAGCTGTCACGGCAACTTTCTCACACACCTTGGGCTTTCAGCTTGGAGATGGGGTGTGTGTGTGTGTGTGATGTGAATGCTCCAGTTTCCAAGCAGAGTGTCTCATTTCAAAGCTCAGTGTTTCTCCAACTTGACAACTTTAAGAGGGGTGGGCTTCCACTCCCAGGATTCCCCAGCCAGCCATGCTGGCTGGGGAATCCTGGGAGTGGAAGTCCACCCCTCTTAAAGTTGCCAAGCTGGAGAAACACTGCCAGACCCTAATAAGGATTTTATACAGAACTTGGAGGTTGGGGGAATTAGGAGGCATCAAGGGGGGCGTTTTCCCTTTCTCCTCATTCCGCAAGGTCCCTTGCTTTGTTGCAAGCTGTAAACCCGAATCCATTCTGGCGAATTGTCTGCCCTGCAGAGAGTCCCGTATGAGTGCAAATGCCACCCCCCTGCCCCATGATTTGGCGTGGCTGCCTTTTGCCCCCAACCTGACTGGGACACCAACCAGCCTTTTTGTTTGCTCTTCAAGGGAGCCACCCCCTCCTCTCCCCTCCCCTCCCCTCCCCTCCCCTGCATCCTGCCTGCTCTCGTGCATCAGCCTTCGGGTTGCGAGTCTGCTGCCAAAACCAGCTTAGGGTGCAGCCAGCCTTTCAAAGCATCGCTCCCGCCCGTTGTCCTGAATTCCAGATCCGTGGTTCCCGCAACAGCTGTTTTCCAATGGAAGCTCTAGCGCTTGCACCCCCACCCCACCCCTCACCCCACCCCTCCTCCCAGCTGCTTTCTGGCTAGGCCCTTTTACAGGGGCCGCACTCAAGAAAATATGGCCCTGGACATTTGAGCTGGCATTCGGGGCTTGGAATTTCAGAGGCCGCATGCCCGAAAGGGAAGAGACATCCTTGGGGCCACCTGGGGCAAAGGAGAGCTGCGACCTCTTATCTCAGACAGAGCAGTAGAAAGAAGGTTTACTGATGCAGCTTCTTCAGCCAGGGGAAGCAACGCTGTTCTCCCCCCACCCCCACCTTCCTTAGTAAACCAGCTTCCCCAACCTGGCATCTGCTGCCAGGAACTTGGGGGCTCAAATGCCGCGGGTCCTCAGTCCCCAGGAATCCTCTTGGAGTTGCAACGCCAAGACGCTTGGAAGGTGCCAGCCTGAAGAAGGCTTGCTTTGAGTTTCAAGACTACTTTTCTGGGGCTTCCTGCCTCTCATGGACAGGACAGTTTGCTACCAGTTGGGGTACAAGCACTGAGGAAGCCAGAAAATGGCCCTGGGGCCATATTGGGGCCTCAGCTTACTCACCCCCACTGTAGGGTATGAGGGTGACATGCTTGTGCCAAAGGATTCCTCAATAATATAGGTTGCAAAATGGTGCAAAACCCACTATTCTCTTCTTTCACATTAAGTGCAACTTTCCTTGGGCCAAGGAGGGCCCTCTTTCCAGGGCTCTCTGAATATCTCCTAGAGCATTTTGGAAGGGGGGTATCAGCTGAGCTTCAGCTGACCCTTCTTCTTCTTCTTCTTCTTCTTCTTCTTCTTCTTCTTCTTCTTCTTCTTCTTCTTCTTCTTCTTCTTCTTCTTCTTCTTCTTCTTCTTCTTCTTCTTCTTCTTCTTCTTCTTCTCCTCCTCCTCCTCCTCCTCCTCCTCCTCCTCCTCCTCTTCCTCTTCCCCCCTCCTCCTCTTCTTTTTCTTCCTCTTCCTCTTCCTCTTCCTCTTCTTCTTCTTCTTCCTCTTCCTCTTCCCCCCCCCCTCCTCCACAGCTGACTTCCTGAGTCCTCCACAAATGGCTGAATCCGAACTGCGTTGCTCCAGGCGCAGTCCCGTGCCTGGAGCAGAACTGCTGGCTCAGGGGCGGGGGGGGGGGGGCGCGTTGGAAGGAATGCCACCAAAGCATTTCTGGGGGTACTTTAAAAAGGCAGCATGACAGAGAGATGGATGGCGAGACAAGACGGGGGTCTGGAACAAGAGCCAGCAAAGCATCGAAGAGCACCTGTCTCCAGGAGTCCGGGGGAGGGGGCATCACACTCCTGCCTACCAGAAGGACGTGGCAGATTTACAAAAACCATTTTCTGTCTGTGCATTAGAATATTGCCCGCTCCTGATTCAGAAAGTCTAATTGGTAGTAATGGGCTGTTTTGTGCCAAAAGTCTGTTCGCCTTAACAACAAGGAGGAAAGGAGGGGGACCAAGTGCCAGATGTATCCAAAGACTGTACATGCGTATGGTGCATTAAATCTCTTTGCCCTGGCAAGGCGGTCCGCAAATGCTTCCTGCATTAAGTGCGTCAGCGCGCAGGCTGCTTTCTGCAATGCGCGGCCACCCTTCCTTGCCCCAGAGGGCACGCCGTCTCTCCAGCGAGGTTGTAGAAGCCAGCAGGCAGGTGGGCCCAGTGGGAAGGGGTTACTTAGGGCAGGCCTGAGCATTGTGCTAAGACTGCATGGTTTGCCTGGCGCGGCAGTTGGGCTGGAGGGTTGTGTGAACTCCGTCCGTGGGGGCATACTTGGGAAACGTGGTTTAGTAAGATGCATAAACTCCATCTCCGGATAGAATTGGGGGCGGGGATAGAAAGGTCGAGCCAAAGGCAGTGGCTTATCTGCCCAAAGTCTAAGGCACTCGGCACATGCTCAGTGTACTGCTTTCTGGCGAGGCAGGAAGTGATGGTTCCCAGGCTGCAGGTGGCTGTACAGTACTCTAACCATACAATGAGCTTGAACTTGGTGGGAAAAGAGTATGGAGAAGCAGCAGAGAGGATGTGAGGTGGTTTTCAGGGTGACTCCGTTTCGTTCGTTGACATCCCATCTCCACTGTCAGTTGTCTTCAATGTGGAGGACTGCTAGACTCACACATGCAGTTGGTTTGGGCTTCGTGCCCTTTGTGACCTCGGCCCTTGTGGTGCATCAGCCATCATTTAGGACAGCTGTAGGTAAAGCAGACGGTTGGGCTTGCTCAGCAAAGCACAGGAAGGACAAACCGTGGCTCGGTTTGATGTAGGAACTTCTCCCTGGTCCAAAACTTCTGGAGAGTCATCAGTGTCAGAAGCTCCAGACTGTGCAGATCTCTTTCCTGCTCCCAATCGAAGGAGAATGTTACTGTCTCACCAGCTGAAGACCAAGCTCCAGACCAGTGTTTCTCAACCTTTGCAACTTTAAGATATGTGGACTTCAACTCCCAGAATTCCCCAGCCAGCATGGCTGGCTGGGGAATTCTGGGAGTTGAAGTCCACACATCTTAAAGTTGTGAGGGTTGAGAAACACTGCTCCAGACAGTCCAGAGCTGGCCTGCTGTGTCTAAGGACTAGCTCAAGGCCTGCACATCAAATCAACAATCAAATCAAATCAAATCATTATTATGGCCAAAGACCACCATAAGGCCAGCATTTCTGCTTGACTCACATCGCTGCAAGGGCACCGTTGGCATCACAACAGGAGGCTGGTGCAAAGTTCTGGTCTGAAGTTCTGATTCCAAAGCAATTCGCTCAGGTCCCTCCTTGGCAGTGAATTTTCAGACTAAATCACTGCCTTGATTCAAGTCCGTTTTTGAATGGGTTTAAAGGCTCGGTCAATGGTTGTGCATGAACATTTACTTTGGTTGAAGCCAGTCTTGGAAGGAATTTGATTCAACAGCTCGTGTAAACTCCAATCAAGCTGTGCTGTTGAGCCAAACCCCAACAGCCTCCCTTCCCCAACCTGCCACATCCCCCCCCCCGCCCCCCATTCTTTTTTTCCAAGCAAAAGAATTTTCTCATTTAGCTGGCAATTAGTCTGTGATATATTTGTCAGGCAGAAATTCTTGTCTCCTTACTTCCTTCATGAATCACTGACTTTAAATATTTATGATCTGGGACAGGGGAAAGATATATACACCTATATATTCAGGGACACATGAATCGCTACAGGTTTTCTGTGCATTCTCAGTTTTTTGACATGATTAGGATTGTCCAGGGAGATAGCAAAACAGACCGCTTTAAACAGCCCAAAGCCCACGGTGTTAAACACTGAATTTCCTGCGCCTGCCTTATAGGCAGGTCGGACCAATTTTCTCTTCCCAGAGCAACCCTGGGTGTACCTATCCACAAGCCAGCCTGGCTGAGGACATGGATTTACTCCCAGGGAACGAACAGCTGACTTAAATCTGAGGAAACATGCCTAGACTTAGAAGCACTTTTAATTTATTTCAAGAGCAGTCTGAATCAAAGCCGTGGGGCTGAGTGGCATTTGGCATGCGCTTCAATGAAGGGCCACCAAGTTGCATCTTTGGGACTGTCAGCTGCAGCCCCAACTTGCTCACCGTGCTGTGGCAATGCCCATTTGCACGAGGTGGCTTTCCCCCCAAAGACACGGCTTGCATTCTTCACCCCAAGCCAAGGCACCCCATTGGGGACTGGATTAGCTGTGTGGCAAAGAGGGGGAGAGAGGGAGAGGCCCCCGTTTAGGGTGGGAAAATCCAGCTCCTCTTCCACTGCCCAGCGCGGTGCTAGATGATCCGCTAGCCCCACATGGGGGAACACAGACCTCCCCCTCCCCTGAGTGAGTGGGGTGGGAGGATCAAAGGGGAAGAACGACGCCGCTGAGGGCCCGGCCCACAGTCGTGAAGGAAATGCGGGTCAGGATATGAAACAGCACATCAATAAACCATAAGCTTTAAAAGCAATTCTGGACGGTGTTTTCTGAAAGTTGTCAAGAGGAGGAAGAGCGGAGGAAGAGAAGGCAGGCGGGCTTAGGGAGAAGTACTGCCGCGAGAGAAGGCCTGTCCTGGATCCTGGGGTGCTTCTTTAGGATAGAACGTTCTAGGTGTTTCAAGAGAAAGGCTGAGGAGAAGCGAGGAGGAGGAGGAGGACCCGTTTTCGGTGGCTCCTGTTACGAGGTACAGCACTGCTTCTAGCAAGGATGCTCTGGGAGTTGACTGCATAGGCGGGGTCAGTCCCTGATGACCGGCAATGGCCTTCTTGGCCACTGCTGCCGATGGGTAGCAAGAGAGGCCACCGTTGGCTCCTTCACCTGGTAGCTGGGTACAAACCTGATGGAGCTCCAGGGAAAATGCACGGAGACCCCCTGGGATGTTGCTGGCTGCCCCCGAAGCCCCTTGTGTACAGAGAGAGAAGAGAGTGGCTGGATCACGGCAGTTGACCGAAGTCTAGAAATGCAGTGGTGCTCTCCTGCTCGTGTTCCCCAGGGGCAGGGGCAGGGGTAGACAGCCTCAGGACATGGAGGGTTGATTTGGCTTCAGCGTCTCCCGTCAACCCCCACCAGATGCTGCCATGGAGTCTGAAAGCAAAGTGAGGGGCCTCTGTGGGCTCCCACTGCTGGCATTCCTAGCTGCGCTGCGTCTGCAGACGGAAGTTTCAGGACCCCTTCATGGTTTCCGGCCAACGCTGCCTATGGTCCCTTTCCCTCTCCAGAAAGGCTGGAGATTGGTATAATCTGAGGGAGAACTTCTCCCACCCCCCACCCCAAAAGGCTGATCAGGAGGACAGGCGGGCTTCAAAGGCCGCCCGCCTGACGCTCCAAGCCTTTGCAAGCCGAGAAGAACCCCGTCCTGCTGCAGCAGGTGGGGGTCTTCTAAGCAGATGTCACTGCCTCGGGGGCGGGTGCAGGGGCCAAGAGGCGAGGGGGGTTGCTGCACGGTTATAGACTGCTAAAAAAAGCCTTTGTGCCCTGCTGGGCTGGCCAGTTGTCCTCACCATCCATCCACTGCCAGGTCAGGGGCCAGGCATTTGAGCGGTTTGGAGGGAGAAGGAGAAGACCCTTGCTGGGCCTCTTTAAGCAACCTCCAAGATTTGGAGCCAGCCAGATCCCCGTTTTGAGATCTTGAATGGTCTTCATGCTGAAAATGGCTGTCGCCATAATGGAAGTGGAGATTTTCTTAAGCAAATGACACCCCATGAAGTCAGCCAGGCCACCTGCTGATATATTGGGACTGCCATATCCCAGATTGTCGGCCAGCACCCGGCTGGGAACTTTGGGAGTTGTAATCTTCACTGTTGCTGCAGTGGGACATTCTCCTGATTGCTTTTCTGCCAGATGTCCTTCAAAGAGCGTTTGCTTTCCAAAGAGAAGTGTTGGGTTCTTGTACATAGTTAGCCACGAGGCTTCAGAAGGTATGTCCTGCCTTCCCTTGTCCAATCCTTTCTCTAGCCCTCTGCAGTCCTCCTGGCTTCTCCACCATCGCCCAATCCATGAGAAAACATTGTGAGGAAACTTTTCTGGGGTGGGATGGCTCTGCTGGTGGTTTCTCCTTCTCCTGGAGAATTCCAGAGACATTATCCACTCCATCTCTTTGCCCGCAGATTTGGTAGAGAGGTTCAGGAAGCCCTCCATGGCCATCTGTCCTCCTAGCACAACTGGAGAGGGGAAGCCAACCTGGAGCCCTCCTGGAACATCTGGTGTCCAATGCACAACTTTATGCCTGCTGATTAACTTATCCTGACCAGTGAATCCTCTGCAAGTTGCCTGAGCGTTTCTATAGAGAGACTCTGCTTTTTAAAATAAATGCTCAGACAACTTGCAAAGAATGTGTTGGTCAGGATAAGTTGATCCTGACCATATAGGGAGAGTGCTTTTGAGGCATCTTTGGAGCCCTAAATTGGTGGGTCCAGAGTCACTCCTGCTCTTCTGAACATTTTTGTTTCAAATGGATGTCTGCTTGGAATGCTATTGCTGGTGATAATGATGATGATTCCAATTGAAATGCATGATTTGTTGCATATTTTGTGGGGGGGGGGGGGGGAAGGGTACATAAATCACTCCCAAGCTGCTTGGGCTGGAGGCTGTTGGCATCTGTTATGTAAGAAAATAGCACACAGTAAAAATTCTTGAGTGTGGAAAGGGGCTCCAGTCTAACGGAGGGGCTCCAGTGGCCTATTTTCAGCAGAGTTGTGCACCCACACAAGGTTTCATAGGGCATCCATCTGCCCACCGACTCCCTCAATCAGATTGTGGGTCATCTCTTGAGCCCTGTGCCCACTTGAAAGATCATCCCTTCTCGGGTGGGGCAGGATCGGGCTCCCGGGGGCAGAAGGTTCAAAGATGGTATGAACCCAGCTTCTTCCTCAGCCACCCTCAGCTTCTGCTGCATCGGGCTATTTATAAAGGGATCTGTGGGTGGGATCTGATGTGCATTTGCAGAAATGCTCAGGACAGTTTTATAGCTGGATGGGTTTTATGAAAAAAGAGAGAGGGAGAGAGAGATTGGGCTTTTTTGGAGCAGCAGGGAGAAAAGAGACGGCCGAGGCCAACAGGGTTTTACCTTCCATCAACCCTACAAAGCAGGTTGGGTTGAGTCTGGTCATGAGGAATGGCACAGATTAAAACTGGATCCTCTTTAACCAAACTCTCCCTGGCTGTGTTAATTGACCAGTCCTATTCAGGCTGGCAGGGGACGATGAGAACTGGAAGTGGGGCTGCTGCGGAACTGGCTCCTGGGCCCCGTGGTCCTCTTATTGCCAAGAGCCCAAACAGGCTGCTTCTCGCCCGCCTCAGCCACAGGAATCCAGGCAGCTGCCTCTGATAAATCACAGCATTGCTTCCTCTAGCCCAGGATTGCAGGCCTGAAGTGACAAAGCTCCGCAGGGTTCAGATACGAGACTTTCCTAGCGCTAATTAGAGGTGACGATGATTGGATCAGCCTAAAATAACGAAATGAAGGCCTAAAGAAGCTAAGAGGTCCTTTTATCTTGGGGGAGCAGGCTCAGAGTTTGTGCCAGATCATTTCTCCAGTCCTCGAGCAGGTCTTTTTTTCCCGGTGAAGGTCCAAAGAGAAGCAGTCAAACCTGTCAGTGAGAGGCGAGGGGACCCACTGAGACTCTGAGGGCCAATGGTGGCTAGTTTGTCTTTCAACCCATGATCCTGATGTTTGTTTCCTCTCCTCCTAGCATTGGCTGGTGGTGTGTTTGCAAAGGGCTCCTGCCTGTTTGAGGCTCCGGGTGTCAGAGAAGAATCCCCTTAAAATATTTTATGAGACTGCCATAAAAAGAGGAATGTGCCCGAGGTGTCTAAACCATAACTTCTGTTTGGGAATAGAAACAAGTTCCCAAAGGCGCCAGATTAAGCGTCGTTGAGGTCTTCAAAGTAAGTTCTGTCTGATTCCACAGAGGTCATTTCTTCTCTACCTAAAAGGAGCAGAGCAGCAAAACAACAGTGGTGCTTGTCCTGGAGGCGCAGGCAAAGCGGATGGGGAGCATGGGATATGTAGCGCTGTCATTTCACCCTGTCTACAGCTTGACTAGTGGGATCCCTCCCATGGGTGGCCCTCAGAAGCAGTTTAGGGCCTCCAGGAAACTCTTGAAATGTGTAAATCTTTCAAAGGTACCACAAGGGATAAATACAATCACAGCATCCTTGTAAACGCAGACCTGCCTCGTTCAGAGTGGCTGATGGGAGCTAAATCATGAAGGCCGAGAACCTAGATTTAGCGCCCTGTTCCGTCACGGTTCCCGATTCACTGGAAGAACCTCCGTGCGTTCTGCTCTTCACCTGCTAAGCCCTCTTTGCCCCTCTGGTATGGGCAGAGGCCATCCCCCTCGATCTTTCTCTGCGTCCAGCTGTTCGTGAGGTGCCCCTTGCAAGGAAGGCTAGCCCCCCATTCTGTTAGTTGCAAAATGGGGAGGGTGAAAGGGGCACTGAATGTTCATATTGGCCAAGGCCAAATGTGTGAGCCTAACACTGCTTCCTCCCCACATGTGTTGTCAGCTGTTCATGGACACTTGACCCCCAGCATGAGAAAAACATGGGGTGGGGGGGAAATGTGTGCAGGCTTTTCCTATTTTTGCCCAGTTCTTTTTTCTCCTGGCTGAAACAGGGAGGGAGTGAATTGCGTCAGGCGCAGGAGAATGGTTAACCGTGAGATTTATTTGGGATGTTTCCTTGGGCATGTGCAAAATTCCTGTTCTTCATCCAGGAATGGTGAGACTTCTTACAGTTCGCATACTTTGAGATTAGAGAGCAGAACAGTCTAGCCAAAGCTGTAAGCCGCAGTACAGTAAAGAAAATTAAACGTACCTTCTTTAATGCAAGCCTGAAATATAAACAATCTGATTCTTTCTAAAGCCGAAATAAATGTTTTGCAGTTAGTCTGAGTTTCCCAATCCTTGACAAATCAAACTTGGACCGTGCACATATTCAGAAACTTGAACATTAAATCCACAGTTGAGCCCTTTTGTAAACTTGGAAGGGGAATGTTTTGCTCGGATTTTCTCAAGAGTTTGGATTTTAGCAGAAATAAAATGTGACATCTGATCGACTGTGAATTCAGTTCCATCATGTTCTACCAACCGTTGCGCGCCATTTGCTCACAGCTACTTCATGTCACCTTGCCCCAGGTGAGCAGCTTCGTGGAAAGCTGTAGGGGAAAGATGCACCCACTTGTTAGGAGAAAACCCACAAATGTGTCCTTCCTTTCTGGCTGCAAAACCTGGCAAGACTTTGAATTGCTCCGCCATTCCTGGAGCTTGACCAGAAGCTACAGGGAGCATTTCTGCTGCCACCCTCTGGTTGGGCTGGGCATTGCATGGCAGCCAGGCTTCTCGTTGTGGCTGAGACCGGCTATACGGCTCTCCGGCTTCACCACATCTCATTAATCACTGAATTAAAGGTAGGCAAGAGCTAAGATCTAGACTTAACTGGCACACAAGGCCTCAGAAGGTGGTGGAGATTCTTGGACTTGGGCCTTTGTTTATGACGTTAACTTCTTCTTCATAAGCTTTTGGAATTATCCTGAATTGATCGAGTTTTTTATCCTGTATCTTGGCCAGTATTTGTCTGAGAGAGAAAAGTGACTCGTACTGCTTTATGTTGCACTGGTCTGACCCCACCTGGCATACTGGGCCCAGTTCTGGTTGCCACAGTACAAAAAGGGCACTGAGGGACTGGAAAGGTTGCAGAGGAGAGCCACGAGGACGGTCAACCGTGTGGAGGTTAAATGCTACCAAGAGCAGTAAAGGAATTGGGTGTGTTTAGCTGAAAGAAGGGAAGGCAAAGGAGAGACGTGGTGATGGTCTTCCAGTACTTGAAAGGCTGTCCCAGGCCAAAACCTAAGATGAGGTGGGAAAGTAACCCCTGGATACTGGCACAGATGAACCACCATTTGCTGTCCAACATACAGGTCAATTCTTGGGTGACTGTTATGTATCTGACTTTGGATGTTCAGTAAGTCTCCTAAAAGGAGCATCTAACCATCCAGTCTTTAGCAGAAAGGTTCTCAGCTGCAATTCCCCCAACCCTTAGACATGGGAATCCCTGGAGGGTTAAGTCCCAAGTCCCATCTGGAAAACCGATTGCTTAGTCTGGCTTGGTTTTGATAGAGATCAGATCTTGACAGAGCGGAAGTCTCTCCACTGTTTAGCCCTGCATCATTTACATTGGTGGGAATCATAAATTACCCTCAGCTAAGCTCAGCTGAAATGTTCACAGACAGGGCAAGTACAGAAAAGACCCACTTGCAATACACGTTGGTAGTAGCTGAGCATGATGGGGCACATGGAGTTAGGAGGCTACATTTAATGCACCAGTTACAGCTCTTATCTACACAAAACGTGGCTTCTGTTTACACTGGAATTCATTTAACTGTCTCTTATCAAAACACCAGGAGATCTGGAGGCACCCCCTGAAATTCTTCCAA
Organism: Python bivittatus; assembly: GCF_059951505.1. Classification (NCBI taxonomy): domain Eukaryota; kingdom Metazoa; phylum Chordata; class Lepidosauria; order Squamata; family Pythonidae; genus Python; species Python bivittatus. The sequence continues at coordinate 1,146,685 of NW_028277083.1, forward strand.
GCTTGTGGATGAAATGAAGTGTATATCATAACTGTTCAACAGTGTACATCTCAGTTTAAGTATGAGTCCAATAAATTGTCTTGTTTCTATCAGCCTGACAAGAACAATTACATTTTTTGGTCTTAATCTTTGAAGAAGCCTCCATACCATCCATTGTGTTTAATCTCTTGGATTCTTTCTTTTCATGCCAGCATTTGTTTGGCGTCTGAGAAACAATTTTGTGATATGGAAGGGCACCATTTGGAGCAGATAAGAGACTGACAGGGCAAAATTATGGATCTCTGAAAGAGCTGGATATGAGAAAGATGGTTCCTTGGTGGAAAGAGGGTCCTAAATCCAGACTGTTCGCTCCCTTCATTTCCCAATTCATACAGGAAAATGATCTAGGTAGATTTTGGGAGCTTCTTGAAGGCATTTCCACTAAAAACAGGACTAGGTGGGCCTTTGACCTGATCCAGCCTGAGCAATCTTTCAAAATTCTTATTTTCAGTGCGGGCAGACACTGAATGTCCCAAATTCTATGGAATATGCTGCTTTCAGTTATGGTGACGTAGATGTTTTCAATGAAGAGTAATGCATAGTCTAGAAAAACGGATGAAGAAGAGAGCTGACAATGGCTATTAATCTTGACAGCTCCTTTCTGCCCCAAGAAGCACGGGTAGTTACTTTGGAGTCACCAAGGAAGAAGGCAGTTGTCCACGTGTGGGAGCCTCCCCAATGCACCTTGCTGTCCACCATGGCTCACGATCTGCATACAAAGTGGACCCGTCACTTGATAGAGAGAGATGCTAGACTTTAAAATTGGAATAGAACTGCAACACATCTCACCATCATGGGAGGACCGTGTCTGCTGGACAACCAGCTGATCCATCTGCTATCCAGATACTGCCCGTGGATGAGCAACTTCTAAGACTTTCTTGATCCCCATCCTTAAGACTCTTTCTCTTTAAGCCTTTCAGATAAAGCAAGCAAGCAAACAGTGTCGTGAAATCGCAGTTACTGAGTTCAAGTCAAAGGAGATTTGAAGTATTATTTGTTTGTTAAAATTTATTGGCTGCCCAACACCTGTGGAGGAGTTGGGGGGAGGTGGCTCAGGGCCCCAACCCACTGGCCTTCTTAGCATGGCTGCAGGGTTGCTGGTGCAGATTCAGTGGTCGAGACTCTTGCAGCCTGCAGTGTCCGATCTGGGAATGCCACCGCATCCAGCCTGGGGTTTCCTGGGAGGGCCATCCAGTTCCCCACATCACATCCCGTAATTCTGAGACTGAGTCCTGCCACACACCATAAACATTTCCTAGCCAAGGAAGCATTTTAGGGATTTTGAGTCTCTCCTGATGCCCAAAAGTTCCATTTGCACCTCCAATTTTTTCCTGTGAACCAAATGGATAGTGATGAATTTCTCTGTGCAGAGAATCAGTCAGCCAGCTTCTCCTTCTGCCTTGCACCAGACTTCGAAATGCTTTTTCCCACAGATCCTGTTGATCGTCGCTTCACACACACGCTCATCCACGTGTAGCTTCTCATTAGGGCTTTGGTAGAAGAAATTTGCCCAGATGGTTCAGGAATCTCTCTTAAGCAAATGATTTAGCAATAGCAGTGGGCCGTTTGGCTCAGCCTGGCTGCCTGAGAACGGGCATTGTGCATGTGGAAACACATACACAAACACGCACACAACTGCTGCAGGGCCTCGTGAGTACCCTACATTGCTCCCATCTGCTTTTTCCTTTGGGGATGTCAGTTCCAAACTTCGTGAAGTGCGAGAAAGAAAGCTGCATGAACTGTAAATAAGTGTTTGTCTTACCACTGGGTGACCCTTGATTTGCACTCCCCTCTTGTTTGCCCATTCAGCTTTTGTTAACATTTCTAGCTGTTCTCCCTCTGCCCACCCATCTCTATCAGCTGCCGTGCCACAATGTCTGGCTAATGGTGTCGTCAACAGGACCCAGGCTGGGGGTGGGGCGGGGAGAGACAGGCAACTTACAAGCGAGATAGAGCAAAGAGGAGCTTCAACCATGAAATTGGCAATTTTGTATGCTTCATCGCAAGGGAGGGTAGAGTGAGTCGTTCTACATTTTCTAATTGTGCCTCGATGCCCTGGATCGCAGAATCCAAAGTGTCAGCTTACCCAAGAGGGACATATGTGCTTGTTAACTTAGATGTGCAAAGTCGTTTTGATTAGTGGAGTTAACAGAGAGCATGGGAGAGGATTTCCATGAATGCAACTTTTTTTTTTCCAGGCAAAGTTTGGTTTGCTGAAATAATGCATGGGCAAAACAGTGGGTGGGTGTTCCCATGTGCGTCAATGGTCACAAGAGGACTCCTCGTTTTGCAAAATGCCTCCCTTCTCTCTAGTCTATATTTTTCAATGTACTGTAGTGCTCTTAAGATAGCTTGGATCACGCTGATTAATGACTGTGGAGGTTTGTTTGTTGGTTTGTTTGTTTATTTATTTACTTCTATCAAATTTGTCACTGCCCATCTCATTAAAAAGTGACTCTGGGTGGTTTACAGAGGAGATGAAATCAGTTAAAATACAATATAAAAACAGTCTTAAATAAATAATAAATAAATCCCAAGAAATGGTGGAATTGGCGAATAGCTCAGGGAGTGCCATCAGGGCACCAGCCACCCCCAAGACTGATGAAAACAAGAATTTTCGCCCCATGCAAGCTGGCAGAGCCAGGTCTTCCATTTTTTCCGGAAGGCCGGTAGGGTAAGGGCCTGCCACAACTCTGGGGGCAGAATGTTCCAAAGGGCGGGAGCACTGGCAGAAAAGGCCCTCCACCTGGGCCCGCCAGTCGGCATTCTCTCGCTGATGGGACCTGCAACACGCCCTCTCTGCCTGGCCGGGTGGGATGGGTTGATGTGATGGGGGTGAGACGGTCCCTCAGGTAACCTGGAGCCATCCCTCGGAGGGCTTTAAAGGTGATAACCAAGTTGCTATCAAGATTTGATAGAGGAGGGGGCAGTAAGGGCTGCTTTTGGTAATGACAATGCACTTTTCAGCAAGGGGTAAGGATAAGCCTTGTAAAGGGGGTCCTTCTGTCCCACCTGCTTAGGGGAGGGTTGAGAAGTTACCCTTCTTGGGCGTGAATGGGGAAATGAAAGATGGTCTGGAGAACTTTTCACGGGAAAGCTGGTAAGGGATTTGGAAGCAGATGAGGAGAGGCAACACTTCTCTGTCTCCTACACCATAGGAAGCCACACCTGATACCTGTATAGGTGTCCCTTAAGGACTAGTAACAGGTTGACAACTCGCTTTTTTTTGCAAAAGGCATTCTCGGTTCTGGCGTCCCCTCCTGGCAAACGTTTGCCATATTGCAACTCCCTTCTGTGTGGGGAATTTTGATTGCACGATGATCATTGGGCAGGGATATTACTGGAAAGTCAGTGCATTGATGAAGGGAGGGGGGAAACTGCACGCTTGGAGAGGTCTTTTTTACTGATGATTAAAACCATGAAATCCACCAGCCAGAGTCAGCTGCCACATAATGGTTGAGACAGCAGACATGAGAGTCGAGCGATGCCTTTGTGCACAAGGCAACTCGAATCTGTCCATCGTATTACAGTATTATGGTATTTGTGGTGTCGGACTTCACTGTGGTAAGCCCTAGACAGGGGTCTGGGTTTGTAGGCGCCCTGCCTCTAAAGGTAGGTCCAGAGGAATAGCCAGTACCTAAATAAAGTCAATGAAGCTTATTATTCAACCTTCCTGCAGCAGGATGAAAATGCACATCCATACATTCCCTCTGGATGCGATTGTACTATTTCTGCTTCTCTCCGCTCGGTAGACAGCTGTGCTGTTTCCAAGCTGCTTCTCTTGTGCCTTATTCTGTACAGGAGGTTACCTGTCCCTTTCCGTCACGTCATCAGCTCCGTGCGTGGCGGTCCCATCACGAGCAAGCCGAAGTTCTTTCATCCCCAACGGGACGCGTTTTTCTAGCCGATTGCGGGTCTCCCCTTCCTGTTGCAGCCAGATGCCGTTTCTGCTTCCCATCTTTGCTACTTCTCCCCATCCTTAACACGCTAACGTCTCTATAGAAGTCCCAAATCTCTCCACGGTCGTCTAAAATGGGGCCGATGTTCCATCTCATCGACAAGATGCTTTTGTTTTTGCATGTTAGACACTTCACGTCTCTCCTCTCCTGGGACGGCAGAAGAGGAATAAACCTAAACGGGTCCCCCTAGCAAATTTATCCCTCTGTAATCCCCTCGGCCTCATGAATCATTTTTACATTAAGAGATACTTGGAAGCAGACTTTACCGAGTTAGCCAAACTTTCCACAAGTTTTCCTTCTTGTTCTTGGGCCATGTGGCCAGCATGGTAAAAGTGCTGATGGAGAAATCAATAGTATTGGCAGTTGGCAAGAAGCAGCCTAAAAGATGAAAAATAGGACCTCTTTAATTTGCAAATCCCTCACAATTTACCTTCTCTTTGCTGCAATTAGATCATAAGCCCACTTGCAGAAGTCGAGTTCTTCCCTGGCTCTCTAAAACACAACCTCGCCAGGAATAATGCTGGCAGAAACCAGGCACGCTCCCCACAAGCTCACAATTAAATGAGAACAAAGAAAATTAAAAACAAGATTAGTGTCCCTGTCTTTATTTCACCAGCACACTTACTTAGATAAAGATCAGCAGATGTATTCACATGGCCTTTAGCGAGCAAGGGTTTTCGTGACTCCGTGCGCGAGGTGAACCCAGCCTTCATTCAAGTCATCAGATTAAGGGCCACGTAAAGGCCACCAATTTGTAACACCCATAAAGCCGAATTGGGTTTTTCGGCCAGGCCGAAAGCCTTGTCAATGGGCTCAGGGGACAGGGCTCCGGCGTGACCAGAGGCCCCTTTTCCTGAAATTCATCTTGCCCCTCTTTTCAAGCCACCTGAAGCTACTGGCCCACCTTGGGGCCAGTTTGAGAACCTGGAACAGATGCTTAATCACTCAGACCTTGGGGCCCTCGACGCCTTCTCTGCGCCCAGTTTTCTGGATCTGAGGTGCGCTAGTAAGCAACGTCAGGTGGAGGCAGCACATCAAAATGGATGCATCGTCTTATGGCATCATTATGGAGCCAAGTCCTGGGCAAATGGTGACGTGCGAAGCATTCAGCCTTCCACTCCCTCCCCCAGAAATTGAGAAGGAGGAAGAGGGATAGGTCGGGTGTTAGAACATAAGACCTGTTCTTAGACATGCAGTCTGGGGATCTAAGGAAGCTTAAAGCCCCCTGGGTCTTGGGAACTACACTTCCCATTCTGGCTGGCAATTCTAGGGACTGGCGTCCCCACCTATTTAGCGAGCGCTGGATTGAAGAAGAGATGACGAACCCACCATCTCCTGCAGGAGCCTTTCCAGCCCGCTGGGAACTGGAGATGGGTTGATCTTAAGACCATGTGCCCAGGGCAGGTGCTTCTGTGGCTGCTCGGAAACAGTTGTGTGTAGCGGGCAGGTCTGATGAGGTGTCCCGAAAGTCCCGCTGGACTGTCCACTACCCGCTCTGGGGAGACGCCTGGAGGCCACCCGGTGAGCAGATAGCTCTCGAGCTAAGTCAGGCCCTTTGGCTGGATCTTTCCCGCTTGACCTTCAGGCATCAGTTCTACCTGCTCACAGCTCAACTGCACCCTCGTCAGCTGATGGGGGTAGCTGGACGTTAAACGTTCTCCAGGCAGCGAAGCTACTTTGGGCTGCCTTTGGCTGGCCCCCCATTCCTCCCACGGCCCCCGCCCTCCCAGCTCGTCTGTCTTGGAGGGCTGGGCGTATCTCTTTCGGATGGCAGCCTGGCGCTGTGTTCTCTCCCCCAACACGGACGCGCCTCCCGACCGGACACTTGACACCGGGGTCTGCGCCTTTGGCCTTGGCGTTCTCTGCTCCTGGAACCAGCTTCAGGGCTGGCCCGGGGGCCCCCTTCCCCAGTCCGCCGCCGCGGCTGCAGCTATTCCACTTCACGGGCCCCAAACCACGTTTCTACTTTTACCCTGAGCAGCTGGCCCGGCCTGGTCGTAAGTCAGGCAACTCCCGGCTGCATCCTATTCATATCCTTCCTTCGGGCACATTTTTGGGTGAATGATGGGGCCGTTTCCCCGAGCCCGTGCCCGTTCTGTGCATGTTACCTTTTGACGAACGCACACTCCTGGTCGTCCGGAGGAGAGATGGAAATCTCTGTTGCGTTGGGGAAGCAGGAAAAAGGAAAGCAAAAGCAGCCTTCCAGATCAGTCCAACCAAGCTGCTAGTCCACATCATTTTTAGTTGCCCATCTTGCCCATTTTTAGCCATGCATCTGGAATATATAAAAAGAGACCTCCGTATCCTGTGATATTCCGCTCCCCCCCGTAGCGCTGCAAAATCTTAAATTCGCCACTTTCAGAAAAGACACGAGTTGGCATTTCAAAGTTTTGCTGTCTCACATGTCAGAAGCTCACCTGAAAATGAGACCCCCCCCCCCAGTAAGCCTGCAGCATTCCTCCCTTTCCCCCTCCCCAAACTGATCCTCTTGGAAGACCTTTGATCCCCCCCCACCCCATGGAAGGAATAAAACGGCCAAGGAGGGCGAAATGTATGTTTGGGGAGTGGGGGAGGGGAGAGAAATTATTAACGAGTTCCCCCAGGTTACTATGGGAACCTGTTGCTAATGAATCTCTGGGGTTTCCTTTTTACCTTGATGGAGCTCTTAAAAGCCTGTAACTCTCTGCCAACAGGTTTCCTAGGAATAATGTTGCCATGGAAACCCCAGTCACTCAACCCAGGTGTGGACCAAGTGCGATGCCAGATGGCGTGCCAGCTTCTGCCCTCGGACGGGGCACCTTTTCAAAGCTGCCCTGGGGTTTGGCCCGCAAGCCCCGGCACTTGTGACCTCACCCTCCGGAGGCCCACCGGGGAAGGGGAGAGCGAGTTGGAGCCCCCGTAGCTTCCCTTGTGGGGCTGAATGGCAAGGGGTGGGGGTTGCCTTGGTCTCAACGGCCTCCTTGCAGAAGTGCCCAGGAAGCGGTTTGGGATCTGCCAGCAGGGGGGGAGAAGGGAGCATGGAACTCTTCCACGTGGCATCGCATGGCACACCATCTCAGGGCTTTCTGTGTTGGGTAAAGCCAGCCAACTGTGGTTCGTCTGAGAAACCGTGGTTAAACTAAGCTTGGGTTAGCATGCTGGCTTAGTGAACCCAGCTGATAGGTGATCTTGGAGGGCCTCTGGGATGGGAGAAGTCCCTCTGAGCTTTAAATGCGCGCGCCTTGCAGAATCAATTTCCCACCCAGCATCTCACCAGCAACAGGTGGCCAGCAGGAACTGCCTCAGATCGTGGGCACAGTCAACAGCCACTTCCACATATACCTCAAACAGGGTTTCTCAACCTCAGCAACCTTGGCATGGATGGAGTTCAACTCCCGGCATCTCCCAGCCTGCGTGGATCTTCTCTGACCCCTTCACCCTTTGCACTGCCACGTCTCTTGCCCTCTCCTCTTGGATGCTAGGTATGAAGAACGCTGCAGCAGCATCTTGAATGGCCATATTTTTGCAGGGTTGCCCACCGCTGTGGGAAACCTAGCAGCGTCTAGCCCACTTGCAAAGGGAGACCCTCACCTTGACTACTTCTGAGATGTCATGAGCAATTACACCTGACTAGCTTTCAAGATTTACTGGAAACCTTCGCTAGAAAGAATGAGTGGGAACACCTTTGAAGATCTCCTGAAGATGGTATTGGGCATTTCTCATGCCATTAGCACCAACTGGAAAATAGACGCTGAGCACCCACGAAGGGGGGGCAGCAAGGGTTGGGCCTCACTGCCAGCCGCCCCACTGCCCACAAGCCCTCGGTGGAGCTGTGCCCTGGAAGCCTTTTGAAAAACATAATCAGGAGACTAGCCCTCAAGGCAATCATCGACAAGCTGCATAAGGCAAGTGGTCTCTGGAGTGGGCACCAAAATAAAAATAAATGCCTTTTTGAAAAAGACAGCCCAAATCTCAAGCATTTGCAAGATGTGGTGGTTCCTGCCCCAAATCTCATCAGATTTCAGGAGGAATACCCAACCCATGAGGTTTTGACCATTTCAATTTTTCAAAACTAAATTAATTCTTAGTTTTAGGGTCTGGAGGGTGCCCTCTGAGGTCCCACGGTCCTCCCAAGTACCATATTGCTGACTCTAGGGCTATGTAGTACTATGCTCAGACCCTTTCACTGCTTAAGGGGATCCCGTAGAAAAAAGTGGGAATCCCTACCATGACCTTCCCTGGAGCGGCCTTGTTCCACCTGGGAAGATTTGTTTTTATTCCTATCCCAGACTCAGGAGGAGAAGCCAAGAATAAGCCCAGGAACCTGCCAGGAGGGGGTTTCCACCAGTTCTTCTGTGGAACTGCCAGATAGATTCTTCCAAGAGGAAGAGAGATGCCTTTCCAAAGCAAAAACTGGCTGGGAGACCAAGAAAGGGGTGGGAACTTGAACCTCCCCAAATCAAGCAGTCTGGCACCCTTCCCTGCTACCATATAAAGCCTCCTCCCAGTCAAACTTGACTCCTGGTGATTTTCATGGACACAACTCTGCAATCTTCTTGGACATGATGTAGAAGTAGCCTTCAACTTCCTGGTCTACTTCCAGCCTAGAAATTTCCTGATAGCCTCCTTTGAAGTCCAGCCAGGTGTGAGCCTGTTCAGCCTTTGGAAATCCACCAAGGTCAACCAGGGGATCCCTTTCTATAATTACATTTTATAGGAAGCCACAATCTTGTTGACCTGACAGAGAAATGGACAGTTGAGGCAAGGAGAGAAGAACTCCTAAGTGGGCATTTTGGTCTCGTTGCAGAGGAGCAAAGCATTTTTTTTTTTTTTTTGCCAGAAAATGAGGCTGTCGTAACCCAGGGGGATCATCAAGTAATTGCGCATCCTTCCTGATGATCTAAATTAGTTTTCTCCCAACCTGTAGATAGAAATAGTATTTGATTGGAAACCTGGCTGCAAAAGAGAGGCAAAGGCAGTTTTAGGCTTACACAAAGAAGGTCTAGTTTCTAAAGCAGATCCTTCCATTCTCTTCTGGTTTGGCCAGATGCCACCTCAAATACTGTGCCCAGTTCTGGGCACCACCTTTAAGGATTCAGAAAAAACAGAATCCTTCTGGGCTAGGCCATGAGGATGGGCGGGAATGAGAAACGAAGTTCTAGAGGAGAGATTGAAGGAGTTGGCATGTTTAGTTTGGAGAAGAAAAGATTTGGGGTGGAGGTACGAAAGCCCTCTTCAAATACCTGGAAGTATGTCCCACAGGAGAAGGTCAAGACGTGGAACAGTGGACTGAACTTACAGAAAAGCAGTTTCTGACTGTTAGAAAAATCATTCTAACAGAACAGCTTCATGGTGGAACTGGTGATCCAGAGAGGTGGTAAGGTTGCCTTTATTGGATCTCCCCACACAGCGGCAGAAGAAGCATCCTGGGGATGCTTTAGGGAGGAGTCAAGGGCCACTTCTCCTATGGGAAGAGCTGGTTGTTCTGAAACCAGGGTCCCAAGCAGTGGAGGATGGTTTGGTTAATAGTAGTGAAGACCATACTGTCCAGGGTGGGAGTCATGTTTTCCTAGCACTCACATCATCGTAGGACCTCAAAGTAGATCTCTAGATTAAATGTTTAAATAGCTGCAATGTCTCCAAGGTGTAGGTCCATCATGCAATCGTACAGTATGTTATGTCATGTTATCATTTGAAGGGTGCACGTTTGGGAGAGAGGACCCCACCACTGAGGCCGTTGTGCTGAATGGATAACCACATGATATCTTCTGGAATACCTCTCAAGGGAGAAAGTGTGGGGTGGGGTGGGGGGGAGGCGGTACTTTCTGCCCTGTATGTGGATTTCCCCAAATCAATGGATCAGCCAGACTGGGAGGCAACACGTGGAGCAATCTGGACTTTGTTGATCTGACAAGGGCGTATTCTTAACAAATGGGCACGTCTTCCATTTTGCTTTCGTTCATTATTCATGCACCACTTTTCTTTTTATGTCGTACATGGCTTAATCCAATCATGTTGTCAGCCCTTTGATCTGCAGAGTTCAGTTTCTCGGCCTCTCCTGACACAATCATTGCATTGCGCCGGAAAATAATGAAAAGTTGACCTTTGGTGAGACGGCGCCCCACTTCTCCGGCTTCTCATCAGCCTGCTTTGGGGCTTGGTCTTCACTTTATCTTTCCCGTTGTCTTTTTTCCAGAGTGGTAAATCCTCCCGGAGAAGGAGGGCACTTGAAAGCTGGAGACCAAATCAATGCGTGCAAATGCACCCCGCACCCGGCGTAATTGACATTTGTCAGTCCCAGTCCTTGGGGTTGTATAAATGGGAGTTTTATCATTTTGCATGTAATCATTCATTGTTCTGATCTCCCAGGGCTCTGCAGGATTTTAATCAAAGGAAATAAGGCAGTCTGTGTTGTTGTCGTCGTTTCTCTCTCCCCGATCTTTAAAAAAAAATGCAGGGCTAAAACTTTTTTTTAGCAGTCCTCTGGTTTTCCAAGCAGTGACATTGATGGGTTCATTTCATGGTGGCTCCTCTCTGTTCGGAGCCCTGTTGACTCGAAGGGACCTGAATGTGTTGAAGGTCAGTTGAACAACTGAACAACATCCATTCAGAAATCCTTCCTTGCTGCGACTCTTCTCCGGGGGCCGGGGGTTTCTGCTGGGACATCTCAATCAGAACTCATGTGATGAACAGGGAGGGGATGGCTGACTCTGAGTTCAAAAAACCCGAGTGCCAGGAGGGACTAGGCTGAGAGCAGCAGGTCTGGCTTAGGGGTGCAAGAATAATTCTTCCTCCTGCTCCTTCTCAAAGTGAAGCTCCTTCCCGCGGTTCATCTGGGCCTCTGAGATGCTGTATTCCCAGTGCGGCTGTACACAGAATTTGCAGCCGGCTGTGCCAATGGTCATCCCGGGGCCAGCTTCCCTGTCTTGATAGCCTCCAGAGACTTTGGTTTTCAGATCCCCAAATCCTTGGCCAGCCAGCTGTTGTCCTCCTTGCCTGATTCTGTGCTGTGGGAATGGGGGCTCCCCATAACATTGTAGAGCCTGAAAAATAGCTAGTTTTGTTTTAAAGGGTTTCCTCTGTAATGCCCATGTTGTGATGAAGGTTGGGAGTTCTTTATATATTTCTTTTCTCTTTCTTTATTATATTCTTACTTTTCTCTTTTTTCTTTCTTTCTCTTCTTCCTTTTTCCTTGCACTTTTTACTCCTTTTTGTTCTCTTTTCTTTCTTAAGTTTAGTTTGTATTAGATTTTATTATAATAATCAAAATTCTTGGTGAAAATTATATATGCAGAAAAAATACATCCATGCTGAGAGCTAGATTTGGCCTTCCAGGGTGTGATGATGATTACACACCATCAAGTCATGGTCAACTCTTAGCGACCACATAGATAGAATTTCTCCATGATGATCTGTCCCTAACCTGCTCTTTTGGGTCTCCCAACGGTGCACCCATTGGCACCATAACTGAGTCCATCCCCCTTGCTGCTGGTCGTCCTCTTCTTCTCTTTCCTTCCACCATTCCCAGCATCAGAGCTTTCTCCAGAGAGCTGGGTCTTCGCATAATGTGGAAGAAGAAGCAGGGAGAGGTCTGGCTAGAGATGAAGGGGACTTTTCCAGAAGATACAAAGAGACAGACAGTTAGATACAAGGCTGAGCCTAGAGCCCCACCAACATGAAGAACGTACACAGATTTCCTGTACTGTTGTGGGAACATTCAGTGTGTATACATTTAACTCACTGATCCAATTCAAAGGCAACTGACCAGATCTCCATGCCCGACCAACTTCTAAAACTGAGTCAGAACTGTCCAATCAAATTGGATGAGTCAGAAGATCCTGTGTATACACAAAAGCAGCCTTTCCAAACTGGCTCAGAAATCCAAATCAAACTAATTGGATCAGACAATGCAATTGGACCATTGGAATTGATTTTCCAAATTGATCGGGGTTGTTGAATCTGGCCAGCTGAGCTGGACTGTCAGGAGAAGGACTTGGTGAAAAGGCAGTGAAATTGTCCTCGGAGTGGCGTTCTCTGCATTCTTGCTGCTGGGCCTAGAAATTGTGGGTTGGGGCCACCGCTCCGAAAGGTCTTCCTCTTCTTGCCAACTCCTCTGTTGCAGATGGGGAGTCCATCTGTTCCAATGATGCTGTTCCTTTTATTTTAATGAACAGACAATGTCATCCTTGGCCATCAGTGCTGTACAATGTTAGCAGGAGAAGAGCTTGACTTGACCTTTGAGAGGCAGAGCCAAGACAAAGAAGAGCACAGTTAGCCATCAATCTAATTTACATTTAAATAGGGTATAAATGAAATCAAATTAATTAACTAGAGTGACATGCCGAACAACCTTCCCCTCCTGCCCCATTCAAAATGACCATTGGGTGCAAGGCTGGGGGACCTGCATGGCTTTCAAATGTCACACTTCCTATCCCCATCTCAGAGATATTGACTTGGATTTAAGGGGTGGGGGGATTTGCTGTGTTTAGGACTGCAGTAGCAAGGACCTCAAAGGAGAGTTTATCTGGCCCCAAAGGACACACCAGCTTTGTAGAAAGCCCCCAGAATTTGCTCAGCAGAGTGACTGAAAGTGGGGAGGATATGTGCATTCTTAAACACAGGCAAAAGAGAGCTCTTCCCAGTGACTTGACAGCCCCACATTTTTAGGCAAAGCAATATTTTAGAGGAGAAGGACATCTCTCAGCAGAGAAACAACACTGAATTTAGGAAGGAATCCAGCTAATTTCACTTTTAAATCACCTTTTTCGGCCAGGCAGACTGACAGGCCACTGTAAATACCAGGGTTATTTTTAGTCTCTGGAAAGGGGGAGGGGGGCACGGGACAGGTCAAAAGCTGTATGATAACGGCAGTTTCTCATTTCTGCACCTAAACACAATTTTCTCCTGTTTTTGTGAAAGGGAAAAAAATGCTCGGAAACCTGTAGAGCTGCACTGTATTGCCTGTGCGAGCTGAAATGTCTGATCTGCGTACATTGGGGCACAGTCTGGAAGCCAGAGGGAAGTTCAATGAAAATGCAACTACGTCTTTGGGTTTCCCTGGGTTGCTGAGAGCATTTTGGTCAGTTCTGCCCCACCTTTGCCCCCAGGAGGTTTTGAAGAAGCCGAACAGAGGCGAAAGAGGGTCCCGCCTTCGTGTGTCTTCTCTAAGCCCGCGTGCAGAGCGGCCAAGGGGAAGAGCCGTCTGCCCCACAGAGAGGCCAATCTTATCCCCTCCCTGGAGTTCTGATGGCCAAGGTTGGGCAGCCTCCTGACTATGGATGGCTCCAACACTTTAGAACTCAAAGACTGTCTCAATCTCCCACCTTTGGCCCCCAGACCTGGTGACAAGGCCCTTGGGCTGAGTTGGGGTCCTCCCAGCTCCTTCCTCAGAAGGAGACCCTTGGCTCAGCTGCCCCCTGCCCTTAGCAAGGAAAGCCATCTCAAACGACCCTCTTATTAAAACTCTTCATCTTCTGCAGAGGCAAAGCAGACAGAGCCCAACGATGTCTAACGTGTGATTTGCAGCAGAGACATATTCGCTGCCTTCCCCAACAGCCTCAACTTGCCAGCTTCCCTACGGAACAACTTTTTAATTTGGGTTTCTCTGCCCCCCGCCTCCATTTTATTTGCTTTCTGAAGAGTGTTTAACCGATTTGCATGAAGGGGGGCAAGAGTAAATTCTGTTTAAGAGCTTGGTTGCAAACTGTAAAGAGCCAGTAGTTCTAATTAAGGTTTTAATTGGGAATTGCAGCCATAACCCTCGAATCTGGCTGGCTCTTCCTTTTTGAAAATCATCAGCAAATTCGTCATCCTGTGGCACGCTCAGCGCCACCTGTGGCATCGTTCAGATTGGGAGACGGTAGCGCAGGGCTACCCTCCAGATGTTCAGCCCTCGCCAGGCTTAAGGTAGCTATTCTTTCAATGAGAATAATTTTAAAACCCAGCGTTCCACCTAATCATCCAGGGTCATGGAGTTGACCTCCTGCACCCTCTTTCCTTCCCCCAAATCCTTTGCAGGCTTCGGTTAGCAACGCCGTTGTCTTTCATTGCAAAAAACAAAGCAAGGCCAACTCCAGAATGCCCTTTCTAGAGCCAGAGTCGGCCCGCTTTGGTTTTTTCTTTGGGATATAACAAGAGGGGTTCCTGCTGCCCTGGAGGCTCCCTGCACCCCCTCCTGCCTCGCTGAACGCTGCGCAGTAGCCCCCTTGAATCGCAGGCCTTGTTTGCTGGTGGCGGCCAAAATGTAGAGAGCCTCGGGGAGCCCCACTGAGACGAACAATTTTGCTTACGATGGCAGCTTTCGTGGGCTGCCACTCCCACCCTCAGTGGCAGGGGAGGACCTGGCCGAGACGGGACTTTGGGCTGGAACGACTCCAGACGCCCCCGAGGTTCTGGCAAGCCGACGGCGCGTCTGCTGAGCCTAGTCCAGAGGCTGGCTCTGGCCCGATTCCCCGGACTCGTGCGTCGCTCGTCTTCCTCCTCCTGTGGCATCTCTTCTAACTTCGGTTCGGCTGGATCGCCGTCCTGTGGCACTTGTCGTCTCCCTGCAAAGAACTGCAAAGACAAAGGTCCTTTTGGCGGAAGGGCGACTCCCAGAGACTGTAGCCCTGCAGTTTTCTTGGCAGCGTAAAGATGTCAACATCCCCAGCCTTCTAGGATTCTTACAAAAATTATTATTAGTGCCCAGTCTAGCTGTAGCGGGTGCTCTCCCATCCAAGAACTACCGGGGCTAATCCTGATTAATTCTGAGATAAGCCAAGGTCAGCTCCTCCCTGCTACGTGTATATTATTCTGATTCCGGCTGCTATTACTGATTTATTAATAATATTTCTGTTATTGTTTCTGTTTATATAGAGGAGCGTTTTAATCTTCCCTAAGCGTTAGACACGCCAGTGGCCACGTGCATCATCATCACCATCACCATCACTGTCATGGTGATGACGATGAGTATGGATTTTATCAGATTTCCCTCTTGCAACTTGGCCCCAAAGCTTCCTGCTTGCAATCAGGAGAAATCAATCCGTGCAGGCAGCCATTGGTGTATTACTTTAGCTGAGAGGTTGCCGGGCTACAGAAGACAGAGAGAAAATTTGTCCTTTATTGAATGGGTGGTTCAAGCGATGTGGAACTCTTGGAGCGAAATCGGAGATTTCTCCCGAGCCCCACTGATTTTTTCCAGATCTTTCCTCCCTTTTCCTTTTTTAAAACTAGTATGTTGCTAAGCAACCAGTGCAATAAGAGGCAAGATGGGACTTTTATTGGAGGACCAATATTCGGCATCGGTCTGCTTGAACTTGACGGATGAGGGAGCTTTTCCGGGCTTCTTGCAGATGGAGATCTAGGCCCAAAGGCCGGTCACTAGACCTGTTACCATGTGATCTGTTGCATAGTTTGGCTCTTTGTCCCCCAGGGAAACCCCCCCCTCCCTCCCTCCCTCCCTCCCTCCTTCCCTTCCTTTGGAGGGATTTCTCCATAGCCGGGGGCTCCCCAGCACCCCAAAAGCCAAGAAGGGAACTGCTCAAGGCGATGGTGTCTTGCTAGTGGAGGAGCAAACAAGCAAGCCAAACGTAAGGATTCAGGAGGGAAGTCTCTGAATATTTCCACTTATTCTGATCTTTTTCTTCTTCTTCTTTTCCCCTGGCCCTTCCCAGCTCTAGACCGGAAAGGAGGGCAGCTTAACATCCCCAAAGGAAAGCCCGGTGGGCCAATGAATAGCCATCCTGCACGCACCACAAGGAGTCCTTTGCCCCCTTTGCCGCATGTGGGTCCAGATGATTCCTCCAGCTGCCATCTGGGGGCTGGGCTGGATGAGTGCCAATGAACTGAAATCAACCTGGACGGGATAGTTCGTGGTTCCCCTGTCGAGGGACTGCCCCCTCCCCTCACACTTGCTTTGACTTCGGCATTTATTAACCCTGCCTTTGGATACGCAGGATCTTCCCCAGCAATATCTGTGAGCCGCAGCAGAATTGCCTAACCTCCAATATCTGGATTTTAGGAGAAACCTGGTCCGATTTCCTCCTCTAGCAAAGTGCTGCTAGCCACGTTGACTCGCCTCTCCTAACCCTCCAAAGAAACACGATTGCTTTGCAGAAGCCAGCATTATCTCCGGCCCAGCTGAAATATTTCAGGCTTGAGAGATTGTGCAATTGTCTCGTTTATGGTGTAAATACATCTTTTCCTGCTTTGCAAGACAGGCTGCCTACCTGCACGCCTACCGCGCTTCCTGGCTGATGGATGACGTCAGTCAAAGCTACACAAATACTTAGAGTGTCCTGGGAGGGTATGTATATTAAAGTGGGTATAAAAACGACAGCGGGTGCTATTGTACAGACAACAGCGTTTTGGCATGTATAGGACCCCCCTCCCTCCCCTTCTGTCTTCCTCCGAATGGCTGCTTGTTACAGGGACAGGCTGGTGGTTTCCAAACATCCTTGAATTTTTTGTTTTCAGGGAAGAGGCAAGTATCTCTGGCACCACCTATGCGCTGCCTTAATCCCATCTTTGCAAAGTGGAGAGAACAGAACCGACGCACCTTGACGGTGGGTTAAGGGTTACGATGCAGTAATTTGCATGCGATGATGTTCTGTCTCCATGGTGTTGCGTTCAGCAGGGTGAGCCTAGCTGAGCGGCAGAAAAGCGTACAGATTTGAGGGGGTTTCCCAGATTCGCTCCTTAGCTGGAATTCCAGCATCCTTGGCTTGAACTCGTGGTGCTGACGGGCTGATGCCTAACCCCCCATCAGCCAAGTCTGAGAAGACTCATCTGCGTTCCTTCCCAGCATTTCAATCCCAGTGATGAGTTAACACGGGTTGCCAGCCTCCCTGTCTCCCCCAGGCCACTGGCATCCCTGTGCATCCTTACAGCCCCAACAAAATCTGACTCCCCAGGCCGAGGGTCTACAAGGGGATGCCATGTGGTCCTCGTAAGCCAAATTGACCTACGGTGACAATGGCATCAAAGTTCAGGATCCCAGCCCTGGCAACTTGCAATGCCGGCTTTCAAAACCCATGCATTCAGTACACGACACAGAGCCCCATGGAGACTCTGCTGTCCCCGTCAGATCTCCATCTCCCCTCCCCTCACTCCCACTCTCATGATAAATGTCAGGAGGTCGCCTTCACATTTAAGAGGTAAAAAGCAGCAAGTCTCTGGTGGATTCTGTTCTTATTTTGGGTAACCGTAATTGCCCTCTACAATGCTGTGGACAGGCCATGGATGAGTGGTAGAACATCTGTTTAGCAAACAGGAGGCCCCAGCTATTTTGCCCCGCTATTATTAGACAGATCTTTGCTGAATCCAGGAATAATAGGTCTCCTGGGTAGAGAATCCCAGCATGAGGTCTTGACTGGGGAGGGGGTGGTAAGCCATATTGCTTTCTTGTATGCAGGTGCCTCTGGCCTGAACCCTCAGTGGTCAGTGTGCAACCTGTCATCCATACTCTTGTTTTAGAAGAACGATGTATGTGTTTTCCCCAAGGGCTGGACCTTGAATATCTCAGAAGGAAGCCAAACCATTACCTTGGTAGAGAGATGCACTTCCCCAAAAGAAGGACATATAAGGCAAACATTGAGTGAAGAGCCTTCTGACTTTGGTGACTTGAGGCACTGAACTATTTTTATATAGCTTTAGAACCAGAATATTCATCAAATATGCCTTGTTGATAAAACTGAAGGGGTGGGGAATGTGTAGGGAGAAGAAAACACATTTCAGTTCAGGGTCATCATCATTTGAGAACCCCAGGAGCTATTTTGAGTCAGTTGCCAATACTTGTTTTATTTGAAGGGATTCTTTTTAATGAGGACCTTAGTGCACAATCATTAAAAAAAAAAGATGTTGCAAGTCATTCATGAAATATATATTTACCTCAGTCTTGGTAAAAGTCTGCCAACTTCTCTTGGGTTTCAGCTTAACATGAAGGTATTTTTACGAGCGCTCTTGCATTATCAAAGAACAAATATAAATACTAATGATGCTCTAGTTGATTGATGTTGTAACAAATATACAGAGAAATCACAGACCAAATTGCATGGTTTAATGGCTTCCTTGGCTGGGTTGGTGGTGTGGTACTATTGGGCCTTGCTGCGTCCACAACTTCCCTAAACAATGTCCACAGACATTAAGTTCAGGTCATATACAGATGGTAGGTGTATGTGAATCACCCAAGATCTGATGCACTGAATCGGTTCAAAAAGACTCTTCAGAGGTGATTCAGCTGAAGCACTTTCTCAGGCACTCTTCAGACTGAATATTCACACAGTCCTAAAAGACATAAAGGTAAAGCAAAGTTGACTGAAGTGTCGTGTGATCACCGAGACTGATGTGACTGTGCTGGTCTTGCAAGAGATCTTGTGAGAGATGTCAGGCAAGAATGCCACAATCTTGCAGGCTTTCAGCTTTCTAACATGAGATGTTCCAAAATTCTTGGACCTGGGAAAAATAGCTCCTCTTTTGATAGAGATGATAGATGATAGATAGATAGATAGATAGATAGATAGATAGATAGATAGATAGATAGATAGATAGATAGATGACAGATGGACATGACAGCATTGAGCAACTTGCTGCAGAGATACCAAAGAGAGTCATTAACCTCTTAGAGGTGGCTTAGAACTGATCATTAATTATCTGAGCCAATGGCCAACTATCACCCTGCGCTTGGAGGACCAATGATCACAATGTGCTTTGATACTGGAGAAGCTGAAGACTCCAGCCGCCTCCAGCAGCTACAAGAAGGCCTGTGGCTCAGGCAGCGGGTTGAAAGTTGTGGCTGACAATGCCTCCCACATCCCTGACTCCCAGGCTCTTCATCACCGCTCAGATGCCCTCCACTGACCCTCTGTGGAAACTCATTTGACTCTCTGAGCTATTAGTACATTAAACATGCATGCTTTTGTACCGAATATTTATTTAAAAGTTGCATTTATGGTGCACAGGATTCTGCTGAAGGAAGAAAATGCTTGTTTTCTTTTTGGTCTCAAGTGCTATTGAGTGGGGGGGGGGGAAGCGTTTTCCCCTTGTATAAGATGGGAAGAAGGGGCCTCTTCTGAGATAGTATTAGACCAGTCCTAGTTTTTAAAAAGTATTGGTATTAAAAATAATCTTGTTTTAAGTGTAGCCTATTTGCCACAGCTCTTTTGATGGCTTAGTTTAAATTGATTGATACAATCAATTAATGAAAGGATATAGCTTACTAGAGATGGATAAATAGTTTCACTGCTGTTTTTCAATTTCCTAGTCTAGCTCTGTTCTATTCTGGCCCCAGTTACTTAAAAAACTGTCTTAAAGCAAAAAGGGCATTGATTTTCAGATGCAATTTTCCTAATATGCAGATCTGCATAGACATTTCTGCAAGCTGTTTTGTAAATACATGTTGGCATTTTTGCACCAATCTGCACTTATGGGTTTCACTTCTTTGCCATGCATGCCCCTGTTTTCGGGGACGGGGGGGAGAACTGTAGTGCAGAAGTCTTAAGAGGCAGAAAATGTGGAAGGAGGAGCGCATTTTGGTTCCTCCATGGCTTCCAGGTCACGGTTAGGCTTTGTATGAATTTGGTAAGTCCTTATCAACAGGTGAGCTGAATTAAACTGTTCCTCCCCTGTCAAACCTCTGGGCCTTCCTGAAAATTTTCAGCCAAGGTGCCTATGCGAATCCTAGCTTTTCCCAAAGCAGGATGGGCTGCGATGGTTAGCAGAGATTACGCCGCTAATATTTTGGAGCACGTGTGCGTGAGCCTGTCTCTAACAAGCACACCAAGAGCGGGCTGTAATTTATGAGATGTAAATGAAGCAGATCTCCTGCTTTCCTTCACAAATCAAAGTAAGAGGCAGGTGGGATGTTGGAAGCCTTTCCTCAGCCTTCCGCTCAGGGTACCACAAACATGTCAGGACCAATTGACAGGAGATGGGAAACAGGGCCCTCTCGCAAGCCAGGGTGTTCTGCAAATCTCGCTTCCCGCACGCGCCCCACACACAGCACCGGCCCGGCCTGGGCAACGCCGTCGTTCGGAGCCGGTCTGCCCCGTTCCCATTCGATGGCCTTACTCATCAGCCTTGCAAGTGTGTCTGGGGGAGAAGACCTTTGAAGCACCCTGGGCTTGCTCACGCTCCGAGTTCTGAGCGGGGGTCCTGTGACATCCTTGAAAGGCGCTCCCAGTCCCTGGCTCAGATCCCCTCTCTCTGGCCAGAAATCTAAGGATTTCCCAACCTCTCCATCAGATGTTCGGGGATGATATATGCAGCCCATCTTGCAGGCCTTCTTGCAAGAAGGATGGTGACAAGAGACATGTGTGAATCACCCTGAAAACTTCTGGAGTGCAATGCAGATGGAATCCCTCAGACCCCTTGTCAACCTGGGCAGAATTTTATAGCCTGTTGGGAGGGGGGCTGCATGTTTCTTGCTGCTTTGGCATCGACAGCTGGTGATATTTGCGAGGCAGGCAACTCAATCACCAGGAAACGTGGTTTTTTTCCCACTCCCCGCTATAGATCATGCAGAATATCTACTCCAGGGCTGAATTTAAAACAAACATTGCCTTCTTTGGGTATCTCCTTGGCCAGTCCCCTTCCCTCCTCCAGAAGGGTTTGCCGGCAAGTGATTCATCACGATCCTTTTCTGAACAGCTAAAACCCCAGCCCGGCTGAGACGAGCTTCTGGAGGGTCCTCTCCGGATTCGGGGTGGGGGGCAATTCTCAGCTCAAGTCATCCCTGTTCTTTCACCCGCTGCCTATCGGGGGGCTTCAGCTTCCCTGACTTGTTCATTCAATATTTATTGGTACTTATAGCCAACGACTATAAGCACACATAGTTGTTTATGCCACAACTCGGAAAGGTCTTTTATGGCGCTAGATACGCATCAGCCTGCAAGAAGCTGACAATACAAAGTAGACAAAGGCGAGGGAGAAAAAAGTCCACGGGAAATGGGTTGAATGCAGATAAAAGGGCCCAGCAAATCTGCCAAAATCTACTTTTTAAATGAGTGTCTTGTTTTTCCACATACACACATACTCCGCTAGCTGCAAATTGCATTGCAAAATTTGGAAAAGAGCTGATGTCAGAGAGGTACTTCGTCTGGGAGGGGCGGAAGGGACTGGAAGGGCAGGGAAGGGGGCTCTTCTACCCCCCCAACCGGAGGCATTGCGGGGTGCCAGGCTGGTGCCAAGATCCTTGTCTGACATGCTGGAGGGCTTTAATTAATACTCAGTAAAATACCATTTGACGAGGGATAAATTTTACGACGCAATTATAGCAGTGCAGTAATTCAGCCACACAGGATCCGACATGAACTCATTGCAGTCGACAAAAGGAGAGTTGGGGTGGATGCACGGGAGAGAAAACAAGATAAGAAATTCAGAAATCTGTGAGTTAGAGGGGGGAAAAAAGTAAAAGAGGAAACCCAACTCAATCCATTTTAATAGTTTCTTCTAGGCTTTTGTTTAAACATAAACCAATGAGGAAAATCTAGAATGTTGTCCAACACAGACTCGTAGTTGATAAAAAATGCATTCTGAATTCATTTAAAAGAAATATGAAGATGACGACAACAAAAAACAGTGCTTCGGATACTAAAAATATATATATATTTTTGTAAACAAATCAAGGAAGTGCTTTTTTTCCAAGGCAGTGCAAGGCAAGAATGAAATTTCTCACACACACCCCACCCCACCCCCAGCAGCAATTAATCATCGGGCAACAGCCTTCCACTGATAGCCTTTCAAGCTGTGACTTTCAGGGTCCCGGCGAGCTTGCAAAGAGCTGCCCTTCAGCCCCAGCCCCTCGGTGCATCTGATGAAGGGAGCCGCAGCTCCCCAAAGCTTCTGCCTGTGAACAAGATGAGTTAGTCAGGAAAGGTGCTGCCAGACCAGACTTTTTGCCATCCTTGACTTACACAGCTCTCCCTCTGCGATGTCCAGAATCCAGAATATTAGAGCAGGAGCCGTCAGGTTTCCAGCAGGCAGAATCTGAACCGGGAATCCGGTCAAAGAGGAGATCGGGGTTTTGCTCTGCTCCCCTTTCCAGGTCTAAGAGACTAATAGGAGGGAATCTCTGTAGCTCAGGCTTGAACCGTGGAGTCCTTGGGGTCCTCTGAGCTTGGTGGCTTTCTTGCAGACGTTCTGCTAGCACCGAAGATGTGACCTAGCCGGGTAACGAAACGTTTGCAAGAAAACCGCCAGGCTCAGAGGACCCCAAGGACCCCATGCTCTAAGGAGCTCTCAGGGTGTGGTCAAAAAAATCAAGATGGTGCCACAGTGGCACTGCCAAAGCTCCATCTGCTTTTTATGTGCATCGTGGACACCCGGGCACAAATTATTTCAGGCAAAGAACAGCTCCCAGTGATAAGACACGGTGGTATCCCATCCTCCTCCTTTCTTACTCCCGGAGTAGGAAGCAGATTGTGCTCCGGATGATGGTCCATTCAGGCCTTTTCGGGGTGCCTCTCTGGTGGAACTTCCTACCGCAAGATGTGGACCCACATTATAGTTTGCCTTCTGCTGAAACCTTTTCTGTTGGCTAGGGCTGTAAGGGCTAGTGCGGCCTATCAATTCTTTGCCCATTAAAAGAAAAGAAAAGAGGGCTTGTTTGGCACGCTGTGGCCGGCCAAGTTGTGCTCGCATCAGTTTTATATATGGGTGCGACTGCCGCTCTGCTGTAAAAAGCAGATCCTGAAAGACAATCAATAAACCCTGTTTCAGAAGTCCAAGTTTATTAATTGATTTGGATCGTGACCTTAAATCAATCAATTAAATGCGCTAGGAAGCCGCAGGGCTAATTTGTAAGTAAAGCCACCAAACCAGGCAGCGTAGTTTTGCATACAAACAAAGGAAGTAGAAGGGGTGGAAATGAATGTTCTCTCTTGGATGATTTGCACGTGTTTTGCAGGAAAGAGCATCTGGGAACAGATTTTCTCCTTTCTTGTTGGAATTAACTCTCTCTGGAGGCCCACCCGACCCCACTCACTTTCAGGAGGGCTGTCTTTCAAAAAACAAAGAAAACCCCGCTCCTTCTCTTCTCATCATATTCCACGGGAGAACATCCTTGGCTGAGGAACAACCAAATCTGGCTTGGTATCTGCCATTCTCCTCTTTACCAGGGAAGACGGAGTGGACAGTCCTCCTTCCTTCCTCTCCATTTGGGGCAAAATTCAGGATAAATGGCTTTGCAACGATATCCAGGGTTTTTGCAGCTCTAGGCCAAAGGTGGGGAGGGCAGGCTAAGTTGCTTTGCCTTTTCCCCAAGCCCGGGGTCGCTCCCCGTGTCTGTGGAGGTGACCTGCCCTCCCTGGGGGGAATCCCAGACCTGCTGAGCAACCGGGCCAAGTTTCTTTGGAGTGGGGGATTAGGGAATCCCTCGGCTTGACTTGGGAAACCTTGGGCACGGTCTTTTTGCTCGGGCAGGGAGCAGCCCTGGTGATGCCAAGGAAAGGGCCAGATCAGTCAGAGACACCCGCCCTCTTTTCCTCTTCTCATTTAGAGATAAATCGGCAGCTTGCAGCCATAGCAACGAGCAGATAAGCCCAGGACCGGGCGGGGGGGGGGGGGGGGCTTTATTAAATCAATACATCAGGGCAGATTTAGTGCACCCTGTCCTTATTCACCCCAATAATGCAGAGTGATTGTGAGGTTTTCTAGGGGGTTACAGTGATGTGTGGGTGCGCGTGGGCACGCATGTGCATTTCCCTTCGTGTGTTTGCAAAATGTAAAGCCATATGGCATGATTTCTAAGCAAGCCCTTCATTGTCTTGGAAACAGAGGCATTTTTGGTGTTGCGTGTACGTAGATGCTCTCGGTGCATCCCTGCCTCCAAGCGAAGGGCACGTTTCAAGGCAATCCTCCAGATTTATACCTTTCTGTGGGGTGGGGGAACAAACGGTGGATTCATTCAAGCAAGAGCGGTGAGGGGTGGCCTCCACCAGGCCCCCTCAGCCAGTTTCTTCTGGCGGCTTTGGACTGCAACACTCATCATCCCTGGTCTAGGGTGGTCACGGCAAAGGGGCGTTTTAGGGCCAACTTGAAAGGACCCAGCTTGGGAAAGAATAGCCTTTTGGGCCTTTCCAAACCTGGGCGTGTCAGGGGTCTATTGAACCACCTGAGCAACGGGTAGAGTGGAAAATGGGTTGTGCGTAGACCCAGATTTTGTGTTTGGCACCCTCAGGTAGAGCCAGCTTATGTAAGAAGACCAGAAGCAAAGACTCTCGCTGGGAATTTTGCAAAGTAAATGCTGGTCCAGGTAGATAATAGCAGTTTGACCTGTGTCCACATCAGTTTGCAAATTTGGCAGAGAGAGAGAAGTCTGCATGAAAATATATACGCATTTTGTGCTCATTTCTTCTACCACGTGCATTTTCCTACGAGGCACCCTGTTTTGAAAGTGATGTTATCCAACACAATGCCCTGGCATTTCTTTTCTGTTCTTTCCCTAACGCGTGCCATTTGGGTGCGCATACTTCCTTCACAGAGGTGTGTCTGAGGTGGCATGCTACCCTGCCAAATTTCCAACCCGCGCGAATTTTGGAGTACAAGCGTCTTTCAGTTCGTGTACTGGCTTGGGGAGTGAGAACTGGGCAAGTGGATCTTAAACCATCGTATCCGATTAATTTCTCTGCCTTTCATCCTTTCTCTTGTGGCTGAGGTTGCAATGATCTTGTACAAGCATCAAGGCTGTAGCAACTGACATTATCAAGCCCGTTCCTCTAAATGAGCCAGGATGATACAGAGTCGGGCTTGCAAGCTCAGTTCTTCCCAACATCTTGTCAGAGCGCCCCAGCATGGATCCCCCAAACATTGCCCAGGCCCCCTGAAGTTCAGGCTCCTTCTCACGCCACTTTTCGCTTTGGGGCATGGGGCTTTCCTGCCCCCCAACAAATCCCAAGTTGCTGCAACGGCAGGTCCTGCCTGGACCCCGAGCGATCCCTTCCCTGGGCTTTCTGCAAGCTCACCCTTCTTTTCCCCTTGATCTTGCCTGCCTGGGTGATTTTTCTCAAGATGCCAAGGCACCTTTGGGAAATTCCGGACCACCGCGACCAATTGCTCTTAACCAGCCGTGGCCAAGGAAATGCAGATGAATAATTTCCTTCTGTCATCGTGGCGGTAATTAGATTCGAAAGCGTGGCATTCGAGGAGGCAGCCAAACCCTTTTCAAAGGGCTTCTGCGTCTGCCACAAAGCTCCGTGGATCAGGTCGGGGGTCTCTCATCAGCTGATCTCCAGCTGTAGCAGAGAAGCAGCCCCGGCCAGAAACTCACATGGAGAATTGTGGGGGCTCTTGGAGAGTTCACAATAACGCGGCAACACCTGGGAAACTGCCCAGCGCCGACCTTCCGTTTCCTTCTCACGGCTGCCTCGTCCCCCCCTTTGATCCCCCTGAAGTCTTCTAAGCAGCAAGGCCAATCCCGGCCCCCAAACCTTACCGTGGAAGCGATTGCAGCCTCTGTCGTGGCCTGATGTGCGCCGGAGCTTGGGCACGGCAGCTCCTCGGAGAGATCACGGGCCTTGTTTGCTATTGATTCGTAATCAAAGGAGTTCGCACTCTGGGAGAAAAAACCCTCCACCATCAAGGGGAAATGTCACTCCAGAACAGAAATAAATGACTAAGAACCCAGAGTGAAACTTGTGAGGCACAGATGCAACGTTACGGAGAGTTCCTCGAGAGTCAGCTTCGGTTCTTGATGGGGTGTCCTTCTGACTGCTCGGAGGTGGGCGAGAGCCAGCGCAGAGCAAGGGTGTGCCCAGGTGTGCCAGGAGGGAAGAGGAAAGAGAAAGAGAGAGGGCACACAGGCAGGCGGGGAGGCCCAGAAGACACCCGCCCACCTCCTTCAAGCCTGGCGGTGCCTCTCTTTGGGGATGAGAAAGACTTACGCCCCGGACCCTCTAAGAACGATGCCACTTGATGAGGTATGCGCCTTTTGTGACCCAGCTCTGCCTGGCAGGGTTTTCTTCCTAGGCTGGGGAACTTTCCCACCCCATCCCAAGGCGAAAGTTCTCTTTGGAGAACTCCGCCTCCCAAATGTTTCTGGGGCTCTCGCTTCGTCGTAATCAGTGAGGACAAATGATGGCTGCTCCCCCTGCCCAGCATACCGCGGTGTGTCTGAAAACTGAACAACCATGTGGGTGGCCCATTAATTAGCAGGGCTTGCTGAGTGATTGACGTTAAAGAGTAAACATTGGTGGAAGGCAGCCGTGGGGCTGAATAACTGCAATTGTTCCAGAAAATGAGGGTGACGGAAGGCCGTGGGGCTCGATCGAGGAACTCCTGGGAAGCCCGTGCCGCCAGAGGACGGCTGAGCTGGGATCATTCTTTGGCATCTGAAGCCTCTTGTGGATCTTCTGACTAGACTATGGCGCTTGAAATGGCATCCCAGATCTTCTCCAGGCTGGGGGGAGTTGCCTCAGAGATACTGGATCCCAGTGGGTTTCCTTTCATTTGCAAGCAAGCTGGCCACCTTTTCAACCTGTCATGGGAGACACTGCCCACCAGCCAGCCACGGGCATCCACCCGCCCAGGACTGCAAGACAAGCACAAGTGTTGTCCGTTGGACAGCCCACACACTCTTGGCTGGCAGGCTAGGTGGTCCATGCCTTCTGCATCCAGCATTAAAGAGCAATGAAGTTCACACAAGGTACGCCCAAGTTGCATTTCTGTGCAAGTTCAGACCAAACTAGACGTAGGTCCTGGAGAGACCCTGCCTGCATCTTTCTAGATGGCCGCTCTCTACTGAAAGGGCCCTCCAGTCCGGGTCTGTTTTAACAGTAGGGAAGTCAAGATGGTGTCCACAACCACGCGATTGGAGCCCTGCCCTTTTTAATATGATATAGGTAAAAAGGGGGCGGGGCTTTGCTTTGAACACATGGTTGTGGCTGCCATCTTCACTTTTTGACCCCCTCTCTGTGGACACCCCTATACCCACCAATAGTGAAGACCTGCATAATTTTTCTATCCTTCAGGAAATCAGTCTTGCATTTCTATCTCAATTACTTCTCCGTCGGTAGCTCCTGATGATGCATAACAGGCCCCCAATGGAGGTCAACAGGCTGCTCCTGCAGGGCCAGGAAGGTGCACTTAGAAAGCTCCAGCCTCATGCCCAGATCTTGGGCTTTCCAGAGTCTCCCCCCACCCAGCCACTGTAAGGAAGTTGGGGAGGGGGCTAAGCCTTCCATCTGAGCCAGCAGGTTTCCTCCGAATCCCTCCTGGGCGCACCTGTTCCCATTCCTTGTTCATGTTACCTCACCCAGATAGGTGGAGAAGGACCTTCTCTCTTGAGTGTGTGTCAGTGTGTGTAGTGGCTGCTTATTCCGATTTCGATTGTGCCCACGTGGGTGATCGGCTTTCCTCATTTGCCACTGGTGCCTCTTTGAATCAAATGCCTGCTAAAAATATGCCCTGTGCGTATGTGAAGGCTGGTGTGACAGCAGCTTGGGTCTAATTAGACCAGGCTGGGCAGATCTAATGGTCCAGAGCAGTGTTTTTCAAACTTGGCAATTTTAAGATGGGTGGACTTCAACTCCCAGAATTCCCCAGCCAGCCTAGCTGGCTGGGGAATTCTGGGAGTTGAAGTCCACCCATCTTAAAGTTGCCAAGTTTGAAAAACACCAGTCCAGAGCCATTGGAGACCCCGAATCACTGAAAGTTGGTGGCAATTTTTTCCACCCTTTTGCGCAAGGAGATCCGTGAAACCTGCTGGTTTCACCCTAGAGGAGGCTGAACCAAGTGGTTTAAAGGAAAAGGTCCCACCACCTCATTAGGCCGAGAAAGCCCAAATCTGGCCCAGGGGCTTGAGGCAGACCCACTTCCTTAGCACCCCGGCTCTTTCCTTCCCCCAGATTTCTTAAGTGCAACTAAAGAGGGTGTCCCCCGTGCTTAGAAATAGGAAGCAGCGTGACTCCCTCCAGGTATGAGAAGGACCCTTTTTTCTTGCTGACGTTTCTTGTCTCCCATGAGCGATGAGCTTTATTAAAGGGGTGGAGGGAGAACCCTAGGAGAACAGTCCCATCTTTTGTTCCTGCCTGGTGCAAATAAGATATTTCAAGGAAAAATGACATCAGCGTAATTTGATGTATTTAATGTTTGCACCACTTTCGAGTGCCTCCATCTGTCCTGACCTGAAGTAGATTGGCATCGGGGCCCATGCTTCCAGAAAGCCACTGGGCCCCACGGCTGGGGGCCACATCTTTCCTCCTCTGCTGGGGCCCTGGTGTCATCTGCTTGGCCGTTCTTCCCAGCCGTTCCATCCATGACGCAGCTGCTTCTCAGCTGTTTCCTTTACAATCCTGCCGCTGGAGACATCCGAGACACTGGAGTTCTCTCAAACAACAGGGCTTCTTCTCTCACTTTCTTTTTATCTTTCAGGGAACAGCTGTTAGTGGGGGATATCCGAATATCTTGCATGGCAAGGCCGCGGAGCAAGGAAAAAAGGGGGAGAGAAGGAGGGAAATACACGAAGTGGTGCTTAGCAAGCACAGATCTCTCATTCAGATCATTGGGGTGATGCTCTTCTACCCCAGAGGGGTACGAGGAGTTAGAATATAAAAAGCAATCAAGTACCCACTCCATCGAAAGAAATTGCATACTCCTTTTCAACCCAAATCCTTTCCCTTCCCTTCCCTTCCCTTCCCTTCCCTTCCCTTCCCTTCCCTTCCCTTCCCTTCCCTTCCCTTCCCTTCCCTTCCCTTCCCTTCCCTTCCCTTCCCTTCCCTTCCCTTCCCTTCCCTTCCTACAATACCTGGCTTGAACACCATCCCCTTTCTGCAGTACAGTTTGATCTGCGTGATTGAAATCAGGGCTGCTAATTGCTGGGGAAGAGAAGGCTCTGTGGGGTGGTCTGAGGATCCTTTTCAGCCCCCCGTTGGGAACCCAAACCCTTTCTTGCCACCATGTGGTCTGAGAACCCTTTAAAACAAACGAAAGCCTAATGATCAGAAAGTGAAGTTCTGTGCCCACAACAACAGTTTGTGGAGTCACACGCCCCTGTCTTTTGCAAACCACTGTTCTCACACTATAGTGGTGTTTCATTTCTGTTTCCTTTCCTCTCACGCTCTTCTTACTAATAGCATTTAAATAATAGCAGCAGCAGCAACCTCTGCATGCGAATTGCAGCTTGCAATAATCCGCCCATCCGGCTGGGCCTTCAGTGGAGAACAAGATTCCCTATGCAACATTGCTTACGTGTGAACTCCAAGGCAACTGTGCTGTTTGTGTGGCCTGACACAACACCTCCAGAAGCTGCAAAGGGTGGTTTTGAACGATTGACAATATTCTCTAGTACATTTATCTAAAGGAAGCAAAGAAAAATGCCAAAATCTCCACTCAGACAAATGCCTTGATAAGACCAACTCAAGGTCACACTGTTCATACGTGATTCCGTGGAATGACCTTGGACTGACACAATGAAAACATTGGCCTAATAAATTTTAACCTCAGCAAGGGCAGCTTTTCTGTGTTGTTGAAGGCAGTGGGGTGTGGGGAGTGGGGGAGATGGGGAGCTCTAAAAGAACCCCTTGATTCTTGTCTTCGTTGTGGTGGGAGATCTGCATTCAGGTCCCTAGTGATGCTCCCTGGATAGCCCAGGTACTCTCAAATCATGGACGACAGATACCTCTTTCAGCTGCTTGAAGGAAAGTTAGACATGGATGGGGATATTCAGCTCTGAGAGGGAGGCCCATAGAGATGGAAGGCGTCCAGGAAGTAGGCTAGGCCGAGAATAGCAGTCCCCAAACCAGAATGCAACATTCACCTGTTTCTAACTTAGCATTACTTGAAAACGCATGGATTAGAGCAGGGTTCCTCAACCTTGGCGACTTGAAGATGTGTGGACTTCAACTCCCAGAATCCATGGCTGGCTGGGGAATTCTGGGAGTTGAAGTTCACACATCTTCAAGTCGCCAAGGTTGAGGAACCCTGGATTAGAGGAAAGCACCCTCAAAATGCCCTAGCAGCTTCGGACAAAACCCATTCCTGGGTGTTCCTGGGGAAAAGCACCAGCCTAACCAAAAAAACACTGGTTTTGAGATGAACTGGTTACAACTTGTGGAATTTTGTGTTGACTTCTTGGCATAGGGCTTTACCAAGTGCCAAGTGTCTTCTGACTTCAATTCTACATCCTTCATGTGGAGATAGAAAGGAAGGAGAAGGCGAAGGAGAAAAAGATCCCAAATTCCAGATGATCCACTTGGAGGGGAGGGTGGCTTGACTCCTTCATGTACATCCCAGAATATTTGGTTATTTTGGTCTGACAACCAAGAAGATGCAGCTCCTCTTCCCTAGGCATGCTGTTCCCCCTCCCAACTTATTTTTAGACCTGTCAAGGGCCTGCAGAAGCAGCATTTCAGCTATACATTAAGCAAGGGGAACTCCTCTGGAGCCACACTGTAAACCGAGAGCTTTGCACGTCCCTTAGATTCTGTTCCTCAAAGCCCTCCTCCACCCCCTGCCATGTCTTCACCACCCTCCTCAGGCTTCCTTCCCACTTCTTTGCAACTCCAGGTTGCAAATCTTTTCCTGCTTTTCCTTTGAAAAAAGGCACATAAAAACCAGGCAGAGCTTTGATCACACTGTCACAGCAGCCATCCTGACTTTTTTGACACCCCTGCTCAGAAAAGAGAACAGTCTCCTTCTTGGACTGCCTTTGGTTTATCTGTGAAGTCAGCACCACTGGTGGAACATTTTGGCCAGTTAAAATTTGATGGAGTCCCTGGGGCAACAGTGAGTTCATTGGACAACCTACATCCACATGTTCTGACCTGAATATTTGATCATCACCATCATCATCGTCATGAAGCTTGAGGTGACATGCATAGCATTCACTCTTCCAGTTTTTCTCAGCAACAGACCTGTGAGATGGACTGAGTAGAGGGCACTTGCCCAAGTTCGTTGAGGGTGGAACTAAACCTGGGTCTCTGTAGGTATGGATGGAATTGGGATCCTTCTGCCTTGGAGGACAGGGGACCTGAAGCTGTGAGCTTCAGCTTCTGAAGCTAAGCCCTAAAAAGGTCTCTCTGTGTCTAAAGGCAATGCCCACAGAGGTGAGAAGATGTTTTTCTCTTGTGGTATAGAATTTATTGTCACTTTTTCCATATATTTTCAGGTTGAGAGAATTTCCTGTGAATCCAAGTAGGTCATAGCTTTTCTCCACATGAAGCCCTGAGAATTGGAAAGAGAGAGAGAAAAAAGTGATGGAGTCAGTTTCAATATCTGAGGCAGGAGTGTTAAAAAGGAACCTCTTTTTCTTTTTCATTTTTTCTCACCAGTTCAAGTTCCACTTGAGAGTTTTCCTGTAGAGAAAGTTGCAGAAACAGCAGCTTGTTTCCGACGAAAAAAGCAGGACATTCGTCCCAAGCAGGCTTCGTGAGATGAGCCAGCCAGCTGACCTTAAAAGCCTTTAGACATCTCAGCAAGGCTTCTAAAATAAGCCACGATATCCTGATGAACTGCTAAACCATGGCTTGCAAACAGCAAGGGCAACTTTGGCAGATGGCGCTGAGCTGAAATCAAACAAGCTGCATTTTGGTCTTAGTGCAGGGTGAGATCTCACAACCTCACAACCCCATGGACGTCTGCTCAAAATTCAGACTCATCTTAACCATCGTGGGCATTTGCTGGGTTTAGGTAAGACCAGCCTTTGACATTTGCCAACCTCAGCTTATAGCTTAGTGCGTATCAACCTAGCCTACGGTGGTGTCGTCAGCAAATCCTGCCGCTTAAGCAAACCCCACGTTAGGATGATGAGTGAATCTAGTTAGTGATTTAACCCCATGGTGTAGATGTTGGACTAAGAGTAGGTAGACCTGGGTCCCAGTCCATCTTTAGCCATGGAAGCTTAGTAGGGATAGTCATATTCTCTCAGCCCAACTGAGCTTGCAGGCTTGTTGTGGGGAAAAAACAGGTCTGGAACTGCAGTTATACTGTATGTACATTAGTGCGTACCAGATAGGATCCTAAAAGCAAAATATGACATACAACTGGACGGAGCAGCAGCGGGATGGAGGCTGGGACATCTATTGCAGCTACAGCTGGAGGCTCATGGATTTATAGCAACCAGAGGAAGGACTGAGTTTCAAGAGAGAAACTCACGGTTGCAGATGAGCCCATCATTCCCATGCAATAGCCTGGTCTTCCTTGATGGTCCTTTTCACCCTGGATGTGGACCAAGCCGTCCATCTCAGGGCTTTGCGTACAATGAGTAAAACACTTCAGAAGCGTCGTAGCAGCCAAACCTAACACGAGCAGCTCTTTTCCAGCCCTGCAAATTTTGATCAGGCACCCAGGGTAGTCTCCCCCTTTCTGAACCGTGATATTTGCACATCCCGATCTTACCCATCTGAGTCAACAGACTTGGAACATTATGTACTCTGTACCTTCTTGGAAAAGGTTGAGGCTGTTGATTGCACCAAAAAAACACAATGTTTTGGAAGAAGAGCCAACATTGTCATTTGTTTTCACTGTGAGTTGCTGTGAGGGAGTTGTTGTGCCATATTATCTGGAGACCGAAATGAAGTAAAATAAAATAAAATAAAATGACATGCGCTTGAAAAAAAGGCCCACCCCCTGCCCCCCGGCAGATTTACAGCTGGGCAACGGACAGGCTGAGGAGCTGGTCGTATCAGGAGGTACGGCTTTTTCATTTAACAAAGTAAAGTTAATAAAAAGCAAGCCGAGGCAATTACGTTAAGGAGGGCCTACATTATTTAGCATTTCCTGAGTGAGAAGGGGAGTTGATAGTGTATTGCCTGCGTGCAGAAACTTAGAGACTGTCGGAAGCTTTCTTGGAAGAGATCCCCTTTTCTTTTACATCAGACTTGCAATAGCCTTATTCCAGGGTTTCTCAACCCTGACAATGTTAAGATGGGTGGACTTCAACTCCCAGAATGCATTTTCCCCTTCTCATCCTACCATCTCGCTGGCCTGAGACGAAAACCCAGGCCGTGAGCCCCACAGGCTGATGGTTCTCCCCTTCCTGTAGCCCCCAGCCCACTCTCCTCTCACATTTGTTTGTAGATCAGACGCTTCCTAATTCAAGGTAACCATTTGAAAAACATCACAAGAGGGACAGGTGGAGATGTAATGCCAACACGTCCATAACAAAAAATACTCGTTGATCCATCTGACTTTGTATGAATGTTGCAAATGAGTTTATCTCATCTGACAGGATGAGATTTAATTGGAGGTAGCATAACAAAATACAAATATGCTGTATTCAAGGTCAAAGAGGTCTTCCTTCCACAAAAAAATGCTACGGGCACGCTTCTGATCCCACCTACTGATGATAATTAGATAGAGCATCCGTGGGCAGAGGTTAGTTCCCTGCCATGAGAGGTTTCCAAGCTCTAGTTGAACCAGAGGAGACAAAGGAAGGCATGGAAAGAGGAAGGATCTGCCACTGCTGTTCATTATATGGAGTTCGGCTGGGTTATGGTGGGGCAGCCTTCTGCAAGCTGCAGCCTCCAGATGTGTTGGGCATCAGTTCCCAGAATTCCCAATCATGGTGGTCTTTGAGGAAGGCTTTGAAAGACATGAGGGAGCTGGTCTTCCCTGGGAGTTCAAGAGAAGGCTGTGGAGAAACAGGGGTGCAGCTGGAAGGAGCAAAGGACTTTGGCTTGGATGAAGGTTGTATAATTGGAGGATCATTGATTGTGGCCAGGGAACTATTAGGACAAAGAAGAGAGAGGAGTGGGACAGAGAAGCCACAGGAGCAAGAGACGGCACTGTCTACTCCATCAGCCTGGCTGAGCCTCCCATGTGGGTCTTCTGAAGTAGAGATTTTGTGTGAATTTCAAGGGGTTCATAGTTGGGGGGCCATCAAATTGACTAGAGTTACTTGCCTACTTCATTGTCCTCTCTCATTCTGTTGTACCTATTAGCCTGCATCGTCCCATGGTTTTCCTGGGGAGTTGGGAGCGTGTGTGTTTCACTGACAAGGACTCAGATGTCTACAAGCTGAGTAGGCTAGAAGGCAAAGCCCTCTGCGAAATAAGTGACAGTGGTTGCATCGTACAGGCATTTCTGGAGCACCAGTCCAGACCTGCTAGCCCAAACAGGAGAAATCCTGGACACTTTGCAGGAGACCACCGGAGAGTTGATGTGGGTAGAACCGATAGTGGCTTCTTTTGTGCAAATGAAGGATCATTTGCAAAGATGGCTAGGTGGTCTTCCACTCTTCCAGCGCCCGCCTGCTCTCCTGAAACCCCAGTCAGGCTCTGGTGATTCATGAAGGACCCCACTGGCCAGGGAACTCTAGGCCTATAAACATCTAAGTTTCTCCTGTGTGCAACATTAGCCAGCAGTTTTCTTGGGCTTTCTCTGTTGTGTAAAAACACTGTCTGATTGCTTGCATCATCACACTGTCTCAATCAGCTGCATTTCTTTAGAGCTCCCTATTTTAGGGATCCTGTTGTGGCTGAGCTGGTCCCTCCAACCTGGAGAGCATAGACTCCGAATGCCCTCCTCCCCTTGAGAAAATTGTCTCATTTGGTCTTCTGTAGAAATGCAAAAACAGAAGGTTTTATCGGGGGAAAATGTGGTGACATTGACCAAAAGATACCTTGGCCTTTGGCCCTCCTGCCCTCCCCCCGCCCAGCCTTTTACTTTCTCCTTTGAAAGCACCTGAGCTTCCCCAAGGTGTCATTTTTGTCCAGCACCTACGTTTTCCAGCCCGCGTAATATCTGAACATGAAAAAGGCAGCCTATGGATGTTCCTCTGCCGTGGAAGAAAGGATTCTTTTCCAGAGCATCAGAAATGCTCTGGCAGGAACAACCGAAGAAAGAGCCAGCCTGTTCAGACAGGCCCTTCTCCTACACAGTTCACCTGGGAGGTTGAGGCACTTCTATCTTTTCTTCCCAAATCTGAGGCTTTTTTCACTTTCCTTTTAAAAATAACCCCCCTCCAAAGAACCCAGTTCTCCAGCTTCAAAAGACACCGCCCCAGGTGCCCAAGTCACCCTCACAACGTTTTCAGAAATAACCTTCTGGAAAAACTTCGTTTCATGGCATGTGGATGTCCCATGGTGTGTTAATGATCTCCTACAGTATGTTTTATTAAGTTTTATTACCTATTGGCCCTATTCATACAACACACTTAACAACATCATGGTGGGAAGGGGGGGTTGCGTGAGTCATGCAAAGAGGAAAAATGGATCAGTTGACCCAGACCATCAAAGAGCCTGACAGCCATGGAAGTGGGGGCTATCTAACCCTTTCCCCATTCACGGCACAGGGTGGGGGGCATGCCTAGAGACGCCCCATGAACACAAGGCCTGTCTAGGCACTCCATGTCTGTGGCCATTTTGACTTTCAACCTCATCCCTTGTGGTCACCCAGGGGTTAGAAGTCAGTGGGGGGTTGGTACTCTCTCCAGCCTTCTGCAGTGGTGCCAACCTGATTACACTGCTGTGCGTTTTAGGGTCTGGGAATGGGAATGCCAACTTCTTCATGTTTTGGAGGTCTGCAAACATGTTCCTAGGCAACTAACTCAAACTTCAAGGTGAGAAATCAGGGGCATAGGGAGGTGTTGGTCAGATGCATCTTGTAAATAGGTAATTATATTCCCTCCAATATATGGCTGGCAACCCCCAGACTCTGATTTCTTCAGTTCAAGTCCTGGTTTTCTCTTTGATGCATCCAGACCACCCTTTGATTGCTCCCTGATCAGGTTCAGTGCCAAGCATTCAGCCAGACATCCAGTGCTCCAGGCAAGAGCTAAGGGGCTGCCAATTTTATCCCTAGCCAAGTTCCCAAAGAGAACTTCAGCCCTTCCAGGATTAAAG
This sequence comes from Python bivittatus, assembly GCF_059951505.1. Taxonomy (NCBI): domain Eukaryota; kingdom Metazoa; phylum Chordata; class Lepidosauria; order Squamata; family Pythonidae; genus Python; species Python bivittatus. The sequence goes on from NW_028277083.1 coordinate 1,182,413, forward strand.
TCGGCCCAGCAAAACCTCCCCCAAAGATAGTTTCCACATTGAGGGTGTTACAACTCACTCAATTGGATCTTCTGGCCTTCTGCCAGGTGGGGTAGCAGGACATGGGCAGAAGTGGCCTTGCAACGTCTCCGTTTTCTTTTCCTGAAAAAGAAGCTTCTCAGACGCTTGAGCATTTCTTTCGAATTTCTCTCGGTACTGCTTTGAGCTGCCTTGCTTGTTGGAGGTGATCAAGGGTGTCCTGCCTCTGGTGCTGTTGTTTTCTGTTCCACCTCTTTTTATCACTTGGAAAGCTCACACTTCACTACCTGCAAAGCCTCCATGGGATGTTCCTGCATCTCTCTTCCCTTAGGATTAAACCCAAGACCAACAGAGAAAAGATTGTGCAATGAAAGACGGGACATTCCCTTGGCCACCCCATCACTAAGAAAGTAGAAGACCGTCCCACTCCACCCAAGAAACAGTCAATGAAATTCATTTCTTCTTTGAAAGAAATTGGAAATGTTAATATTCCCTTTCATCTAACTGAACAAGACATTGTACAAAAATTATTCAGGAGAACTTTCTGCACAGCGTCAGGTAAAGCGATCCGTTGATTGTCTTCAGAATCAAGGGAAAACAGATGCTTTGCCAGAAATCTTGAAACAAAACCAGCTAAGGGTGGAAAAGTCATCATTTTTCTTTCCCCTTCCTTCAAAATCAAATTATATGATCCCAGAAATTAGCTTCGTATTTCATAGAGGACTAGGAGAAATAATGGTCCGTGGAAACATCTCTTTTACCACACAGCTTTATTGTATGTTTTTTTTTAAGTTTTATTGTTCAATGTTTAACAACAGCAACAAAAAAGCAAGGCTGGATTTGCAATATCCTGTCTGATTTTGCAAAGGGAATGATTTACATTTGACTTCGTTCTGCTTACTAGCCTTTTCCTCTACCATCATCAGCCTGTGCCCTCCGTCCACCTTCCCCTTAAGATGCATTCATTTCTAATCCATCATAATGCTATCTCTGCTGCTTTACTTGATTAAAGTACAGCACATGACAATATGGAGACACACTGTTTTCCAAAGTCTATTAGATTACACATCAACAAACAACTCCAGTGGGTTCTGGGGCAGGTGGACAACATTTCACAATGGGTCATTTTGGGACAAAAATTAGCATCGTTACGCCTGCTCTGGCTTTTTCATCAAGGCAGGGGGAATAGAGCCTTGATTTTGGGTCCTAGCTGCTTGCTGCTCACCAAAGTCATGCTCGCCCTGTGCTTTTGGATTCTTCTTTGTGTGCCCAAGGAGGAAAAACTTGTTTTAATTTAAGAAATGTGAAATCAAGAATTCTTGGAGAAGCTGCTTTGGCCTTGTAAATAGACGGCTAATATCTGCCTCCAAATCCATCTGGCCTGCGAGGGAAGAATGATTACTTTGCACAGCAGCTTGATACGAAAGAAGGGACTTTCATCTTATCTGTCTAGCACTTTTCAGAAATCTCTTGTACAGCTGGGGGGCAAGCTCAGAATAGGAGAGGTTGTGTGTGTGTGTGTCTGTGCTTTGTTTTACTTTCCTGCTCCTTTAACAGAGATCTGTGTTCAACTTTCGGTTGATGGATCTTTTTATCTGAAACCTGGTATGAAGAAGACCCTCCATTCCTCCATTTCTCTCCCATGTGCCCATGAAAGCATCTATGAATTATAATTAAATTGGAAGCATATTCAAACTCTGTATTTTTTTTAGGACTACTTAGGACAGAACACGGGTATCTGGGGCACGTTAGCCTATTGGATTTAATAAATCTTCAGCTCCCTGGCCCGGGGCCAAACAGCAGTGCATAATCTTCACCAATGCCATTTAATTAGGCTGAGTGTTGCTTTCTAAACCTATTCTTTGTTCATCTGAAACACTGCAAGAGGTAAGAGGCTTGGAAATTAATGGGTTCCTTGAAAAGACATTCCAGCTCCTTCCTTTTCATATCTGAAAACTGGTGTCTTGCTGGAAAGGAATTGGCAGACATGTGCAGGCAAAGGGTGCGCTTGGCAGCTGGAACGGACCTTCGTTCCCTGTTGGGTGGCACCTCCCTCCAGAAACAAATGACGCTTTAGAAGGGAATTTTGGAAAGGGACTCTTGAAATCTCCTGCTTCTTTGAAGACATTTGCTCCAAATTAAGAGTATGTTCCACGCAGCAACAGTAAGAATGTACCTGTGATTTTTCTTTGAACGCTTGAGGTCCTTCCCCCTAATCTTCAGTGTTGAGGTGAAGCTACTGGCAGAAGGACACCCAAAGGCTTGGGGTTCACCCTGACCAACTCCCCAAACTCCAAGGTGGAAATGTTTTAAGTGAGGAGACAGAGGACCCAGCCCGGACAGGAACCAAACAGCAGATTCCCGTCTTAGTGAAAACTACGTGTTTCAGCAGGAATGTAGCAGAAGTTGTCCCACATTGGAAGTAATTCCTGATTGCAGCCAAGTGTAGCAAGTTAATCTGTCCCACTTGCATGCAAGGTCTCTCTCTCTCTCTCTTCCTTGTTCCATTGAAATGGGTCCCACAGCCTTGACGCCATTTTAATATTCCACAAATGGAGAGATGACTTAAAGTAGTTGATTTGTACAGCGCTGGCAATAATGTTAAACTAGACGGTGGCATACTTAACGTTGCAAATATGTACCTGCTCATTTAAAGAAAGTCCTCCTCTGCCAGCTGTATTGCATTCCCAAAGGCTTCTGTGGGTGTTGCTTTTCAATCTGACATTAAAAGGGTTAACTGTTTGGTTTCCACCCCTTATGGACTTTTTGCGTAAAAAAGAAAAAAAAGGAACTTGTGATTTATGGTGTTGTGGATTAGACGGGATAGATTATAGAAAGAAGAGAGTCATGATGTCACTTTAGAAAGAGAAGTTAAACTGTAGTTGTATTTATAACTGCTGTAAAGAAGATCAGAAGCCATTTTTTTATATTGTTCTTTATATTTTCTTTCTTTTCTTTTTCTACTTTTCTTCTTTCTTTCTTTTTGTACTTTTAGCTTTTTCTCTTCTTTCTTTATTTCTTTCTCCTTTTCTCTCTTTTTCTGTTCTATTTTAGCTTGTATTAGTTGTTACGATTGTTATTAAAATGTATAATAAATATTAAGAATATTTTAATATTATTTTTAATATTTACAATATATAATAATATATATAAGGGTTACTGTTAATTAGTCACTGATCCCATCCCTTGCAGTGACAAACATTTTAGTATTTCCAGGAGGCAAAGGGAAAAAACACAGCACTTTCTCTCTACAAGGCTAGACTTGCATGTTCTTCTCTCCAACGCATTTTTCATCATGCGTGGAAAAGCCAGGAGGTTAAACTGCTTTAGCAGTTTTAATTTTTGCCCATCTAGTGGTAGTACAAAATGGACTCCGTTTTTTAAAAAAAGGACCAGCTTTACAGATATCCTGATCTGCTCCTTTTCGAGATTTCTGGCCAAAGCACTTTACAAGCCATTTCCCTGGCTGTAGGACAAGGTCCATGCAGTGGTACTATACAAGTTATGCCAAAGAAAGTCCTAAAGGGGACACTCCCAAGGAAGATGCATGAGCACATCACCTACGGAGAAGACCCTACATCATGCAGAGGAAGACTTGCCCCAGAGAAAACATCCCTTTCCTAAGAAGGTCCTTCAGGGGAGTTTAACTGGAGCTTCCATCAGGGCCACCCATTATGGCCCCAGCTGGGTGAAAGCAGATGTTTCTTATCTCAGGGCAAACCTGGAGAGATAAGGACTGTTCAGTCTCTTCTGGCAGAACTAAAAGGCAGTCAGATTAGAAATGATGTGAATTTCCATAGAGTCAGATTCAGGTTATGCAGAGTCCCATGTTTTCTCCCTGGATGGTTTGAAAAGGAAGAGCAGTGCAAGGAGAGCACGAAGCTTTTCAAGCCTTCTGTCCTGAGATTTTGTTTCTGCTGAGGAGTACACACCCTTTGCTTCACCAAAGGCGAAAGAAAGGGGGAAACGTCTGGCTGCCCTCCCCATTTGCACCATCAGTGGCTTCACTCTGTAGGGAAATATGTCCCCAGTCATTAGATGAACTCCCTCCCCCATCCCAGATAGACCAATCTTTGCATTTTTTATTGGGAAGCAACTTCAGGAGCTGCACTGCAGAGACACCACGTTCTGGAAATATTATTTATAGCTTTGGAAACTGTGTTCTCAAACAATCTGAGATTTCGCTCTCCGTCCATGAGGCTTGTTGCTTTGTGTAAGCAGCAGATGCCCATGACAGCCTGCGTCAGAACAGAACCGGGCAGCTTTTGCATCGCCCTTTTTTTATGAAGTTTTCTAGCCTCCAAGAGGCAGCAATGAACAAAGTTTGGGCAGTTGACTTCCTTCCCAGGAATGCAGCTTTTCAAAGCCTGAACTTCTGTGGATTGGGAGAGGCAAGCTCTCAAGGAAGTGGGTCTGCAGAAGCCCCTACCTCCTTGTTGGATGGCTGCTTCTCTCCCTGCATCTTGCATTGCTCGGTTACATTTTATAACAAGAAAGTGAGTTTTGCTGCCGTATTGGGGCTAACGGTAAGAATAGGGCATTGATGACCTGAGTTGTGAATCTGTTAGTACCACCATCCTCAGCTGCTAGAAATGAGATCCAAATAACATTATTAGGTAGAGGAAGGATATCCTGAAGGGGCAGACAGTTGCATTCCACGTGGGAACCGAGGTAGGATACTACACCAAAGGAACCTCCACTTTAGCAGTGAGAGGGAAATGTTACTCTCTCCATCAAGCCCAGATTTGTATCACCCGGTGCTCAGCCTCCAGCAAGGCCCAGCCAGATCCACCCCAGTTCTTATTAGGTTCTCATTAAATAATGCAGCAAGTCAGTACCATCTGTAAATGCCATAGGAAGGTCAATTGAAGAGTGTGAATTACTTCCCAAGAGGTCAAAAATGCAGCTAGTAAGTGAAGGATCTGAGACTTCCTCCTGTGTAAATTACACAGTTTTAATTCCTCAGGCTGGTGGCTTCAGCCCTTCCTGTGGCCATTGCAGTGTTTTTCCAGCCAGAGGGCTTTTTCAGCACCCAGGACAGCTCCTCCAGTTCGCCCCCGGGGATGCGTTGGGTTGACCTGAGGACCATTTCCTCACCTTGGGAGGGATGTGCTGCCCTCCCCCCTGGCCAGTAGGAGCCCCCAAGCCTACCTAGGTGTTACGGGTGTCCTCAGTACACCATCTCCAGTCTTGAGGAGAAGATAGTCCTCATACAGCCCTATCTGTACAATGTCCTCTTCCAGTCTGTTGGTGCCCCTTTGGGTACCAGCCTACTATGAGATGGTTGGGTCTTTGGTGCACCAGCCAGTTTCATCATCCTTGTGGCAAAGTCTGCCACTTCCATCCACTTCTCCACCACCACCTCATTTTCCTTTTCCACCTACTGGATTATTTAAAAAAAAAAAAATAGAGGCATGATCAGGATTGGGGCCACTGTGGCAGTTTCGGGTGTGCTTCCCTACCCCGACCCTTTTCCACCCTTTCCCCAACCCCCTGCCCCTCCCTTAAGGGCTGCTGTTTTCCCATGCAGCTACCTGGCATCAGCACTGGTTATTTTAAGGAGGAAGGGGGCAGCCACTGAGGCCCAGGCAGAGCAGCCCATAGCTACCCGTTGTCCTCTTCCAGAGCCCTCGCTCTCCATCACCTCCTCTTCTGTGCAAGGGCAGAAAGGAGGAACCGAGGGAGGGTTGGCAGGGGGTTACATCAAGCCAAGGAGAGGGAGAGGGCATCTGCCTGGGGATCGGTCAGGAGTGGAGCAAACGGCAGAGGCTGAGTTTTCATAGGCAGTTGAGTAGAAGAAGCAAGGCCAGGATGAAGGCTCCACGGTGTGTAATTTGGATATTAAGGGAAATGAGGCTAAAATAGCTGGTTGGAAAGAGGCTTTTTGCAGAAAAGACAGAACGGCGCGTCTGCAGCAAGAGGAAGGTGGAATGGACCTAAGCAGATTCAACTCTAGCCCATAATTGCAATATTACGGGCAATCTAGCTGTCCTTTGGAGTGATAGGGGAGGCTGTAACAGTTGCTGGAAGGGGGAGCAAAGGCATTTTACGCGTGACGGTATCAGGGACCGGGTCAAAGCAGGGCTGCCTCATCCTTTGACAGGACAGGGTGACCTGGACGGGCAAAACCCCTGGCAGGAATACCTCATTTGTCCCCTGTCCAGCCAGGTCACACACACACACACACACACACACACAGCCTGGGTCAAGCAGTAGTTTGGTCCTTAACCCTGGTGTATCTTTGTTACGGAGCGTCCAGGATCCGAGATGGTCCTGTGGATGTCTCCACTTTGTCTGTTCACATACTCGGCTTCCTGCCATCAAAGCCAGTTTCCCCCAGACCGGCGCATGTCTGGCATTGTTCTTCCTTTTCTCTCCCCGTTGTCTTTTCCTTCTCTTGTTCTTTGAGGTCGTAAGACATCCTGAGAGCCCTCCAGGCTGCAGCAGGGCGGCCAGTATAAATGCTTTAAAATCTAACTAAATAATGAAATGGATTTCTCAACTAATGGGTAGACAGAAGGCTCAGAAATTATGCCTCTCGGTTCAGTTGTGTTAACATTTAAGACAGCAAATGGGGAATACGTTTAATTCCTGCATTTCTCAAAGGAAAATTGTCGGGGGGCGGGCGGGGATGGATGTTAAAGGAAAGTCCACCGACTGGCACTCATACATTCATTTTCGTCTCAAGTAATAAAAACAGGGATGGCAGCAAGAAGAGATGTTGTTCTGAGGCACATTTCTGTTGCTCATCTGGGGCTGCCAGATCCATCTTGACCAACAAGGAGCTTCCTTGTTAGTCAGGGAGGGGATTCTCTGTCCAAGAGGAGATTGAATCGACCACCAGCAAGGAAGTTGGGTTGGGGACGTGGGGAGGTCAGGCTGGATAAAGGCAAGGGGGCTGTTGCATATTGCAAGGGGGCATGATTTTAAAATGGAGAAGTTCCTTCCCCGTGGGGTTTTTCCGTTCCTCATTTCTTTGGTGGATATATTTTCATCCCTTTGCTCAGAAGTGTGGATTGCCCAGCGGTTGTTTCTGTTCTGAAATATTTGCCAAAGCCTTACCAGACAAGCTGAATTGATGGCACATCCCTTTTCATCCACAAGCACAATATTAACGTCGATGGCTGGAGGTCTGGGGGCTGCGGGGGCTGCAGAGCAGTGGCATTTAGTGCAGAACTAATATTAGAAGATGCTTGAGCATTTCTTTGTGGGTAGGAGGGCCATCTGTATCTGGGTGATCGGACCACTGCTTCTTTTTCATGGGCTTTGCATCGGCCATCTTGACTTTTTTGCCCTCCCACGGACCTCCCTGCTAGATAGCTTTGTGCCACAGCTTTCCCTTCCCTCTTTTTTTTTTAATGCTTCTGCTCCTCATCACCAGGGCTTTTAGAGTTTCACCCTCTCTGTTTTGTGCTGAGAAGCAGAAGCACAGAAATTCACGAACGGCTTTGAGGGCATCTGCAGAGCAGCCAGCCATAAATCGTGGCCTCTCTGCTCTTCGTCTGCCATCTCCTCCAAAACGGCCCCTCCAGCCGATTGAACTGTCAAAATGCAGACAGTCTTCCTGCGCGTTTAACAGGAGCCGCCCACTTGGAGTTTGTCAAACTCTGAACCGCTGCCCGAAGCCAAGCAGCCCCGGTGCGCTCTTTACGCTAGGCGGGTGCCCAGGATCTCCCCAGTGCAATTTAGTCTCGAGCATTGGCCAAGGTCTCCTTGGAGTCATCGAGAATGGCAAAAAGTCACCCATCTTTCTAGCACATTGGCTTATTCAGCAAAGGTCTGAGTTCAGCGTGCCAGCACGGCTGTCACTTTAAGCAGGCTGACCCCTAAATTTCCTTGCACGCATAAAGAAGCGGGGGGGGGGGCGTCATTGGCAATGATTCTGTGTTGGCCATACGAGGATGCAGGTGAGCTCTTGGTTAGCCCCCGCCAGTTCAAGCAGGCCTTATTCTTGGGAGCAAGAATTAGATTCTGGTCTTTTGCATCGAGAAAGTGTTCAGCACCTTCTCAGGAATTTAGAGAAACTGGCTGCCCAGGAGAGGCCCGTTTGGTCCTCGTGCATATTCAGGACACGCTGCTTCCTGGAAGGCCTGAAGTCTCTGTGGAACCATTTCACAAGAGTTCACCTAGCCACAATCAGTCACAGGATTTGTTGAGTTTTTAAATACGGAGAACAGGTTCTTAGCCACTCTGTGAAATCAGAAATGTGCCACCCTGTTCATGATGGGAGAGCGATTGTCCAGTCATCCAAAGGTTTATTATTTATTACAGGAAGGAAGGAAGGAAGGAAGGAAGGAAGGAAGGAAGGAAGGAAGGAAGGAAGGAAGGAAGGAAGGAAGGAAGGAAGGAAGGAAGGAAGGAAGGAAGGAATGCAGAAAAGGGAACTAGTACCTGGAATTTCTGAGCATTAAAGCTGGTGAATATCCATGCTTTGGACAATTAATCCAAAGGTGATTTATTATGGTTTCTCTAGCACCATATTTCATGGGTAACTACTCCGCACAGGCCTCCAATCAGCTAATGGGACTCTCAGAGTCAAAATAAGTAACATCTCTGAGTGACATGTGTATTTTATCACTAAGCTGTTAGAGCTGAGATGGTGGTAAATTTATTGGCAAGGCAGTTTATGGCCACATGATTTACTCAGGAGCTCTGTGGAATGCAAAGCCATTGCTTTTAATAACCATTTCGCGTACATGATGCAGGGGGCCCAACTTTCTGTTCAAGGGCTCCTCTTTGGGATCTCATTCCACTGGAGGAAAAGAGGGGCCCTCCCCATTTTGGAAGAACAACCGTGAGGCCCTTTGATGAAGAATGGCAACGTTCCGTCCGGTGGGATTGTGTGAATGGTAGAGGGGGGTGATGCCAGACCTCATAATTAGCTCTGTTTTCCACGAGAACTTGCTTTCTCCAACACAGCCCCTCCAAAAACCTTTGGGTTTCCACCAGCCCTTCTTCTCTCTCCAGGAATCACAGAATCCTAGACCTATTCCAGGTGACGTCTGACCGTAGCTATGATCTTTCAAAGGGATCTGAGGCTAGACCTGTAAGAGGTCTATTGATTTGGGAATGTACAGGCTCCCTAGTTCCTCAATGCATTCAACAAGGTGGAACGGGACACTTCATTGCTGCAGTGGTGTCCAGAAATTGGCCAAAAACATGAACTTTAAGACGGACCCCTGCTTGGGTGTTTTTCACATCCATGGCTATGTTTGCTGCTCACTACATCAATTTGGTGTCTGCCTGAAGCAACATTCATTTTCATGCATAACCCATTTGGGTTGCAGACTCTTGAGGTCTCAGGCATCTTGCAATCGCCTGGCCTCCAGACCTTGGCTTGAAGCAAAACGCTCAGTGGAAAGCAAGAACGAAGAGTCCTCTTCCTCCCTCCCCGACACCCACCCCTCCATTTAGTGGGCTCTAGAATATGCACCATCAAGGCCATAAATGATTCTCACACTACTTTCTGTCTTATCTGGATTCACATTATTCCTGAGGGAGGGAGGGGGGGAGGGAAAGGGCAACTAGAGAGCATATCTGCAGCAACTCTGGAAGAGACACTGTCTGTTTCCATAGAATCATTTGCTTGCTCCTCTGGTGGCTTAATGCCACAGATGGGAACTTTGGTTACTAGGTAACCATGCACTGTCAACCAAGGGTAGAAAAGAGTTAACTAGTCGCCCGGTGGATGTCAGTGGGAAATATTTCTTTTGTTCAATGGGTATTCAGGGAGACAGACATTTTTCACTTACAGTTTCCTTTTAGATTAGGGCTGAATTGAAAGCAGGAGGGGGGATCTGAGGGACTGTTAAGCCTCATTGTGAAAAGGCATAAAAGCCTTCACCGGTGCAGGAAACAGGGCCCTGAATCAGCTTTGCTTCTGTTTTCGGCAAGGCCTCGGCTTTTGGGATTGGCCAGGAATAGCCCTGACCCAATCCAGGAAGCGTGGCTTCTGTTGGCAGGTCAGGAGCATCAAGAGGGGACAAAGTTGGCCTTCACTGTCCCCAGTAGTTCACTGCATGCTCTTGTCCCGTGCATTTTGTGATCTTTCAGACTGCCTGGGGTGAAAGTGGAAGATGCTCAGACTTATTGGAGGGGTCAGGAGGGCTCACAGGGTATGGTCCAAAAGGTCAAGATGGTGGGCATGGCAGTGCAATGGAAGCTCCCCCAGTCTCTTATGTGGACCTCAGAGCCCTGCTGGACTGGAGCAGAACATAAGCCCCAGGCAATTAAATACTAATAAGGGAAGCCAATTCTTAGCAAGACAAAGGTCCATTCTTGAGCATCTTCTGAGCAATTCCACAGATGGTGCTCGGTGGGAACAGTCATTGAGGGGGCTGCTGGACCTTAGAGAAGACGAGGGAGCAAGAAAGACAGGGCCAGGGCCATCCCCTTTTCTCAAACAGCTTTGATATTCGCTGTGAAAACATACATTGGGATTTCAGCCATCTTATACTGCTCCTTCCTTTAAAAAGCCAGCCTCGGGAGACTCTTCTCTCGGTTCCCCCTCATTTTGACCTCAGAGACACTTGCTTTTGTTCTCCCCATCCATGGTTTTCTCTCTGTTTCTCTCCCTCTTCTCCTGCCCCCCCCCCAGTGACGTAGTTGGCAGAGGCTGCGTGGGTGTCACTGAACAAGCAGAAAAAGGCAGAAACCCCCCAGTTTTAGGCCTGCTGGGGAAACAGCTCCATCTCTCTTGCCAGCCAACCTGGCCGACACAGCAGCCCTGTGCTCCTGCTAAAACGGAGGGACGGAGGGAAAGCGGGTTGTCCCAGGGGAGAAGAACTGGTGCTCGGCTGCTTAGGAAAAAGCAAGCTTGACAGAGAAGCCTGCACAGCCCAGAACGCGTCTGGGCCAGACTCCCACTACGGAGATGGCTCTATTCCCGATACCTCAGTCGCTTCTCCAGCCAGAATCAACCTGGCCCAGTGCGTCCATCTCAGGAGAAGCTGCTGCTGGTTCCCCACCTTTGGGGAGTGGGGTGGCTCCAGTCTTCAGACAGGTGTTTTCAGTGATGGTCTCGACTGGTGGAATAGCTCCCTCCAAAATTCAGATTAGCCCCTTTCCTACAGTATTATCCCCAGGCGTTTGGGCCAGGAGGTTAGGCTAGCCCTGCTGTGGAGGCTTTTATGATTGGAAGGGGTCATTTATTTGGGGCACCATAGGTTATTGCTTTAGTTGTTGGGTTTTAATCTTCGTGCACTGCCCAGAGTCCCTGTTGTGGCCATATAAATTATGTAAATAAATAAGTACCTTTCGGACATGGGTTAAAATTGAGCTTTTCTGGAGAAGGTTTGCGGTTTAACTGGGACGGTCTGTTTTCCCATCCCAGCTTGCAGAGCCCCCCTTCCTTCTACACAGCAACACCCTGAGGGCTATTCCTGCACAGGTTCCTCTAGCAAGTCCTGGGTTACCATGAGTTCCCTTCAGAGTAGGAAAAGCTGATTGTCCCAGGTGCTCAGCCCCTCTTCAGAGCCTTAAAGAGCTCCAGCATGACACCTTGGGCACCGGCGTTGTGCGGTGATCCTTCTCTGGCCTCGACTCGAGGTTGGTTAGAAAATCAGGAGAAATCCAGCATGAGACTGGCAACAACTCTCCAGTCCCCAAACCCATGAATTCCTCCTGAATAGGACTTTAATCACAAGTCATGTTCTCCTCATGAGGAAGACCCCTGTGGAAGACAAGTAATGAGGGCAGGGAATGGTGTTTTACACACACACATGCACGCAGTTCCAACAAGTCTCTCTGCTGGACAGCGTGTCCTGCCTCTTTACTTCTGGTCCTTGTTAAACCTGGATGAATCCTGGCCAATCTCTGGCTCCCTGGTCTCCATTCTTCACCCCCTCCCTTGCAGTTGCACCAACCCAGGACCTGGCATTTGCTCAAGGCCCTTGAGAACCACCCCTTTGGAGCCCCAGGTCTCCTGCCCAGGTGCCTGCCATGCGCTGGGCTGGCCTTTCTTGGGGGTCTGGAAAGGGGTGGCCAGGGAGCCGGGCCTGCCCTCCTTTCCATCTGTTTCTCTTTAGGCAAATTCACCAGCATCTATTCAGAAAGCCCCTATTGATTCCAAGCCAAATTAGCATTCCCCCCCCCCCCCCGCTGGAAGCCGCGCAGCCCCTGGGGCTGTGAGACAACGGCTCTTCAGGAAGGGAACGCCTTCGAAAGGGGTAAATTACAGCCCTTCGGTTCCCCCTTCATGGCTCCTGTCTAAGCAGAGCCCGTGGCCTAGTTTTGATGCCCAGCCTCCCTTGCGGAGCGCAAGACTGCAGAGCAAGCAGCTTCAGTCACCGCATGAAGCAAGGTCCGTCTTCTCCAAAGGCGCGACCTCCCCAAGGTTTGGAGAGCTGGCCTGGCCATGGGGCAGGAGCAGGGCTTAGTGCCACGGGCTGAGACCATGGAAGCAGCCCCCTTCTGCCCTTCGCCCACGCCATCCAGGGCCTGGCAAGGCTCGGTGGGAACAGGCACGAAACTGACCGAGGACATTGCGAAGACTTCCTCAACGATGCCCATTTCGGTCCCGGCCTGCCGCTGAAACGGGCCACTTCAGCCGTGCAAAATGCAAAAATGGCCCTCTGAAAGCGTCTGGCTTTAGACGGTCAGTTGGTTTGGCCTGAAGCAGAGCTGCGCCGCTTCATTTCCAGCCCGTTGCTGATCTTTATTACTTTGATTGATTGATTTTTTAATTTATTATTAAACTCGTAGGCCACCCGGCTCCCAACAACTCTTTGTTCCAGAGCAGAGCATCTTCTCTGGGAAGGGAGCAGCTCTGCTGGGACTGACTCTGAAGAAGGTGTGGGTGAGCATAGTTTGCCAACAGGGGCATCTGGGGAGTCAAAAAAGTCAAGATGGTGGCTTCAATCATGCAGTCATGAATGCCATCTTTTTTTTTTCAAGGCTAGTTAAATTTCTGCAGCCTCCGTAGGATGGATCTGAACTTTATTTCAATGACTCACCTCCTCTGAGTACAGGACAAGCAGCAATGACATTTAAAACACCCTCTTTCCTTTTTTTAATCCCTCCTCCCCCACAGATGCCCCTGTTTGGGATAGTTCTTTAAGACAAATGCACCACAACGTTATCAAGAAAGAAAGGCCAGTCGCTTTGGAAAGAACTTAAGGTCCAAAACACCGTCTGAATCTGGGAGCAGGCGAAAGGACTGGACGGCTGGACAATTCCCAGAAGGCTGTGCTGGATGGAAGCTGAGTGCAGCCTCCCCAGTGCCCAGATGGACCAAGCTGCCCTCCCCATTCCAGATAGCTGCCACGTAGAATTCCAGAAGTTAATTAGTGGGAGCGGCGATATTTAATTGAGCTGCCTGTTAACAAATACAGTATGCAATTAAAAGACAGCTAATTAAAAGCACAATATTTAGAACAATTTGAGGGAATGCACTATTATACAGACTTAAGTGACGGATTAAGCCACTAAAATATGAATAATCAACGGACGGCAACCCTGTGGACCGAGCAGAGAGAAATTCAGCTTCCTGGCTTGATCCCCCTTCCTTAAGAAGACCGTCCTAGCCGTTCTGCTGCAGATGCAACAGAAAGCATTGTCCACGTCAGGATGGTCCACTCGCCCATTTAATACAAGCTGCTAGTCCACAAGATGGGGTCATTCTGACATTGAGGAATACAAGGACACAACAATGAACTGATTCAATCCTCCATGCCATTTGTCATTTTGTAAAGTTCCCCCCGTCTTCCTTTTGTCATATTCCTTGCCCCCTCGTCCTCCTCACTGAAAAGCCCCCCAGCTCCTTGGGCTTTTTCAGGTGGGGAAACGGGTCCAGCCCTTGAGGCTTCACCTTGTCTCCCAACCCAGCTGTCTCTTCTTCATGGTGGCATTCCATCGCTGGGACCGTCTCCGCCACCGTGTCCTTGTAAACTTTATGACCTGTGAAATTGGCTTAAGTATTGATCAGGTTGTTGTAGTTTATGAGGACAAGGCAGGAAAGAGAAGCTGTTCCACTTCACTGTGCTGGGACTGGCGGGGGGGGGCGGTCATTTTCAAGTTGAGCCAGGTGCTCTCTGCGCATTCCCACCTGTGCCTTCGTCCTGATTTAGCACCTTGTCAGGAAGGGTGGCAAAGAACCGGGCGGGGGGAGAGGAGCGGACCAAAGAGATAGAACCCTTGACCCAGGTGGGTTGACCCTTGCACAACCTGGTTCCACCTCCCATCATCCTCTCCCCAAACAGCTATCGGGGAAGGGCTGTAACTCCAGGCTGAGCACATTTAGACACCCAGCATTGACCTCCTGCCTTTCTAGAGCAAAGAATCAGGTTGCAACTGGCATTGCTGTTCCAACAGACACCCCCCTCCCCCGGCTGACCTGACAGAAACTACTGGCTCCATTTCCTTTTTTTAGATTTGGGGGAGTCCAAAGGTTTTTCTGAAGATTCAGCTAGAGCCCTGGGAGGGGAAAATGCAGAGAAGCAGGCTGACGACCAACATTAGGAGTAACTGCCAACTAAAGAAGTTGGGCAGAGGAATAGCTTGCTTTGGGAGTGAGGTAGGCCCTCCATTGCTGGAGGCACTGGGGCAGAACGTGGATCACCCTCTTGAGCGGGGTTTCTCAACCTCGGCCACTTTAAGACGTGTGGACTTCAACTCCCAGAATTCCTCAGCCAGCATGGCTGGCTGGGGAATTCTGGGAGTTGAAGTCCACACGTCTTAAAGTGGCCGAGGTTGAGAAGCCCTGCTCTTGAGTTTCCCCCTACCTGAAGCCTAAGGCTGGACCAAATGCCCTCTTAGCCCTTTCCAACCAGGAATCCATGATTTGCCTCCCAAATCTCCAGCCCCCTGTTGAGATCCCCCCTGTTCCTTCTGCCCCTCAGCTCCCTAAGGCCAAACCGAGGTTGCTGAGAGTCCACTCTTTTCTCAGTGAAGCAGGGATATCACGCAGCCACCTCTCTGCTTGATTACATAAACGGGTCGGCCCCCCAGGCAATCGGAGGAATTTATTTGCCTGGTACAGTGTGCTAGCCCCATACCTGATAATCCATCATTTTAATTGCTTTCCTGAAAGCGCCGTGACAGGCCCTTGAGGCTACCGGCTTACCATCCCGCACAGCTGGAATGCTGGGAGAAGCAGATCCTTGGCACAGAAGGGCGTTGGGTCTGGGGGCCAAAAAGGCAGCATTAAGAACAACTGAGAGGAAGCCTTTCCAGCAGCCCCCTTCAAGTTTGCTTTCCCCAGCTTGGGGCTGCCCAGATGTGGGGTTTCGGTTCCTAAAATCCAACGGATGTGAGAGGGAGTTAAAATCCACCATACTGGGGAGGGGAGGAGGCAATGGCTGGCAATTCTGGGACCTGAAGTCCAGCACGGTTGGCAGACCTCAGGTTGGGGAAGGCTCCCCTCTATATCCGGACAGTTGTTAAACATTTGGTGACTATATCAGTTTTTGCTTGTTTTTGGAGTGCTTGGCAGTCCTTAGACGCCACCGCCAGGCACTAGCAGGCTTCCCTCGACAGATGAATGCTGGCACCCATCAAAGCTACCACCTTCTGATTTTTCTTATCTCAAAAGTCACTGAGAAATCGTAAGCCAGTCTGTTCACACGGAGCTTGAAATTCACTTTGACCGTGCCTACCAGAACATGGAATCCCTCAGTCTTTGCTCAGACTCTGTGCAGTGGGAAGCCATCCATCACCCAGTCTAATGTGGGATAAACCTTTGTGTTGATAGACTTGTCCCACATGGAGGAATCCCTTCTTCTTCAAGGGCATCAGGTTGTCAGCCTTTGTAACTCTAACAGCAGCAAATTCCAGAAATGGTTGCTCAAGAGCTGCGCTGCTTCCTTGTCCAGGTGCCACATTGGCAGGAAAGGGTTTTGGAGCGGGACACCGTGGCACCTTTCAAATCTGTCCTGGGCTGTCCTTTTCAGCAAGTCCTGTGCCACCCCAGGAGATGGGATAAAAGCAAACACGTCAGACACAGGGGGTAAGATTTGGGCTGAACCTTAGGAGAAATGTCTTGATGGGAAATCATTTCAATTAACACGCCATCTGGGAACAGAGTGGGTTCCCTTTTGCAAAATCTTCCTGTTTTAAGAGTGGGGTGGATTTAGAGGAGGACATGGTGAGGAAGACTGGATGCCAGGCTGATCCAGCAAGACTGCAGGAGCATCCCTGAACAACTGGCTGGTGTCTTGCCACACCGGCTTTGCTAGCTCAGCCCGGAATGAAGGGCAAAGAACTGACCATTTTCCTTGGCCCAGACGCCCTGCTGCTCTAGCGTTCTTCATGCAAGGGGATGCAACTGGTGAAGAGGGAGGAACACACCCAGTCGACCCCCTTGGTTGTGTCCTCAGTTGCCCTCGGTGTGTTGGGAGGGTCCCCCTTGGCAGCAGAAGCTGTGCCCTCTGGGTAGAAGCTGTCTGAGTGAGAACCCAGGAATTTACTGGTGCTCGGAGAGCTCACTGACTGAGTAAACACATTGCTAAGCCAAGCTTCTTCCGAAAGTGGTGGGATTGTCTGTGCTTATGGAGGACATTAAGCCATAAATCCTGGTTTACACACCACAGTGGCTTGCAAACACCTAACCAACCTCACGACTGTTTAAGCACAAGCTGCAAACCCGAACGATAGCCTTGCCCTTCTTCCAGAGGTCCCTTTCGGTGACACAACCGCTTTTATTGACATTTTAAAGTAGCGCCATCATGTTTCCATGAATGTTAAATGTGTTAGGGTTTTTTTCTTTTTCTCTCACTGACACCCTAAAGTTTTGACCTCAGCTAGCTGAGGGAACATGATTTAAAGCAGGCTATAAAACGCAATGTTTAGGAAGGTGATGCCGAAGCAATTTCCTTGTCACTTGTAAATAGGAGATAGATGCTCTTCATTCACCAGCGGTAGCAATCTAAGGGGCAGAACAAGCATCATTGGCCAAACCAAGGCGGGCCTGATAGCGACAGTCCTGCCAATCTTTTTTATGACTCCAAACCGGCTGACTCTCTCTAAAGTGTTTTTAAGTCTTCAGCATTATGGGGCGCAAGAAAGCTGCGGCCAGGCATTGCCAGTCTGACTGCTGGACTCCATCCCCCAACATCCGATAGACTTGCTGGTTGGGGATGATAGGAGCTGTAGGTCCACACCATCCAGAGGTCCAAGGTTGGGAATGTCTCTTCCAAGTATTTCTCTGTATTGTAGCACAAGACATCTTGGCTATGAAATCTGTCAGGCCATCCAAGGGTGAGAAACTTGCTGCAGAAATCTAGATGCATGGGACGATAGGCTAAAGCAGGGTTTCTCAACCTCAGCAGCGTTAAGGTGTATGGACTTCAACTCCCAGAATTCCCCAGCCAGCATTAGAATGATCTGTTCAGCAGATCGTGAATGTATGGGACCCACATTCTTCAGCTGTAGCCGCGGATGTCATTAGCAGATGACCTTTAAAGGTGCCAGTCAAGTTCAGCAAACATGAAGATCACCTCATTGCCCATCAACTGAGAGGCCTGATCCCTAAAATGAAACCCCCACGTTCAGAAATAGTCTGCCTCCAAATATTGGTTGCATGAGTAAGCTGCAGAAGAGGCACTTCTCACTGGCTGTGTGAGACAACCCACCGGGCATTTTGCTGACTAAGGCTAACTGAAGTGTAAGAAAGGCACCCAGGGTACCAGCAGACACTAAAGATGGAACCAGGGGCTGCGAGTCCACCACCCAACTGCAACTGAGCCCCGCCCCCAGTTGAAGTGGGGAAGGTTCAAAGAGAGAGTGGTCTGCCCCCCATAAGCTATTCACCCGGAGCTGCTCTTCTTGCAATACATTGTGGGAAGGGTGTCCTGCCAATGTCCAATCCAGACTGTCTTGTTAGCAGAAAACAAGGAATTCGTTCTCTGCTGCAGGTGATCAGCAAAACTCCACCAGCAGAAGGATCACCTTTGATTCAGTGAGAGAGGCTGGCCACAAAACCGGGGAGGACCGGCAGCGGGGACAGGGGGCGGCAGCGAGTGAGGCACCAAAAGGTCATAATGGAGGTTATTTCAAAGCATGACCCTTTTCAGTATTGTATGGTCATTTTAGCATGGTGGAGTGTTGGTGCAAGTTTGACCACAGAACATCCCCATCAAAGCAATGATGGATGGAGGCAGACATCGGGCCCTTGCAGTGAGGACTTCACAAGTGCAGAGCACCCAGACCTGGTCACTAGAACATGGTGTACAAAACTCATAAGAAGGTGACGCCTGGCAGAGGCATTGTGGAGTCTCATTTAGCCGCTGAAGGGTCAGGAAAGTCCACTTAGCTCACCTGGACAATATCTATCCGTAGGCTACCCGATGATTTAACTTTAGGAAACAGTGCCTGGACTTACTCTTTTTCCCTTCTGCCTTTGTCATCTCTTTTGCTTTCTATGCAAGGCCCTTTGGATGGCAACTTAAAATCAATCGGTTCCAGTCCAGAAGGCCAGCATTGCAAACATTTCTTTTGGAAACATGATCACATTGCTCACCATTACAAACCAAGCCGTCCCGAATGTACTTTAAAAATCTAAAAATTCACTCTTCTCTGCCAGAATTAGAGGCCTTAACATGGTTACATGGAAAAGTGACTTCATGCATTGCAAGCTGGACTTTTTTAAAATGAAAGCTGAATGATGGAAAAATTCAGTGATCCCCTTCTTGGGGTTCCAGTTTCTTCCTCTCAACTGGGAACCAATTCTTGGGCTCCCAATCCTGCCTCTGCCTCCACTCTGAAAGGCCATTCTCCTGCCAAGATTGCTCTCTTCCCCACCCCCACCCCCAATTAAAGCTCTGGGGTCTCCCCCCATTATTATGATTTGGGGAGTCCTGGCAGAGAAAACAAGGAGAGCCTTGAGTCATTTCTGGCATGAGACAGAAACTTGCTGTTGGATAATAAAAGCTCCATTCGACTGGGACCTCATTTGAAACACTGAATTAAACTGCCCCTTGAATGAGAAGTGGCTTAAATATCCCTTTAAAAAATAATAATTGCCTCAATTCATCAGCCAGATATTCAAGCTGTTCCAAGTTTAGCTTTAGCTAGGAAATTATTTATCCTCCACTCTTGGGCCTTCCCCTCCCCCAGCCCCAGTTCAGAGTTGCCTCCTGATTAAAAGTATCTCTCGATGGTCTTGGGGCTCCTCTTCCAAGGTCAATCCATCCACAGGTCTTTGGAATGCAAATGGGGTGTGGAGGGGGGCATCAATATAGCCCTCCCTCTAGGCGAGTCCAGTCCGAAACACCTTTTGCTGATGACCCTTTGGGAGTGGTGGAAGACTTATATTTCTCACTGTTGAATTAAAAATGGAAAATCAGTCTGGAATCATCAGCCTCCTTTTCTCTCTTCTCTCCCCTCCCTACTGACCAAAGAGGCCCCTGTTCTATTCTGACTTGGGTACCCTTCATCATCACCTTTCCAGATAAAGTGGATGCTTTCCACACAAATTAAACTACAACTCCCATCTTCCCCTTGGGTATTGTAGAAGCCCAACCCATCTAGTAGGACCCAGACTGAGGAAAGCTCCTTTTTCCACTTGGCAACTTTTGCTCGTGAAATTTTGCAAGCAAGAATGGATGTTTCCTGGGGTTTTTATCATCTGCAACATCCCTCATGCTGTTATTTAAGATGTGGAGGCCATAAGCTCCTGAGACGTAACTCTTTGAAGGTTGTAACTTGGTTGAATCAGATCTCACTTAATTCCACATCTTTTGCTTCTGGGAAGCCCCCGGATGCAAGATAAACTGTTGCCATCGTGCCTATTGCTTTAGCTTGTAGCTTTCTTTGTGACTACACTGCTCTGTTTCTAGAGATTCCATTGAACAAACACAGCGAACATCTGCCTGTTGAAGTCCTCCAATCACTATCTTGTCCACAGTTCCATACATCTTGACAAAACATCCTATTCTTGAAGAGGGGCACACTCTCCTACTGTGTGCTTTTCTTATGCAACTCAACTCTCCCCCCCCCCCCAAACCAATTAGAATAGGGCAATTGCATCCCCGATACAGGTTCTTGCACTAAAAGGACCAAAACTAAGGGGAGAGACCAGGGACCCTTTCCTTGTTTGAAAGCAGACACCTATCTCTGTCCATTTTTGAGCAGGATGTGTTACAGAGTTTCAGCATGGCTAATTCAGCAAAAAAAGAACCAGTGGTTTCATGATGGCCTCAAGGGCATGGTGAGGAAAAGCGACCACAAAGGCTGAGCCATGATTTGGTTCAGCTTGACTGATTGAGTCAGCCACAATTGGCTGGGTTCACACAATGTGCTAAGCCGAGCTAGTGCTGGGAAGAGAAATTCTGCATGTGTTTTTTCTGTCAATGTTCTGCCAGAAAAGGGAAAGGGAATTTGCTGGCCAAGGGGTGGGTGCAAATGCCTAATGAATATGCGTTCTCCATGGCTTCCCACATTTTCACTCAATCCCCGTGGAAGACGTGGGGAAGGAGCTTCTTTCAAGGGGTTGTGCAAAGCAACTGAATGTCATTGTGGCTCTACTGTCAGTACGAGAGATGGAGAAAAATCGGGAGTCTAGTAGCACCTTTTCTGCCTAATAAATTTTATTAAAAGGCATACGCTTTCATGAGCTGCAGTTCACTTCACCAGAAGCATAGACTGGCTAAAGTGATGTAGGATTTACACTGGGGTGAGGCAAGGGGCGAAAAACAGGTTGATTATGCAATGCAGGCTACACATGAGACAGATGACATGCGCCTGATCAATTAATTATTGTATTGTGTTAAGAACCGGTTGTGTTTATTGGGACCTTTTGAAATAACCTGAAACCTTTTGATGTATGTGAGGACAGCAATCTCTTACTCAATCATGTTCAAGTCTCATTTTTCCAAAGTGGTTACTGACAGCCACAATAGAGCGTCTTGGGTGGTTGAAATGCTCGGATATTGCTTTGCCCTTCTTTTGAGTCCTGTTGTCAAACATGATGGAAAAAGAGCAAGAGTCAGCCCCCACCCCTCCAAATCCCTGTCCACATATCAGGTGGAGAACTTCCAAAGGCCATTTGGATAGTAGCCCAAAATGGGCCGGCAGTTGTCCGGCATCCCATTCTGTGTGACTCCTGCCCCAGGGAAGGAAGCAAAGCTGGGTGCGTGATGGCAAATCCCCGGTGCGCATCCAGTTGGGATGGAGGTGCCAAATTGTGGGTTTCCCAGCCAATGGCTGCCATGCTTCTAAGGTGCTGTCCAAGGTCCTGAACCTTTCATGGCCACCAGAGAGCTTTTGTGTGCCTCTTGATGAAGACACCTTTGCAGCTCAGATATTTATCGGATATCAGCCTTGGATCTTCTGATACTAAGGAATAATAAGGCTGAATTGTCTCTAGCCAGCCAAGAATAATTTATCTCACAGCTTCAACCTTCAAAGAAACTTGACCCAGAATTCTTTGTAGGGATTTAGGGTGTCTATACCATTTATTATTTCTATATCCCTATTTCTTTTTCCCTCTGTGTCTATTTATCTTTTTTCCCCCCACCGGGATTCGTCTTGCCCCGTACATATTTCTGCTGCCTGTGTGGTTCCCAGCCTGACACCCCTCAGGTTCTGCTGCATTTTCAATCCTTCCCCGGTCCCCCTTCTGCCAGTGGGATGAGCCCGCCATCCCTGCTCTTGGGCTTTCGAGCTCTCAGGGGCAGCTAAATGCTCTATTCCAGCTTCTCACAAGCTAATTTATCCAGCCCACAAAACGCAGTCTCAAATTTGTCTGCTGCATTTGCTTCATCTGTCCTGTTTCTTGATTGCTGGAGTCCCTTGGCTCCGGACTATTATCCTGAAAGCTGATGGGACGGAATTGAAAGTAAGGCGCGTGTGAGTCCCTTGCCGGAAAGCTATGCTGAAAGATGGAAAACAGAGAAGCCACGTGGTTGGCTGAAGTGGCTGGTCCAAACTATTTCACCTCTGAACATGGGCCCTCCTTGGATTCTTCTTCAAGGTTAGGGGCCCTGTCTCTTCCCAAAGTTCCCAAAGTCCCTGCTTCTTCACATCCTCTATGGTGGCATATTCCGTGCTAAGCCCCAGGGTAGATCTTTATGCCCCTGCTTTGCTGATCTGCGCACGATATTTCTCTCCAATCAATAGATTCCCAGCAACCTCCTCCTCCCTCACCCATCTGTCTAGCGATCCAAAAAGTGCCTGCTTGGAGCAGGCATGTGGGTGGGCGACAGTTCAGAAATAGGAAACAGCTTTTTTAACCTCTGCAACTATCTGGGAGAGATTCTCTTTAAAAACAAAAGGGCCTGGCAGAGGGGGTTGGATGGAACCGCATGGAGATGAGTAGATATGAACGTACAAAATGGTGTAAGCAGGCTGAATTATGTCCGTAGTCCTTCCACACCCCCAAGCTAACAGGAGCTTGCGGGGGGTGGGGGTGGAGGGGGCTTCCCTTAGTGATTTAGCCCGGGACAGTGGATCTCCTAGCTCAGTTACAGTTTGGCTTTAACCTTCTGAAAGTCTCTATCAGCCTTCTTCCCATAATATGCATAAAGGATCAGTGGTGGGGAAGCTAATAGGTTAGGGTGGGTTGACACAGGGGCTTATGCAAAACAGACCCAGCCATGCACCAGCTTAAACTGACGCTCCCAGTCAGTTGTATTAAGAGAATGCCTAAATGAAGTGAATGGTCATGTTGTGCATCCCTCCTCCTCCTCCTCCTCCTCCTCCTCCTCCTCCTCTTCCTCCTCCACAAAACAGCTGGGGGCAACTTTGCTCACCTGCTGGCATCATCATGTTTGTGGGGGGTGGCTTTAACCTCCTTGTGTATACCCACCCCCCTCCATTCCCTTCTGAAGTTTTCCAGTGAAGTGAGTGTGTGATCCTCACAACAGAGAAAGAAACTGGAGCGTGCCCGTCTTGGTTGATTCTTTTAAACTGCTCTTGAAGGGCTAAACAGAATATCTATAGTGGTAAGCAGGAAAAGGGCACTGAAGTGACCTGGATTCCCAAACTGAGCAGGGGTCTTCCGTTCCGTTAGGACATCAAACCACAGACCCACATGTTAATCCCAAATCTCCCCTCCAAATCTGAGACCCCTTCATTTAAAAAGCTCTAAGGGGAAGGCCTGGGAGAAGGGCGCCCATCCAGGTGAGAACGGAGAGGCAGAACGAACCAGGCCGCACTCAGCGACCGAAGGAGTAAGGGGTCTCTCAGCCGTTCTAACACTGGCACTTTGTTTACTTCTCCTGAACTGTTGCATTTCTGGGCGCAGTTTTAGGAAGGATATAAGTTGGAAGATCAACAGCTTTTGATTGGCATTAACTGCTGTGCACATCCTGGATTTGCACAATCCTCAAAGTGCAGTTTTGGCATCAAAAGAGTGCCCCTTCTTACAAGGCAAGTGCACACCAAAGAAATGATAGAGCAGTGCCAGACATTCCCCCCAGGTCTGCAGAGCTTGCTTTGATCTTTGCTGGAACAGCTCTTTGGAGCTCTTTGGTCTAAGAGGAAACGAACGTGTTATGTAAGCATGCTTTGCATAAAAGAAAGGCCGTGCGCGCAGACAAAGGGAAGACGGAAGGAGGGATGGCCAACCGTTTGGGATACAGGACCAAATTCCAGATTGCACACTCCGACCTACTTTGCGGCAGTGACAAATTGCACCAATCTGGGTAATTGCGGGCATCCTTGCATCCCGTGGCATCCGATCCCCTCGTTCCGACAAGCGCTGAGTCACGGCCCTCTTCTCAAATAGCGACAAGCTGGTTCCTTGGGCAGCAGAGAGGGGGCCGGGGTTGGGGGTCAGTGACAGGGGAGGAGGAAGCGTCTTTGCCTTTGGAAAGGTGCCCCCCGCCCCCAAAGTCTCTGGGACTCCAGCTCCAGGACAAGTCCATGTTCAGTTTCTTGGAAGGTCGCCTCCTTGAGGGCTCCCTTGCTTCCTTGATGAATCAGCCCACTTTTGAAGACATTGGTGTAATATTTAAAATGACCACATTTCCCTGGATTAAGACTCCTAAACTGTGTCACTTGGCAGATGGATGATTCCCCACTCTGATCAAAGAAAGAACCTGAGGCCTGTTTGAATAAACTGCCAGCTGCTTAATGCTTTCCAAACTCTGCATTTATCTTACATGCTGATGAACTGAGACTCCAGAACTGAGGTGAATCCAAATGTGCGGGTGGCAGGAAAGAGGGGGAGAGAAGAATCCTGAGTGGAGTCTGAAGGCCTGGAGCAGGTCTCCTGATGGGGGGCCACAGACCCAGTATTGGGCAACAGGGACCTCCACCCCTAAGCGTTCCAGCAAAGCTGGTGCTTGAGGACCAAAACTGATGTTCCTCAGCAATCCAAGGATCCTCTTAGCCTGGCACCAAACTTTTCCAATGGCCTGGGGTGGAGGGAAGTAGAGGGGCATATGGAAGTTCCATCGCATATAGCCATAAAAACACCTCCCTTTTACCATAGATCTCTTTTCACATCTAAGCATTCACCTAAACCCAGAAGTAATTTCCTGAACTCGGATTTTTTTTAAAGGTGCAGAAAGTTTGGACATTCATTAAATCCCACGAGACTGCAGTGTTCTTGCAGGATTTTGTGAGGTCTTGGTGGTCTCTTGAGAGATCTTGCAGTCTTCCGATTTTCCCTTCCTTTTCCTGGAATGTGCCTGAGCAAGGGGTATAGGCTGGGCCCAACAGGCCTGGATAGGACGCTCCAAAGAGCCCCAGGGTTGCAGGCTAGACCTGAAGAAACTTCCAGAAAAAGGCAACAGTGAATTGCAAGCCTGTTCTGGGTTGTGGACAAGACGACAGGATGGCCATCTTGAAGATGTCACCAAGAGCCGAGGTTGGCCTGACAGAGATTTTACCATTTTCTCTGTTGTAAAACCTCTCTCAGTAATATTTGTTTCACACCCGTTGCAAGGTCCCATCAGAAGCTCATGCCGATGGAGACCTCTTCTCTTTCTCAAAGTCTCCCTTGTCCTCCCACAAACACACAGCCTCGATATTCTTCAGGTCTTGAAGCGCAACGAGCATATGGGCTTAATCGCAGCCATCTTTGGATTTCATTCCTTGTTTCATCATTCCCAATTTTCAGCCCATCTGTCACTTCCCTGCCGGAATGGAGGACTCACAGATGCAACCTGATAGGACCTTCATCCCAGGCGGCCTCATTTCACTGCCCAGCTAATGGGCACCAACATCTGACGGATGAAATACCGGTTCAGAGAGGGGTGCACTAGCCAAAGCAGACACAGCATTAACCAGGGCTGGCAGTGGTACACGTCCTGTATTTGCAGACCCCGACAAGGGACTTTGTGGAATTAAAATGGCACACCAAGTCAACTTAGCCATCATGCTGCTGGGGACAGTAACTTGGAATTTAAAGCTAGTTGCAGTTTGAGCGCTTTGGGGCAGATTGCCACGTTTCATGCTGCATTAAGCATCTTTTGCAAGTCCAGAAAATAAGAAGCCCCACTTTGGGGAGCTGAGGAAGAATATTTCCCCCCCACTGTCTTACAGTTAAGGAGATGCTGAACCAGGTACTCCCTCAGGTGAGCAAACAGCAAACTATTAAAAGCTTTTATTTCTGCATTTTTTAAAGCCAGAGGTGCATCCTCTTGTGCAGTGGAAGAGACTTCACCTTCTGTAGCATCAGGGGCAGCCAATGTTTCACTTTCTGCCTGATAGTAGTTGCTGAAGCATTTTCTCCCTCCCTCCCTCCCTCCCTCCTTCCTTCCTTCCTTCCTTCCTTCCTTCCTTCCTTCCTTCCTTCCTTCCTTCCTTCCTTCCTTCCTTCCTTCCTTCCTTCCTTCCTTCCTCCCTTCCTCCCTTCCTCCCTTCCCTTCCCTTCCCTTTGTCTTTTTTATAAAAGCACCCCAACCGTGGAACTCTGCCAAGGAGAGCTGGGTCAGGTTTTTCTCTTCTGCTTTCATTTTTACTCTGTCCTGCTCACGATGGAGTTTAAGAAAAGAGATGAATAGTAATATTTATGTATTATTTATTTTATTATGTTTCAAGGCCAGTCCTCCAGACTTACTCATAAAAAGTGAGCAGCAACTAAAGAAAAGAAAAAGATCATACGTGTCTGCAA
Source organism: Python bivittatus (assembly GCF_059951505.1). Lineage (NCBI taxonomy): Eukaryota > Metazoa > Chordata > Lepidosauria > Squamata > Pythonidae > Python > Python bivittatus. The sequence continues at coordinate 1,208,427 of NW_028277083.1, forward strand.
GAAACGACGGCCACACCCTAGAGAAAAGCCAACAGGGGCTCCGCCACCACCCTATATGGTCCCCCGTGTAAGCAGAACTCTCCACAAAAAACACATCTACCACCGAAGCTGGTGTTGCTTTCATTTTGACATCAGATCAAAACATATTTCTTTACCTGGGCTGTTTTAGAGTTGAAAAAAAATCTGTTTATGCTCAGCCTCCTCAGCTCTCTTCATGCCTCAGATTTGTGTTTTTTATGTGGAGAAGATTGGGATTTAAGTCAAAGACAAAGAAGATTCTGCAAAAAGTCAGCTTTGAAAGCGCAAAAGGGTATGTTTTTGTGAGATCTGTTCCCTTGAAAAAACATTTCAGTGGACGCAGCGCTCAAAGCATTGCAGCTTTTATTGAAACGCACTCCTGGAGCTGCTTTTATTTTTGTTTTATATTTGTGTGCGCGTGTGTCCCTTGCCACCTAAAATGACTTTTAATTCATCCAATTTCTTCTTTTTAAAAAAGTCTTCCTTAACCAGCACTGTTGCATAATTAAATGCAGCCTGCCTGATGGGAATTCCGCTTTAAGTCATTTTTCCTCATTTTCTTCCCTGCAGTTTCCAGCACTTAGCAAATAGCCCAGCTTTTTGTGCTCAGATTATTTGAATAATGGAAAAGTGGAGCGTTTGCAAAAGTGGTTCAACTTCCAGCGCAAACCCCATTCCTCCATTTACGAGTTAGCAAGTGTGAATTGAGGCTGGGGCTCCTTCATCCAGTTCCATTCCTCCTCCTTTTAAGCCCCTCTGGAAAACCTCCGACTGCCTTCTCAACCTTCTTCCTGCAGCTGCACTCTCACCCCTTTCAGAAACCGTCTTGGGGATGTTCCCCGGGTCCTCCAGACTGACTTGTCTTGCATGCCGTGATTTTTGCAGCTGCTTCGTTTTGGGGGGGAAACCGACTGGCCTCTGCTGGTGTGTTGAGAACTTTAGCAAGCAACATCCCCCCCCCCCCCGTCATCAGTCAGGTGGAAGAAGGTTGGCAACCCCAACTTTGCGTCACTGAAGGTGGTGATTCTGCCCCATACATGACGCTACATGACCTCAAGGCTGGACAGGGTAGTTTCCCCAAGCTTGGAGTCCTCTGGATGTTCTGTTTTGTTTTTTTCCTTCCTGGCATTTTCCCCACAGGTGCAGGGTCCGCTTTTTCTCTTCGCTTTTTGGATCAACCGAATGCTGATCCATTGGTTGCCACAGGAATTGACCAACTCGCGTGTTGCCCGATCCTGAGGTTGGGGGCGGAGAGAGGGACTGGCCAAAGTCACCCAGGTCCTGGTGAGACTAGAACTTACCACCTCCTGGTTTCTAGCTTGGGGCCTTCACCTCTAGATCAACCTGGCTCTCTGGCGCCCTCTGGACATGTTGTACTGCAACTCCCATCATCCCCAACGCATTGAAGTCCAACGCATTCAGAAGTGGCAGGCGAGCTGTGGCCAGAGGTCATTTCTGAGTATGCTTTAGATTGCTGGCTTTTGTTTTATAGCATTTGTTTTTTAATGACTATTTTTATGCTTTTAGTTTGGGTTATTTTTGTTTCTTTAATGCTTCTTCTTACGTTTTTATTGCCGACTGTATACTTCCTAGAGAGTTCTAAACTGAAGGCAACCTAGAGGGGAAGAAATGACTTTAAATTATATAAAATCTCTGTCTTCCTTTTCTGTTTCTCTCTGTTATCCTTTTCAACCCCTTTCTTTCATATTCACTTCTTAGACTACAGACATTTTTCACCAATATAAATTGTAAGTCCTGTTTCCCTCCCAATATCTAGGCAGGCAGGTCAAAGAGAGGGCCATGTAACATTTATTTTACTTCTATACCACTTTTCATCCCATAGGAACTCAAAGAAGCTTGCAAGAAAAGAAAGAAAAGCCTTAAATAAAATCCTAATAATAAAACCAACAATCCAGAATATATATATATTAAAAATCCAAGAACTGTTTCATTTAAAGAATGAAAGAAAAACCATCTAACAGTCAGTCTAAAACACCGCCTTATCCTGGCCTGTTAATCTAGGTTAACTTGACCACGCTGGCCAAATAGCTACGATCAGGATAGAGAAACCCAATGCTCTTCAGAAGTTTGGGACTGCGTCTTCCATCTGCTCCAGCCAAAGTGGTCCATAATCAGGCACATGGGGAGTTGTTCTCCACAACATCTGGCGGGCATCATTCCCTTGCTTCCTGAGGGTCACAGGGAAGAGTTGGGGCCATGATAGCCAATGAAAAACACAGCCATGGAAAGGAATAGAAAGTTAGGGAGTCAGTTAAATCCATGATGATCTAGCCAGCCCCGGACCTGGAGGGCTCTGCTTGACCCAAAGGAGATGTTATGCCTACCATTGGCTGGACAACGCAAACCAGTTCTCCTCTCCCTGTCCTGCTCTGGGTTCAAATGTGTGTTTGCAACACCACTTTCCCCTTCACACTGTACTTCTCTGCTTTTCTTCCTGGTCTTCATAAAAGAGGTTTTATAGCCCTTCCTTCCGGACCTGACATACTGGTTGCCCAAGTCTCAAGGGAATGCCAACTCTTCATGACCCTTGCTTTTCCAGAAATGCAAGGAAATCATTGTCTCAGTCTGTGTTTTATTTCTAGTACATTTTTCAAGCTGTTTTTATGGATGTTTTTATATATTTCTTTGTAAACTGGCTGTAGATATTAAAAGAGGGTAAAGACATCACAGTTTTCCAAGTAAATCATTAAAATTCAGGTGCCCTGATTATCATGGGTGTTTTTAAGACCAGGGAGGTGTGCCATAGAAATACCACCATCTCAGGTTTTCCTTAACTCTGCCTTCCCACCTGGTTCGAGCATGTCAGCATGCTGGTCATCCTCTTGAACTGTGTCACCCTTGGGATGTTCCAGCCATGTCAGGATATCAGGTGCAAAACAGAAAGATGCGCAATCTTGGAGGTAAGAGAGACACCTCGCTTTGTTCATGTGGACGTGGACCTCAGCCTCTTGAAGCTTATGGGCTGGGCTTCAGCCAGCAATGCCAATGTCTCCTGAGTCTTGAGTAGTCTACAGGTAGGGTGGGCCCTGGAAAGGGCTCTTCACGGTTTGAAGACCCCGAGGGCAAAAGGGTGAGGATTAGGGCAGGTGGACAGCTCAAAGCACTGAGGTTCTAACTAGTAGGTCATGCCATGAAGGAGTTCTACCAACTCACCCAACAGATCCATATAAGAAAACCCCAGCCCACCTCTCCTGGCCAAAATGAACCTCTTACTAGTCTCCTTCGTTCAGCTTCCATTAGATGCTTTGGAGCTGTTTCTTAGGCCTTAGCTTGTCCATGGTTTTATAGATGGGATCGGATTTAGGCTGTTTAAGTAAGGAACTGGAGGAAAACAGTGGCATTATCATGAGCTTGGTTTAATGTTCAAGCCACAAGGCTTATGAGTTAAGTTTTGCAAAGAGGAGAGAGGACGGGACACCCTCCTGGAGGAACCTGATGATCCACCTTCCTTTTCCAACAGGAACTGCTGGAATACTTCCCCAAAACAAGGAAGTGAAGGCAACTAATTCTTGCAATGACATAAAGGAAGAGGTTCATTTTTTTTCTTGTCTTTTTTTCCTCCTCCCACCCCAAAACAAACTTTCTGGGGGAAAAAATGCCTCCTTCCAAATATCAGCTGCCAAAAAACCAATTTTGCTCAGTGTTGAGCAAAATACTCTTTCTCCCTCAAGGCTCCACCTCTCTGCCTCTACGCAAAAGCTCTTCTGTAGTGGTCTGGACAAGGCGAGCCTCCCGTGGAACTAATGATCGTCCTTCTCTCTGTGTGTGGCGTCCTTGTTTTAAATCCAGGCATTTGATCACTTCATCTTCGCCTTCTTTGCTGTGGAGATGGTTATCAAGATGACTGCCCTGGGGATCTTTGGGCACAAATGTTATCTAGGAGACACGTGGAATCGCCTCGACTTCTTCATTGTCGTAGCTGGGTCAGTAGACAAAACACGTCTTGGTCTGCTGAAGTTGCTAAAGGCCAAACTTTAATCGGCGTGGGCGGTGGGCAGGGGTGGGGGAATTGTTTAAGAGTCCAGCTTCCTTTTGCTGCTCCCAATTCTTTTGTTCTTTTTGCTGAAAGGGAGCATGAAAAAGGGCCAGATTTTTCAAAGCCTCATAAGCATCCCAGAAGTAGGAAAGGGCTACACCGCTGGTTTTGTAAAACAAGGTATTTCGGGTCGGGGGCCGGGGGGAGAAACAAGCTGGGAAAACATGCAGAGGGATGTTTTCCAACCACTTAATCAGACAGTGGCCATCAGAGATATCTGTATTTCCTTCTGTGCAATGAAGTAACGTGTTGCACCTCGGTTTCTGTTTTCCCTGCAGGGCATCCAAGTGTGGGTGTCTGTGCGCACACATGGGGAAGTGCCAGGCGGGTTGCGTATGCTGGGCTCTGGGTCATGTGACCAAGAGGAAGAGGATGGGGCCTAGAATGGAGCAGTCACCAATTTTCTGAGCTGCTTCCAACAGACCCTTCCCTTCGGATGCGATGCGAGATTTTTTCCTAGAATTTTCTTCTCCACAATCCCTGGTCAGATCCAGATCCGTTTTCAGACTCTGGCCCGATTCTCCCCCCATGCCAAATGTAGCCCCTTTGGTTCAGTTTCAGAGTTATCCTGCTCACGGCAGGCAGAATCCTTTACCCCCTTTCTTTGCAGCATCTCATTGGGTCGGAAAGAATCAAAGTGGGACTGTTCAACTCGGTCCTCCTCCCTGATCTTTCCACCCACTCCTATTCCAGATCCCTCTCTCAGCCAATGGCAGGCAAGATCCCATCCTATTTGCCCTGCCTTCTGTGACGTCACAGCACCTGCGTCACAGTTGCTGCCCTTGTTACAGATCTCCTTCATCAACAGCGTGCCTCTCCCGGGCTTGCTAGAGAGTGCTCCCAACACGCTAAAATAAATATGTCTCCTAGTGGCAAAGTGGTTGGCCATACATCACAGCTCCCATTTATACAACGGGAACAACTTTGTTACCTGATAAATGGGGTGGTAAGCAGTCAAACAGCCTCCCGAGATTTGCCTTATTTGCACCATGGCTTTAGACAGGAGACACCCACCTCCTAGAAAAGCAGGCGGACGTGGGCGTTTGCAATACAGGTCTCTTTGCTGGGTAGCCCATTAGCTCCTGTGTTTTTTGGGATGGTGGCCACTCAGTGAATCCAAACGGATGGGTTTCAAGAGTGCTGGATGACCGAATGCAGAAATGGGAAGGTGTGACCTGAAATGTATCACCTAGAGATTTTTAAGCTTTGAAAAATCTCACAGATGTTCTGTTTTCATGCCAGTGAATATTTAATTTCTGTACATGTAGGCACAGTTTTCCATTTGTTTGTACATAAAGCAGGATGCATTAAAAAAAACAAAACCTACAGCAAGAAAAAAGTCCAGCCAGGAATACAACATGACCTTCAAAAGTGACAAGCATTAGATGGCAATATCATTCTGACAAACACTGCGGGCCTCTGATGTAGTAATCTGAAATGGAAAGAAGAAGAAGAAGCAAGAAGGGAGATGGGGAGAGAGAAATAACCGCAGAGCGAAGAGGCTGATAAAATCAGATCCAGTCGCTTAAAAGTTTTCTTCCTGGCCTTTCTGGAAGAAAAGCCAATTCAAATGTCAACAGCGAAAACATCTCAACTCTCTCAACGGGGGGTGGATTTGTCCCTCCAAAACTCTATAGCAACCATCTTTGCTGTGTGTTTCCACTAATTTTGAGCTGAGGATCAATTCCTCCAAAATGGAGTAGATGCCGAGGAGGACATCTGCAACTCTAACCCTCATGGCTGAAAGCCTTTGCGATCCCGGAGGCTGATGAAAAATAGTGCAGATGTAAGAAACTTGGTTAGGGGTTGACTGCACCCAGCCTGTGTTTTTCAGCCAAAAGGAGGGGCAAATCCTGTCATCTTTCTCACCTCTTATGTTTCTTTCTTTCTCTCCCAGCATGATGGAATATTCCTTGGATGGACATAATGTCAGCTTATCAGCCATCCGTACTGTCCGGGTTCTCAGGCCTTTGCGAGCCATTAACAGGGTGCCAAGTAAGTCTGAACTCTTTTGCCCTTTTCGGTGGGTGGGCTTCCCAGTCGGGCAAATGCATGGGGAGAGTTGGATCTTGAGGGCCCGTTTCTCGCGTACAGGTCGGCTGGCTGGCAGAGCTTCATTTTGCGACAGTCCTGTGAAATCCAAGCAAGGTGGGTGTCCAAAATCCAGGGCCTGCCTTAGTTGCAATGTGGGGGGTTAGCCCACAGCCCAGGAGAGGGAATGTATTGGTCTGAATGCATTCGATTCATTTATAACCTCCCCCTAGAACCCCAAGGCAGCCCCCTCCCTGCTTCACGCTCGGAACAATCCTGTGAAGAAGCTGAGGGAGCAGATTCACATCAGCCCTGCACGTCAGTCTGGACCCTCCAACCTAGTTAGCCCTGTTAACCCTTTACATCAACCTGGTACCTTCCAGGGGTTTTGGACCTCAGACTCCATATTCCTTGGCCATTGGCCATGCTGGCTTGGAGCTTTGAGATGTGTTGTCCAGTACTTCTGAAGGGCTAAATAGTGCCTCTCTCAATAGCTGATAAACATTTGAGCAATGGATAAGACATTTTGCAGAGCAGCTTGCTAAGAAGTGGGTGGCTGATTCTTCTAAACAAGAGAGAAGAATGGATTGATTCTAGTAAACGTTAGGTGACATTTGAACTTTTAAGCCTCTTTGCAAATTGGTTGTTGCAAGTCCCCTGAATGTCATGTGCAAATCCTTCCTTCCTTCCTTCCTTCCTTCCTTCCTTCCTTCCTTCCTTCCTTCCTTCCTTCCTTCCTTCCTTCCTTCCTTCCCTCCCTCCACCCCTAAGAACACAAGTCTTCTTTGTCTCAATGCCAGGGACAGAGACCTTGAGGACCGTGATTTTCTTGGCCCTCTTCCTGTTTGTTTCTGTCTTAATGGATTACTCTGGAAAAGCTAATAAAGCCATTAATGTCAAAAAGACAGAATGAATGCAGGCCACTTGGCCTGGGGAAGGCCATCCATTCCTACTCTCCCTGGCTGTGCTGCTCCAGCAGCTAAGGTCCTTGACATCTCCCAACCCACTGGAAGTGCAAACACTGGGCTGGTCCCAGGCATTTCCAGACTAAGCAAAGCCTCCCCCATTCCACAGACAGAAGTTGATCAGCCTGCCAAGTCAAGGCTCCACTGAATCCCTGCTCCAAAAACACACTGCTGTACAGCAGGAATGGCTCATGATCACACATGGCCCACAGTGGACTGCACAGGCAGAGACAACTTCTTACCTGCAGTCTCTGGTCTTCCCCAAGATTGCTGACTGCAGGGCATCAAAGAAGGCTACTGGGGGAGACAGCTAGGCAGAAAAGGCCAGCAAAGCCTCAATTTTGCCATGCCATGTCCTGAACAACAGGCAGAAGCAGCTGGCGGAGAAGCCTTCTAATGCCCCATGGTCCTCCTGGTCCCTCCCTGAAGATGCTGGCAGCAAAGCTCCAGAATTCTATTTCTGCATTATCTGGAATCTGCAGAGTTCTGCTCAAGTGGCACGTCCATTCTCAGTTTGGTTGAATGTGGAATGTCTGCTTACGAAATCAACCAGGATCTCCACAAAGGGGGCCCCTTTCTTTTCCCTTTCCTGATTTCCCAAGAATGTTGCCGACTCAGTTTCTGGTTGTGCAAAGGAGCGTGCAAGGGCACTTCAGTTGCGAGGCCAAACCAAACCTGAGTTTGCCTGCTCAGAAAGGTTCAAGGAGCCTTAAGCCCCTACCAGCTGTTTTTCTTTTCAATCCAGTTTGGAAGATAAGCCAACCTTTCGAATTCATTTCCTGGCTGTGCCTACTTGGCAGTGAGTGATTCTTAGCTGATATGTTAATACGCAAATTCTTTTATTGCTTTTCATCAAAAATCCTATTTTGCTGAGAGCTGATGTAACAGAAGAAAAACATGTTTGGTACTTACCAGAAAAGGGTGTTGATGTTCTCTTCCATTGTTTGAAAAGCTTTTGAGCTGGCTAGTGTTATGGGGAATAGCCCTCCTTCCAGACTGCCTTGGTGATGGGAGATGTGCCAGGCAGAGGAGTTTTTCTGCATTCCCTTTCTACCAGTTCTAATTCCATTTGATGAAAGCCAGTTGGATTCTGTATTTCTTCCAAAGGAAAAGAACAGTTGGATAAAATTCTCCCGGGTGGAATACGGGCTTCTGGCGCTTATTTACGGATGGGAAGCCAAGAGGTAGGAGGGGCAGTGGGAGAGAAGTCCTGGCCTTGAGAAGTTGTTGGAGAATTTCTCCATCATGGAGTCGTTGATGTTGTCTCAGCTTGGGGGTTGGCTTGCAGGTGATTCATTACCCAACTAGGGAACAGCATCAGGGCGAGGGAGGGTGGGGTTTGCTCCCTGTTTATCTACAGCAGCTTGCCCTGCCAGTGTGGGTGGGGTGTGGTTTTCTCCTTGGTAGCTCCTTGATTAGTGTATTGTTTTCTGCTCGATTGCTTGTCTGGTGCTGATCCCTGCTTATCTGGGTGTTGGCTGCTGGAGGGGTGTGTTCTGGTCTTTTTATTTCCTTCCTAGGTTTTTTATTGTCTCTTTTGAATGGTGTGTAAATGTGGTATCTGGGTGTCTATTGATGACTGATTCTCTTCTATTGGAATTGCCCATCACATTTCTCTGCCCAATGCCCCCAGTTTTGGAAGGCGAGTAATGCCCAACTCTATCATTAGCCTCCCACTCGTGGAAGTGGCTGAACTGTTCCATCATCTCCACAGACTGGCATCCTGGCACTTTATTTTCCCCCGCAGGGATCATCACAGCTTCTCTCTTCTAGCAAGAGGCAGTTCACGCCCCAGGGGAAGGGGGAAGCAGACCCCTTAGATGCCAGCTGGGGAGCAGTCCATCCTTGCTACCCAGCCCTTGAAACAATGAACACAGAAATCTAGACATCTCCCTCTGTGCCAAGGGCTGGAGTGGGAACTGATAGCAACAGCCATCTGAACAGGCCAGCAAAACATTAAGGCTGTGAGAAGAATAGTCTTCTTCTCTCAGGAGCCTGTCTACTCTTTTAGACCGTCTGAGACTGTGTCTCTCACTATATTTCAAATCCCCAAGCCCTTCAACAGTATCTTACTTTCAGTCTCCAGGGATCCAACTCATGCTTTCCTTTATAAGTCAGAGACATTTCTCCCTGCATGTAGAAAGCTAGATTCAGGAGAGGGTGGATTCTGATAGAGGTGATCTGTTTGGACTACAAGCCTTGTGAAAGAGCAACATGTTCTCAGTTGCCGAAAGAAATGGCGAGCATTATCTGTGCCAGTCCCAGCACCGAACCTCTTAGGCTGTGTTTGATATCAACCATGCATTTGCATAGAAGATTTATGAATGTAAAAAAAAAGAAAGAAAGAAAGAAAGAAAGAAAGAAAGAAAGAAAGAAAGAAAGAAAGAAAGAAAGAAAGAAAGAAAGAATGACCTTGCAGCTGAGGACTTCTGTTCAGAATTGTTCTTGGAAATAGCTGGAAAAAAAGTCCTTTAATTTGTGTGGTTGCAGGGGGAAATGTCCCCCTTGACACAACTTTTCCTCATCCTTAATTCTATTTTATGACTATTCCCCACACAGTTTTCTTAAGAACAGTAGATATAGAATGAGTGAATTAGGCCACATAACATCAAACCATCTTCCCCAAAAAGGTACCCTCCAGCTGTGTTGGACTGCTTCTCCTATCATCTCCAACCAGTACAGCTACTGTGGGTGCTGGAGGTCATAAGCCAGCCTATCTCCAAGGACACTGATGTGGGGAAAGCAGCACTCATCAACACACACCAGCCCCGAGGCCTATTTAGTGGCAAGTCCACTGATGGATTCATTGGAGAAGGAACGGACTTGCAAATTCATAGAAGGCGGCAATCCTCTGCATGCAAGTCTGGGGTCATTTGGGAAGAGTGTGACTGGGAGTGAAGAGGGAGGCATAAGAGACGGGTCTTGAGCCCCGCCCAGCAGAAGGAACGGCAGGAAGCTCGGAGAGCGAGGGGACACAATGCCCACCTTGGTCCTTAAAAGAGAAGCAATCCTGCATGGGGGGAAAAGTAAACTAGAAAGAGCTGGTCCGGACAGATTCACAGAGGGAGAGCACTTTGTGGAGAAACCTCTTAGCAGTATGAAACAAGCCGCCAGAAACCTTTGCTGCCACCAGCAAAATCCATCAATCGGCTCGGCAGGATATTAAAACTCCCCATGCGTTTCCCATAAAATAGTGCCGTTTCAACCCTTCTACTTTCTTTTGTTGATTTAGGCTGAGACTCAGGGCGGACCTCATACTTCCAACAGTTGTCATCCAAAAGCAGGGACAGGTTTCTAACAGCTCGCTTCTCATGTGCACATCTTTTGGGATGGACACCCCTTCAATCCCGTGCTGCTGGCCCTCAGCTGCTGGCAGAGAGATTCTTTTTAGGCAGTATAGATTTTGGATTGCAGTGATTTAGGAGTCAGGAACAAGCCATGTCATTGAAGATGGTTCACAAATGCCAGGTCAGCTTCACCTTGAGGAGGATGCAATGTCTGAGCTCCAGCGAGAACTTGGAACAGCTTCTGAAGAATCTTTGGAAACTTCTGATTCTCAGTACATTTTCAGATATTGATTAATGCGGCTATAAAACTGAATATCTTTGAATGGTATTGTTTCTTCTTGTAGTCTAAGTATCACTTCCTGTGATTAAGTATTATTTCTTCCATCTCTTTCTTCCACTCTGAGATCATGCAGAGAGTCCCATCTGTAGGTCCCAAGATGGAAGAGACCAAACTTGAGTCAGAATGCTTCAGAAGTTCTTTTATTGTAGTCCTGTCCCTACTGGGAAACATTGGTGTTCAAGAAAGACGGGGGACTCTTAATTACTAGAATAAAATGTGGGTTTACAGAATGCGCCCTGGAGTTGGGGGTATGCAACTGTCTTATTCTGGGGCAGTAAAAGCAGTAAAAAAAACAAAAAAACCCCAATCTTCTGGCATCTTAAATTGAATTTATTATGGGCATTTTTTTACTTTATTTGCAAGGCCTCTAGATAATTTGTTTTGCTTTTTTCTGCGTTAGCCTAGGCGAGAGCAAAAATTCAAGCATGCTGAACATCTAAGAGATCATTGGTACTAATATTCACATTAGCATCAGTGCTACTGGCCTTATTTTTGTGCAAATTATTAGTATTCATCATTATTTAGCAAAAAGCCTGAAGCTGAGCTTCGTATTCCAAATCCCCCACCCCACCCCCAAGTTGTCTTCAAGTTCCTGAGGATGTCGTTTAGGGCTAAGCTAGTTTGGAAGGTCCAGGGCTGAATCCAGCCCAACAGCTGCCTTTCAAGTAAGAAATCATTTTCAGATCCCCTTTGATGTGGGACTTAGCCCCTCTGTAAGGAACAGCCAGCCATCCCAGAGCCACAGAGCAGCAATCGGACTGTGTGGGTATAATGAATCTTAGATAGCATCGGCTATCCACGTAATCCTTTCTGATCCCCCAATTCACAAGCAAAGCCTTAACGTTTGCTGAGTTTCCTGAAGCCTTTTTTCATATAAATTGGATTCTGCCTTTGGCGGTAGGCCCCTTCCTTTCTTCCCACCATTGCGCGTTGAGTCTTTTGCTGGCTGAAGATGGCCTGCAGTTTGCCCCCCCCCATCAAAAGAAAGGGTGAAAGATGCCTCTGAACAACTCCACTAATGACTGAACCTAGAGATAGTCCCCATGGCCCCATCAGTCCATTATCTGCTAGGAAGATGACAGTATTGATTAATAATTATTTCAGTTCAGGTGCATGTTGCAGGCATTTAATCTCAGGGTAGAGCTGTTCCAGTCCTGATGGCCACTGGCTTAAGTTTTAATATATTTTCTTTTTGAGAATAGCTTTATGGGTTTTGTTGCACTCTATGTCTCATACCATGGACCCTTAAATTTGCGCACTGTGTGGAGATGTCAGGCATAGTCATAATTTAAAGACGTATCTATGAGTTACTGAACCTGTGGTATGGGTTGGCCATCCATGTTTTATGTATTTGATGGGGAAACCATCTGGGAAGTCCAAGGCTGTAGGCTAGACTGAGAGGTCAAAGAATCTCAGAAGGCAATGGCACATCGGGTAGAGAAAGCTGCAGGGAGGTGTCAATGAAGTCACCAGACACTGACCAGGAGTCCAACAAGTGGATCAAGGCACCTTGCTGACCTTAACTGATCTAGAAAGCTAACCTGGGTTGGACCTGCTAGCCCTTGGATGGGGGTCCATCAAAAATGCCCAGGGCTGGAAGCTACAATGGGGAGATGAAAAAAAACAGAAGAAGACAAGGACAACCCACTTCCATATCTTGCCAAGAAAACAATCTGGACATGTCCATGAAGCCACTAGCTTGACTTGAAGGGGGGTTTCTCTTTAGCTCTCCACTCACAGTCCGTGTTCTCTAACCAAGACCCCACCCAGCACACAGAATGAACAAAGACCACATGGGCTCTCCTTGAAGAGACGTTCTGCCTGGAGGAACCAGCCTCATCTGGCTGAATCTGTGTCCCTATTTGGCCAAAGCCACCCCTCTCTCTGATGCCCCTTTTCCTCTCTCTGCTTTCTCCACAGGTATGCGCATTCTTGTCACCCTGCTCCTAGACACTCTGCCTATGTTAGGCAATGTTCTCCTCTTGTGCTTCTTTGTCTTTTTCATCTTTGGGATTGTCGGTGTCCAGCTCTGGGCCGGGCTGCTGAGGAACAGGTGTTTCATAGATTCCCATTTTCAAAGGTAAGTTTCCCAAAATCAGTCATTTCACTCTCTCTTCCTGTGCCAACCCTACAGTTGGGTAGAAGCAGGCAGCTGATTCTGTGTGTCACCAAGCAACTGAAAATAGTTACTTTAATTTAGTGTTGGCTTTTGGCTGATAAGGAGGAGGAGAAAGCATGCTTCTGGGATTTTCTGCCTTAGGCTTCAAAATAAGTTGGGATGGCTTAGAGCACAATTCATCTTCCCACGTAGTTGGTCATGGGGGTGAGGGACACCTCCAAAAACTTTATCTTGCTCTTCTCCAAGAGTGTCAGCATCACGGAAGCCACCAGAGAAGGAGAGTTGGGTTTGGCTTGCTGATAAGAACTTCTTTTGTTCCAACACCCTTGTCTGTTGACCTGTAGTGCGAGTGACATTCTCCAGCACTGCTAATTAGTCCTGGAGATGATACCGTTTCACAAGCACAGACTGTGTCCGGAGGCTGGAAATGGGGACGCAAGATCCTTCCAGTTGGCTTGAGCCAGAACTGGAAACTGTTATCCTAAGCAGTTCAGGATTTGGAGCTCAGCATCTATTGATTTTAGCCTGGTTTGTTCTGATTTGATTGCATCGTTCAGCACAACAACAATTTCCTAATGTAGGTTTTGGCCCCTGGAGTCTGAGACGGACTATGCCAAAGCTGGCTGCTCTGCTCTTACCAAATGCAGCATTTCTGGCCACAGAGTCATCAGGTGGCACCGAGGATTTGCCGCCAATGGGGGACAGGCGGGATCACTTAATCAACTAAGCGGGGCTGAGTCACACCTTGAAAATAATTCATACCTTTGATCGAGGTAAACCTATGGGAACAGAAGGAATGGCAGATTATTTTAGAATACAAAAAAAAAAAAAAAGGCTTGGATGACATGCAATGAAGGAGATAAAAGAATGAACTTTGTTCTCTTGAACATTTTCTAAAGTGTGCGGGGGGGGGATACAGATTAGGACTTTCATCCTTTTCTACACGTGTCTCCATACCGTAAATCTATGTGCACGTTTGCAAGCGCTATTCTCTGACGAAAACAGCCAAGGCTGGGCGACACGGTGGCTGATTCGTTTCACCGGCCTCCCCCTCCTGAACTTAATTGCTCCATATTAACTGGAGGGGGATGGCTTGAACTGGGAGGTGGAGAGACGTGTCCCCTTCCTGTGATATGTGGAGGGGCGTCAGGAATGGGGGAATGTTTTTCACATAGCGCACCGTAAAATAGATGAGGGATGACCTTTGGCAATACCCTGCCCACGGGTGGGGAGAAAATGTAACGGTGTGGGGTCTGCGAAGAGGTCTAGGGGAAGTGGGCCCCTCCTTATGGGGCTGAGAAAACGGTGGCTGAAAAAAATCTGCATGTTTCTGGAGTTTCGGAGGCAAGTCTGGTCAAGGCAAAGCAAAAGTTGGAAAACAAGTCACCCACTCGTTAGCAATTAAAACCTGCCACTATCTCTGTCCAGCAGCCAACCCAATCCCGAAGCAATTAAAAAAAGATTTCAGATAAGCCTCCAGCGCCTGTTAATTTCTCTTTCTCTGCTCTTTTGGCAACCCAAAGAGCTGGAAATGGCAGGGGTGGGTGGGGGGGGGTTCCTGAACAGATGGGCCAAGGGCGAGGTTTTTTCAGAAAAACACCCAGCTCAGGAACAGAGAACCGGGCTCCTCAGAGATGAACGGTGGCGGTCCAGGGATGCACAGGAGGGTTCAGCAGGACCATGAAGACGCCAGAAGGAAAGGTCCGAGTCTCACCGAGACTGGAGTGGCCGAGCGCTCGATTCCAGCCCATGGGCAGCCTCTCACACCTCACGCCACCGTCCTCTCTTGTGGCCGTGAATTCCATAAGCTAAGAATTGCCCTGCAGTGAATGAGTCTTTCCCCTGGCGGCTGTCGAACCACCCGGCCATCCGTTTCCTGCCCTGACCCCTCATCCTTGCCTTCCAAGCGATGGCAAGAAACGCCCCTATCTCCTCTCCCCTCTTCCCCAGGATTAAAGTGGGAAGCCTGTGGGAGAATTCAGCCAAGCTGGAAACCTATTTGCTTGTTTGCTTTCGAAAGCTATGATGTTCAGGTTGGCAACACTGCAATGGTTTATAGAGATTTGGGCCACCAAAGAATCCTAAATGCATATATTTGTACTGAACTATGTGGAAAAAGAGCAGAGTCATGCATATGTATTTATTCCAAGTGTGTCCTACTGTGTGCAATCTTCTTACTCTGAGTTAAGTGAGCATTTCAACCCGAAAGAAAGGAATTCTTATTAAGCGAGTCCCAAATTTTTTTCCAATCAGCCTCTTCTGTTTTCCATCATCATCATTATTATTATTATTATGGTGGTTCACACAGTCAGACAGATGTTTAGACTGGACTTGGCACTTTGATCCACCTATCGAGTCCTTCCCAAGACAGATGTTGTTGGATGGTGTTAAAAGTATCGTCGCCGGATGGAAGCCGTTCCAAGTAAAGCTGCCTTTTGCAGTGGCAAATGCCGATGGTCTTCAAGGGGTGCTCCAGATGTTTTGGGATTGCACCTAAGGTGCCTGTAGCCATTGGTGCTCTCTTTGCTTTCTTTTACCACAGTCGTTCTACTTCTATTTGCAGGTCTTTGTATTCTGTGATTTTCTCCACCTATCAAGTCCTTACAACAGTGTTGTCCAAACTTGGCCACTTTAAGATGAGTGGACTT
The DNA here is from genome assembly GCF_059951505.1 of Python bivittatus. Classification (NCBI taxonomy): domain Eukaryota; kingdom Metazoa; phylum Chordata; class Lepidosauria; order Squamata; family Pythonidae; genus Python; species Python bivittatus. The sequence goes on from NW_028277083.1 coordinate 1,223,892, forward strand.
CAACTCCCAGAATTCCCCAGCCAGCTGGGGAATTCTGGGAGTTGAAGTCCACTCATCTTAAAGTGGCCAAGTTTGGACAACACTGCCTTAAAAGGATCGGGGATAAGCAGATGTTGTTGTTTGACTATTACTACTGTTATTATTATTACTGATTTGTACCCAGTTCAGAAAAGACTAAGACTATGCACTGGTTTCTCCCTGACCCGGCCACAGGCCACAGGCCACAGGCCGGTGCATTGTTTTTCCCCTTGGCTGAACTCTAACTGGCATCCAGCAGGAATCCGTGTTTCAGATGCTGAATCTCCTCCGAGTCTTAACCACCTGTGGGGTTCTTTCCTTCCCGTTCTCCAGGACACACAACCTGAGTTTTCTGCATTCGTACTATCGGCCGGAAGAGGGGGAAGAGAACCCGTTCATCTGTTCGTCCCACCGGGATAACGGCATGCAGAAGTGCTCCAGCATTCCAAACCGCAGAGAGTACAAGATGGATTGTACTTTAAACGTGGACGCTTACAACCCGCATTCGGACACGCTGGACTTCGGCAGCCGAAACGCCTGCATAAACTGGAACCAGTATTACAACATTTGCAGGACGGGGGACTTAAACCCACACAATGGAGCTATTAATTTTGATAATATTGGCTATGCTTGGATAGCTATTTTTCAGGTAAGGAGACCTCTCCTTCTCTTCTTTCGTGGATTGCGACCGAGGGTTTGAGAGGAACAGCTGCCGGGATGCGGAATGATCCTCAAGGACGGCTTATGCTGTTAAGCAACACGTCAAACGTTCTGCCTCGGCTTCCTCTGGCCTGCGAGGGCCGGCAAAGCTAAAAGCTTCATTTATTGCTCTGTTGTGGCAAACCACCAGGAGCCCATGCGGGTCGCAACAGTGTGTAAATAAATAAAATAATACACACGATGAGAAACCTTGAAAGCAGACGGGAGACTTCTGCCAGCCACCCACTCTCAGCTCCCGGTTTCAATCTCCAGTCCTGCCCTTTACACCCCGGCAGAATCCTCTGCTCCAAGGGCGCCCCTAGGTGGCAATCCTGCCCCTGGGGGAACGTGGTCTCGGCTGATCCCCCGAGTCCCGCCCTGACACGCCAGGCTCTCTGAAGCACCAAGCTCTGAATTTGCTCCGTAGACTGACACTGGGGAGGCTCAGAGAATAGGGGGTAGTTGTGGTCGATCTAAGCGTGGCAAGAACAGGCAGCGAGGTCCAGAACTTCTGGGGTCAAGTCCCAAGGTGACAGCGCAGGGGCCAGAGGCAAGCGTTTACTTTACGCCAGACAGAATGCAAAAAGTTGGGCTCACACCATAAATGCCAGACTAAGAAGCAGGTCCTGAGAAAGGTGCCTTTATATAGTGCAGAAGAACACAGCCCCCCAAATCCCTGGAGGTATTCCCCGAGTCCCATCAGCGAACTGCCATTTTTAACATGGTAGAGAGGATAAGTCATTAAAGAAGCATGTTCATCCTCTTAGCTGCATTGAATCGGTTGATTTAGATTTAATTTAACTTCACATTGAAAGAAAGGAAATCCCATTTAATTTGCTTCCCAGCCTTGCTGACCTCTAATTTGGGGGGCGGGGGGGGCATTCTCCTTGTCATGCAACCCGAGGAACAAATGCGGCTCTTGACCCATAAAAGCTGTGGGCTCCTGATAAGGAGATGGTGGCAGGGATTGGTGCTTGGGGCTCATGGAGGCCGTGCAGCATGTGGGCACCACCCAAAGCAGAGCTTGTCAAGCTTGGGACGGACAGGACGGAAGCCACCACAAGTCTGAAATGCAGCCTTCACAATGCTGCTGCTCACCCTGAGCCAAAAGGAGGTGGGGTTGGGAATCCAGTGGTGCTTTGGAGGCCCTAATCATCACTCTTGTCATCTTCCAAATTATACATGGTTGCTCTCCATTTATTCCGTAATGGGCTCTTTGCCGCGATTCATTATGAAAGCAGATTCCGTTACAAATTATGAGAAGTAATTATCTTATGGGGTGAAAAAGAGCAGACAGGACCTAAATTAACAGTGAAATATTCAGATCCCTCAAAGAAGCTATGGAGGCAGGAAGTGGCTTGGATGAAGCTTAGCATTGACCCTTGCATGAGAGGCATTGCCCACCTCATTATATTATGATGTCAATTTTTGGCAGAAGTAAATAAAAAGTAAATGAACCGTTCAGCGCATCAACCAGGTTGTAGGCGTGGAGCTCTGAAGCTCTACCAGATTGAACTGCAGTAGCCGAGTCCTACCCCTGAAATGCTCAAAGTCTAGCCTGTTAGGGATATGTTTCACCATTCCCCTTCCAACGGGGAGAGCGCTGCAAAATAGCCACAGAGTTTATGCCAGCACAGACCTCAGCAGCATCCTCATCAAACATCTGGACAGTTCCAAAGAAGCTGTGAGTTGGACCTTGCCATGAAGTTCAGTTTTTTTGGTTAAGTTGCCAGGATTCCTTTTTGCAGTGAGCCCTAAAACTGCCCTTTTTCTGAGCAGTGATGCATCTCTGTTTCCCAGCGGGCCCACGCATTGGGGTTGCTGTTGCAGAACCTCTGGGCAGGTGGTCTAGAAACAGCTTCCCGGCTCTGTTGGAATCTCAAGGATGCTCTGAGCTGTTAAGATTTGGTGGGCTTTTCCAGCCCTCTGCTCCGCCTCATCCTCTTGACATCGACTCTTGCTGCCACCTGAAAAGGATACACCCAACCTGTCCCACAGCTGGCATGGCTCCAGTATGGACCATACTCTGCACACCCAGTAGGAGAAGCCAGGACTTCTGACAATGGCTGCAACTGATGCAGGAACGAAAGGTTTGGGACTTCACTAGACCTGTGCAAGCCTTTCTTTATTAGGCTGGGCAGATCTTGAGCTTTCTGGGGTCTAGCCCCCTTTTGCCCCCTCCCATCTTCAGGGCTGTTCTGTCCTTCTCATAGCAGCCAGCCAAGGTAGAGAGTTCAGCTTCCTTCTGTTGAAACAAGTTATCAAAATCCTGCCGTGAACTCTGGTTGCTGCTGACAGCTGCCTTAATATTATTCAGTATTTCATTTTCTACCCCCTCTTCTATAATCTCCCCCTCCTTCCCCAAGAGCTTCAGGAAAGAGAGGGAAGATGAATGGGTGGCTGTCTTGTCTCGGACATTCTGGTCACGCTCCTTTCTCAGCATGGCTGCCTCGCGTTTTCTTCCGCACATTTGCTGTATCAGCAGGGGAAGGAACTCCACCTTGCAGATGGCACAGGGAAGGCCAGGGAGGCACCTTCAGTGGGGCTTGATTGAGCCATCAAGGGAGATGTCTTCTGGGAGAAAAACCCTTTGGAAAGCCGTGCTCTTCCTGCAAGATGGAAGTGAACTCTGCGATCCTGTAGTTCTCCCCCTGACTCTCCCCCATGCATATTTCAAGCAAATTCCTTTTTAGAATTACCCCCAATTCATCAAGAGTTAGTTTTGTTCCAGGAGGCGTCACGCCTGCAAATTTTTGTGGCTCTCAAATGCAACCATCTCGGGAGCCAGAAGTATTGGTTTGGGACATGCAAATCTGCTCCTTGGTTTCCAGTGGTGGGGGGGAGGGCACAGTTGTCCCTCCCCACAGGCCTTGTGGGAACAAGCCAATGGCCCAGCAGTGCCTTGCCATTTACGCAGTGTGCAGAGAGATGACCCCAGTTGCTTTGCAGGATGGATCCAGAGCTCCAGAAGTGATAAGGTGACCCCAGTTGCTCCAGCAATAATCCAATTTGATTCAGGCTCCAGGTCGACAGCAGGATTTGTAAAGAGGAAGCTCCATCTTCTTATTGGCCATCTTGAGAAAGATGGACATCACTTTCTTGCCTTTCACCAGAAAGGAGTGAAATCTGCAGGAAATCTAGAATGTCATGGAAAGAGGATTCCTGCCAGTTTCTTCCCTAAGGAGGCTGATCCTCCATCCAAAGAAGTAACAGTTTAGCTTTGCTCTTGTCTGTCCTGAGCCTCTTTGATTATTCCCCTTCCATTCTCCCATCTTGCTTCCCTGATCTTGTAGCCGTAGCCTCAGGATCCGCCAACCAGTTCCACCGCTACTCGCTTGGCAAAGGAGCCCTGGCATCCAGGGATGGGAAAATTGGTACCCTTGGAGACCCCAAGTGCTGACTCCTTGGCCATCTGCTGCCGGTCAAGCCTTGGAGACAATATCTCCAGCGGCACAGATGGGTCCTCCTCTCGCCAATCATGCAAAACTCTTTGAGTGTTCAAAGCACACTCTAATCTTTACAGCAACCCAGTGGACGAAATCAGTATCGCTTCTATTATAGGCCAGAGCTCAGGATGAAAACCTACACCTTCCATAAAGGTACCCAAGACTTTCTCACCATCCTTGCCACGTATTTTCTCTTCCATGCTCCTTTTCCTTCTTTTGCAAATGGGACCAAGATATGGAGCTACCTCAGGTTTTATGGCTTTACCAATCCTTCCTACTTCATTGTCAGGTGCCATGGCCATCTGTTCTGACCACAGGACACAGATCCTTTTTTTCCTGTGCTTGATCTTCACCCCATGATGGACTTCAGTTGGGGGCAGAAGGAGAGCCTCTCTCTCTTCCTCCCCAAAATATTGCAATGTGGCATTTGTCCAGCTCATCCTGGGCTTGACCTAGCAAAACAATTTCAAATCGTGGCTTCTTGTCTTCCACCATCCAATCTCCAGGGCTGGATCGCTGGACTGATACGTGCCCCACCACAAAAGAGTGGATTCCATTTCCCTGCCTGCTACAGTGCAGCAAATGCTGGGGCTAATTAGCATGATAAATCAAGCCTCATGAATACGTAATGAGGAACAATTTATTTTCCATTACTACAATAGTGGTTGATCGATGTTATTTGGCGTGTGAAGTCTCTGTGCAAATCATCTCTCAGGATTCCCTCACCCTTTCTGTGGATAGAGAAATAGGAGAGATCACTGCAACAGTTTTCACTCAGAAGGTGAAGAATTTGGCAAACAGCATTTCATCTAGGAAAGCACCTCATCCTTGGAACAACCAGTTGCTTCTCCTTTGAAGATGGGGTCTGTTGATGGTGCAAGGGATGGTGGGACCAGTTTCTCAGCAGCTTTGTTCCAATTTTGGGATGATGGTTTATTTGGAGAAAATTCTGCAAAAAAGGAAAGAAGGAAGGAAGGAAGGAAGGAAGGAAGGAAGGAAGGAAGGAAGGAAGGAAGGAAGGAAGGAAGGAGGGAGGGAGGGAGGGAGGGAGGGAGGGAGGGAAGATCTCAGAGGGTTGCCTTTCGAAAAATGTATCCTGGGCTAGAATCAGAAAGTTAGAAATGTTTTAGAGAGTAAAATAATAAGTGATAAAAGAGAATAATTCTTCCAATGGGGAGTTTTTCTGAATGGAGCAGACATTCTTTTTTCTTTTTTCTTGACCAGAAAGCTTATGTTGTGAACAAGTCCATTACATTCATGACAGACTTTAAAATTAACACTTCAGGCAAAATTAGCTGCTTAGCACAGGACAGAAATGGCAGATTTTTATTCTCTAGTTGGAATTTGTTGACCAAAACGAAAGAAAGGGAGAGGAGGGAAGACTTCTGGAAAATATAGCAAAAAGTCTTTGTAAACCCACCAAGAGTTATTCAGTGCCCTCTGCTGATCTGTTGTCGAGTTGGGCTGCCACACCCCCACTTCCAGCAGGTGCAGAGCAAGAGGAAGCACTGCAAGAGCGGTGTGCGAAACCTTTGCCCCGCTTCACATAAAGCAGGCCTCCATGCCAATAATAACATTCTGCTGGGGATGCATCTCTGACCAGGGTCTACCTGGGACAGAAGCAAAGGACTATCGCACATGGTACAGCCCTTGGTTTGCATGCCAAAGGTCCCAAACTCAGTCGGCAGCCTCTCAAGTCCAGCCTGGAGAAGACCAGAATTTGAACCTGGGGAGCTGCTTCCAGTTCTAAGACTAGCTTCTCCAGCTTGTTGTGTTCCCAGTTATTGGACAGTTGTAGCCACACAGTCATTTCAGACTCCTTATGGATGACAGTGTGCCAGAATTGGCTATCTTGGAATTCGTGAAGGCTGAGGTCTTTTGTTATCACTGAAAGCATCTGACCACCTTGTCTTCTTCTGGCCTATTTTTGATTGCCTTCGATTTTTCCAAGCAACAGGATCTTCTCCGATGACCCCTGCTTTCATATTGTATGTCCAAAATATTTAAACTTTAGCTTCATTATCAATCTTTCCAGAGAGCGGCTTGGTTTCACTTCATCTAGCACTGAATGATTCATTCTTCTCGCTATCCGTGGTATTCTCAATTTTTTTCTCCATCTGCACAATTATTTTACAGCTGGGAAAACCAGGTCTTGAGAATATACACTTCTATTGTCAGTATGATGTCTCTGCACTCTGATATTTTGTTTAGATTTGTCGTAGGCTTTGTCCCAAGTAGCAGACATTTCTTATTTAACGGCTTCAGTCACCATCCCTATGGATTTTTGGACCTAGGAAGACGAAGTCCGTTACTGTTTAATCTCTACCTCATGTTCTTGAAGAGAACTGCAGACTTATTCAATAAGCTATTTACATACTATTTACATGTTCACATATGTTCTTAGCTTTTTTAATCTTGAGCAACGGACCAGCTTTTGAACTGTTTTCTTTTTACCTCCAACAAATTGCTTAACTCTTTCTTGCTTCCAGACATCAAAGTCTTATCATCAGTGTATTGGAGATCATTGATTATTTAATTCCAACATCTATTTCTTCTAGTACAACATGATCAGTTCTGCTCATGTTAAATAAATAAGGTAACCACAGACAACCTTGGTGTACTCATTTCTGAATTCTGAACATTTAGTTGCTGCGTATTCCATTCTGTTGTTTCCTGGACATCATACCAATTCTTCTATAGGCAGATGAGGCATCCTTGTACACCCAAAATGTTAAGCGCTCTCCACACTCTCTTGCCTTCTCCGTTATCTTTTGAATGTCCACAATGTGATCTCAGGTACTTCTGCCTCTCCCAATCCTGCTTGTACATCTGGAAGTTCTTGTTCCTTAGATTGTTGACGTCTGGACTGCAAATTTCTGAGCATTATCATACCAGCATGTAAAATAAGGGCAATAATTCTATAACTTGAACAGTCTTTAGTGCTGTACTGCCCTATTTTTCCCCTTTGCACTGGAATATAAATTGATTTTTTTTCCAATCCCTTGGCCACTATTGTTGGATTGCCATCCCCCAAATTCCCATGGTCGTGCTGGCTGGGGCTGATGGAACTTTTATTCCATCACATCTGGAAAAACACCAGAGCTAATGGTGAAAACACTAATTGGATTGCTCTCATGAACTAGACTTTCTAAATTCTCATCTTGATTTTTTTTTTCCAGATTCTTGGACACTTACATCACCGACAATTTCTTAACTTTTTTTATATATTTATCTCTGGAATTGCTAAATACAGAGGGGTGGGGAATGAAGAGAGAGACAGAGAGAAGATCCTATTTTCTTTTAGGGTTTTTCCTCCCAAAATTGTTTTAGTTTTCCCAAATTGGTTTTTTTTTTTGTTTTTTTAATGCACAGACATGAAATTAGGGAAGCGGGGGCAGAGTTTGCCTCCCCCAACCTGAGAAATCTAGGCGTCCAAGGCATCTGGAGTAGATGTACTTAGCACCCATCCAAAATTACATTTTGTGGCCAGGATGAATGGAAGTGACAGCTCAGAGACCTCCCAAAATGCAGAAGGATTGTGGCAGGCCTGTCCGCTGTTTGCTGGGTGGAACTGCTAAGATCATCGCAGAGAAGGAGAGCAGAAGAATTTGGAACTGGTGAATCAAAGGGGGGGGGGAAGAAAGAAAGTATAATGGGCAAAAAACAGATTTTCCCCCTTGTTCATGGCTGCCATCTGGTCATGGTGGAGATCTTGACACTTCATTAGATGTTCTGGAGATGTTATTGATGACCAGCACTGCCATATTTCTGTTCAACTTTATCACTTCCTGCAATTGGCTTTGCCTTCTGCAACCCTCCCCACAACCTTTTCCTCTGTTTCCTTTTCCCTTTTCTTTCTGTTCCCTTCGACCCCATTCGGTCTATTTTCCTTCCCTGCCCATCCTCCGCAGTGTCTTTTCCAGCCAGATGTCTCTCTTCGTACTGTGATAGGCAGCAGGCCTTCGTCTCCCTCCGGGCTTTCAACGTCTCAAATTCTTTCATGTCTCCCAGAGCAGAGAGTTTCCTTTCTTGACTCCAGGGCCAGTCTGGGAGTTAATTTGGCACATCCTGCAGGAGAAAGTTGCCAATCTTCTAAGAAGTTGCATTTCTTCTAACACAACATGAAAAGTCGGTGCCTTCCTGTAAGCCATGGAACAATTTTGTTCATGAGAGGATCACACAAATCCATGTATCATGTTAGCAGGTCATAGTACTGCACTGTTTGAAAACCTCCAACCAGCCCTGTTGCTGCATTTGTTCAGCATGATTTGCACCCTACACCAAACTAACCAACACAAGCTAAGCCATTAAAAAAAAAAACCAAACCAGATTAGCAGCAACAAAGTTGAGTGTTTTCTACAAATGCAACTGCTCCATCTTGACCTGACCTGCAAAGCACGCTGTGTGAATAGAGCCCATAAATTGCATTCCAGTGGGAGCTGAAACAAGGTCTGTGTTAGATCTCCATTAGTGCCACCAGGTCTACCATGTAGGAAGAGGATTTCAGCAGCCCAGGAAGCAGATCCTGTAAACTTGATTTCCCCCTCACTTTCTCCTTCTCTCTCTCTCTCTCTCTCTCTCTCTGTCTCTCATGGCTGCTTTTCTGCAGTGGGGCAGAAGAACATGCTAGCCCCACCCATGAACGAAAGCAGGGGAGGAACCCCTGAGCAGTTGCTTATTCTCACTTATTTTCTTCCCCTGAATTCTGCTCTGAGGCTTCCCTCCCACAAGGAAATGTTCACAGAAGAGGTCTGTCCAATATATTGGGGGTCCCTCAGCTCGTTCTTCATCGGAGCGCCTGGAGAGAGCAGCCACCTGTTTCTGCAGCTGTTCCAGCAGGGTGCCAAGAAACCCATCTTAGGAAGACGAGTGATGGTGACAGAAGGAAAACCCTGGCATGGGGCCAAGACGTGTCGGTGGTGCCTCGGCTTTCCTTGCAAGATGCTTTCCAGCTCTGGATTTCCAGCACAGCTATGCAGATGAGGAGGGCCCTTCATGGCTGGCCAGCTGCTTCAAAGGCCATTGAGGTGCCAGGCCAGGAGACAAGCAACTGGCTGGTTTCTTCTTCTTTTTCTTCTGCAGCAGGCCAGAAGACTTCGATGTGATGGAGGCTGAGACATGTTTCAATCTCTCCTTCCTTCTGCAGGCTACCCCTATGCCACCTTTGTTTCAAAACTCATATTATTAGGCGTGCCTGAAGACATTATTTTTGATGTTTCCCTAGCTGAGCGGGAATTGGAGTCACTAGGAATGACTTCCAAGAAAGCATCCAGGGCTCTGCTATTCAGGGATGGGGGGAACATGTTAGTGGGGCTGGGTTATCAAGAGGGGCCTGATGGATCAGGCCACGAACAATGAAAAAAACAAAATAATCCAACGTCTTGTTTCCAACCATGGCTGACCAGAAGGTTCTGGGGAAGCCCACAAGCAAAAAGCAATGGGCACATTCTTCTCCGTGGGTCACCTCTCCACCATTAGCATTCAGACAGACCATCTCTGAACCTGGAAGGGCCTTGCCAGTGACCCCTGGCTGAATTCCACTCATCCAGGAATGGTCCGAACTCTCTTTGACAGCAGTCTGAAACCAGGGTTCACCGTGGGACGGTGAGTTCCATGAGTTAATTCTGTTATCTGGAGAAGGTTTCTTTAGGACAGTCTCCATTCGCAGCACTTCAGTTTCACCATGGGCCAGGAAAATGCTTTGCTCCCTAGCATGTGGCTTAAGATTCACATATGTGGCTGTTTTAAAATCCTGAAGTCTCTGCTCCATCTGCACACTTGGCCAAGAAGTGACAACTTGATTGAAGAAGCCTTGGATTAGCTTCTCAGCCCAGTTTAGGTCAGCCAAGTGCTACTGTCTGCTGAGACCCCTCCAGACTGAGGTTCTCAGGATCCTCCAAGGTGGGCTGGGAGCTCCAACTTCCTGCCCCAAAAGCATCTACAGGAAAGGCCACCTGGCATTCTCGCACGCCGTCTCATTGTTTGCACCACGCGGGTGGCAGTGGAGGCTCTGTGCAACCAGACTGTGCATCAGCACAAGAATTGTGTTAATGAGTGACTTTTCCCTTTGCTTGTGAGCAGGGGCGTCTGCAAGGTATGATTGAAAAAGTCAAGATGGTGGTCACGATGCTAAGGTTGATGCTCCACCTGTTTTTATGTGCATTGCACGTGTGCCATCGTGGGCCCCATCTTGACTCTTTTACCACAACTGGCAGACATGCCCGCTTGCAGGTTCCAGCACAGCTCGCTTCTCACAGTGTTAATTAAGTCTTTGGTTCTTTTCTTCGGTAGCAAAAAGAAGATGGGAAGCTCAAGTTGTGTGCTGTTGCTTCACTGTGTAATTAAAACATCCTTCCCCTTGTTCAAACATTTAACGGTGGCAGCAGCAAGGACAATTATGCAACTTTAATGCATGCCGCTGGAGCGGGTTGTATAGACAGCTGAAAAAAACGTCTTCACGGTGTATTTAAGGCCATCTGTGGGCTCAGCAACTGAACTCAGAACTGAAACTCAGGACCAGGCTTTGTAGAGGCAAACTATCCACTCAGAAAAGGGGGAAAAAGCATATTATGACCATCCTGGGACTATGTGAATTGCATGCTAGAAAGCTTCTGCTTTTATCCATCAGGTCTTGCATGGAGAAGGCTAATACTCCTTCATTCTAGCTTGAGCCTCCCTGATTTGCGGCCTTTCTTCACATAGGTTGGTTCTGACATGTGGAAACATTTAAAATGGAAATATATATCCCCACCCCAGATTTTTTATCGTGGCCCAGCTTCTAAAAAGATTGATCTGAAGGTCTCACAATATAGTGATCATTCTTAATTCGTTTCTTCCAAGTTTTGATTTCCATCAAAGTTAAGAGAACCCTGCCCTGGAAGAAAATGTGGGGCAAATTTGGGGTAACATAGGAGCTCTCATTATTGCAATGACAATCCAACAGAGAAAGACCGTTCCTGCAGGCTTCAACAAATCTTAACAAGCCAGCCATGCCTCTGTGTGTGTGTGTGTGTGTGTGTGTGTGCTCGTACACACACAGGCACACAAGCATAACTAGCCATTAACAGACTTTGATGTTAATCTTTATATATTTCTTTGTCAAGTTGGCGCCAACTTGGATAATCTGTTTGGGTTCTTATTGTCTTGGATCAGCAGCAAATGGGGTATCCGATGAAACTGCAGAGCTTGGACTTTTGAAGGAAGAAAAAATAGTTTGCTCCAGCAGATAAATTCCATGGAAGGCAGGAGGTGAAGAGAAATTTGCCCAGCAGCACTGAAGGCCTTGATGGATCCTGCTGCTGGAGCTGTTCAGGCTTCATGATGTTATAGTGAGACCATTTAATCCATCTGTCAACATGTTATGAAATCTTAATGAGCATTCCACTTTCTCACTTTTATTTTTGAAAAACTTAAATTCTCAGCTTACTAGGGTTGGGAATGGAGGGGGCTTCGTTCTGTTGGAGAGGAACAGTTGGATAGGGAATGAAGTTGGCCATTATGGCAGTAAACGGACTGCCTAATTATATCCATATATGGAGAACAAGTTGATCCAGTAGAAGGCTCTGGGAAGGACACACCAGAGAGTTCCTGTTCCTTGGTTTCCCCTTCAGGCTCTTCTGCCAGCTCAGATGCCCATCAAAACAATAACTGAGAATGAATACACAATGTAGGAAGAAATGATCCGCAGATCCTCTTCTGCAAATCTCTGCTTTCCTTCACTTTAGGGTGATATCGTTGCTGTTATTTGTGTTCTCCAGGCCATGGGTGCTCACAAGGACCCTGTGTGAGCTGAACAGAGGATGTGGGGGCAGGGGAGGCAGAGAGAGGCTGAAAGAACAAAAGGAGAGGAATCCAGAAAAGCTTCTTTTCAGACTGAAGGGGGGAAAATATCCAAGTGTTCTGCCTCTTCACTTGTTCCAGATGATGATCTTACGCATTTCTCTCATCTCTGCTTTCCCTACAGGTTATAACCCTGGAAGGATGGGTTGACATCATGTATTATGTTATGGACGCACACTCTTTTTACAATTTTATATATTTTATACTACTTATAATAGTAAGTATGGGGAGATACAAGTGGCTGTCACCTCAGGTTAAAGCTGCGCCTCGCAGGTTTCTTAACAAAGGGGATCTCAGCATGATGAGAAGGACCATGCAAAGTATCCTTTGAGGCAAGGGCATCTGCAAGGTGGGGGGGGGGTCCAAAAATTCAAGATGGTGGCTATGACTGTACAATCGCAGCCCCCATCTTTTTTTTTTTTAACTGCCATCTGTCAATGGCCAAGCAGATGATCTCCTAGCCTCTACCACAGCTGTAGAAAACTGCAAACCTCTCACACATCTCAATGTACTCTAGAAGCGAATATGTGTAGCTCAGGGTTGAACTGTGGAGTCCTTGGGGTTCTCTGAGCTTGGTTGTTTTCTTCGTACTCTCCACTAGCCTATCCCCAAATTCAGAAACCACATTTCCCTCAACTAAGATAGGTGCAGCACAACCCTCAATAGATAAATGCTGTAATGCCTGAAAACCTAATCTCAGCATTTCGAGTGGTAACAGCTTGTTTGAAGCACATCCAACGTTCCAATCTGCCAACTGGGCCATTAACAACTTCCACTAGCAGTAAGCCCCCCTTTTATGTCCGCATTAAGCTATCCATCCCGGTGGTTTACATTAAGAAGCTAAGCAGGAAGATCTTTCACATCAGAGGAGTAGTGAAAGAGGGAAAGAGAAAAGCAGACGGAACTTTCTTGGCAGCACCTCCAACTTCTCTTGGCCCAAAATATCCCGGCACTAAAGAATAGCCCTTTTGTCCAGAAAAGGGCCTATTTTCACTGGGTGGCCAGCTTCAGCTCTAGTTCTGCCCTGGCCAGGCCCTATTTGGAGGTCTGCGTCCTGTTGTGGGCACCACAGTTCCAGAAGGACAATAGAGCAAGTTCTGAGGAGGACCACCAAGATGCAAAGGAGATCTTCATCTGGTGATAAAGTGACATTGTGGGGAGGCCACATTTATTTGCCTTCTGGGGTATATTAAGGGTAGGAATGGGAGCCAACCTGCGGGGGAGAGGAGGCTGATTTCAGGCTATTTGGGAGGGATGAGTAGTGCTGCAGTGATAAAGGACTGGGCCTCTGGAGCTCAGGCAGAAACCGGGTCCTGGATTAGCCTCTTGACCTAACTCAGGGGTGTCTGGGGTGGGTCATAAAAGTCAGTGACCTCATGATTGAAGCCCCACTTCTATTTTACATGTTCCCCTTGTTGATGGCCCTTTCCTTCTGACTATTAGCTTTTAACACTCCTGGGTCTTCTCAGTCTAAAGCAAGAAAGAGATCAAGACTTCCTCCAAGTTCCATTGGTCCTGAATACATTTCTATTTCTTTTAAAATAGTTTTTTTAATGAAAAGGAGAGTCAATGTTTCACTATACCAGTGGCTCTTTTCATAGTATTAGCAGCTGACCGTCTTTAAAATTCCCATTTCAGAAATTGAAAAAAGAAAGTCAAAGAATGCCACTGTTATGCCTACATTGGCCGAGTTCATGCAAGACGCTTTCCTTGGATCACTCTATTTCCTTGCTTGCACAGTTCCCTTTAGGTCAGCCCAACACACTCAGCCATGAAGAACTGACCAACGTTAACCCTGGCCAAGCTGTGCATGGTGTCCCAGTGCAGCCAGTTGTCTTTCACTGACCTGTGATGGGTGTGGGGTGAGCATGGCCAATCGCCTTGATCTTCAAGGACCTGTCTTCTTTTGGCTCTCACAGGTTGGTTCTTTCTTCATGATTAACTTGTGCCTGGTTGTGATAGCAACACAGTTTTCTGAAACCAAACAGCGGGAGAACCAGCTGATGCAAGAGCAGCGAGCCCGCTACCTCTCCAATGACAGCACAATTGCCAGCTTCTCTGAGCCGGGAAGCTGTTATGAAGAGCTCCTCAAATACATCTGCCATATTTTCAGGAAAGTCAAGCGGCGGATATTGCGCCTCTACAACAATTGGCAGAACAAGCGGCGGAAGAAAGTCAACCCCAACAGTGGCGGAGCCAATGGTCAAGGCCACCAGAGCAGCAAACGGCGCATCACTTCCATCCACCACCTGATCCATCACCACCATCACCACCACCATCACCACTACCACATCAGCAATGGGAGCCCCCAAGGGCCACGGTCCAACCCAGAGATTTGTGATCTGGAGTTGGACGTCATGAAGCCTGGAAGCCAACTTATGCTTCCTCCATCTTCCCCCAACCGCCCAAGTGGTGGAGCTGCAGATACAGAGTCCATCCACAGTATTTACCATGCTGACTGCCATGTGGAAGGGACCTCGGTGAAATGCAAGTCTTCCAGTGTTGCTGCAGGTAGCAAAGCTGCCAGTCATGGCAGCATGAACTACCCCACCATCTTGCCTTCTCCGGCAAACAAAGCCAGTGTCACTCCCTTGCCCAAAGGGAAGAAAAATGGAGGCAGCGGGGGGACCTCGCCCATGGCCATGGTCAGCAGCCCAGTCCATCTGAATGCAGATTGCTACGGGAAGCTCCATCATTTAGTGGGAGAACGTGGTAAGAAATATGGTTTAAATCACCTAGTTCAGACTCAGCATCTAGAACAGAAATCAAAAGACATTAGAAATAAAAGCACAGAAGAAGATCTCTGCTGGTTACAGATGAAGGTCTTGCTCAGGCTAAACCCCACAGCCCCAGATCACCTCTGAATCTGGAGTTACTAGTAGCCTTACTCCAAACACTTGAAAGTCACTAACATCCACAGTCATCCAAACGATGACATTTTCTACCACCCAGTTCTCATGGCCTTGGCCCTGAGTAGAGTGCCAGGGACCAGACTCCCCAAAGTAGATGTCATTTTGTTTAAATTTAGATTCATATAAATGAATTAAAGGTACTTCATAGGGTTGCTCCCCACATGCTTACTAAATTGGGGGCCATGCTTGCAGACATCTTTGTCCCTGCACTTTGGTTTCTGTTGGACCTACCCATGGCCTTGGGGTTTCAAGCTCATAAAATTCTCCTTCCATTACAGGCCTCTGCCGGACCTCCAGCATTTTGTCTGGCTTGAATGTGCCGTGTCCGCTGCCCGGCCCACAAGCCAACAACTTGAGCTGTGAGTTGCAAAACTGCCCATTCTGTGCCAGCATTCTGGAAGATCCTGAGTTCGAGTTCAGTGAGGCAGACAGCTATGAGTCAGGAGATGACAACAATGGGGTCTATGAGTTCACCCAGGATGTAAAACATGGGGACTTACGGGACCAGATCCAGCAGCAGAGGAACAAGAAAAAGAAGAAAAG
Source organism: Python bivittatus (assembly GCF_059951505.1). Taxonomy (NCBI): domain Eukaryota; kingdom Metazoa; phylum Chordata; class Lepidosauria; order Squamata; family Pythonidae; genus Python; species Python bivittatus. The sequence continues at coordinate 1,239,349 of NW_028277083.1, forward strand.
GAAACCACCCAAGGAGAAGAACAAACTAACCAAACTCTGGAAGGCATTTGGCAACAAGCTGAAAAGAATCGTGGAGAGCAAGTATTTCAACCGTGGGATCATGATTGCCATCCTCATCAATACGCTGAGCATGGGCATTGAGTATCATGAACAGGTAAGGAGGTATGTTGGCATAGCTGGTCAAACTCAGGGGAGGCCAATGTCTGGTATTATGCTTAAAGAGCACATACATTCTTAGTCCTGCTTAAGAGAAGGTTCACTAGGGCAACACAATTTTGCAAGCGTAGGGCACTCAGATTGGAAAGGTTGAAGCCTTCTCAAGATCTTTGGTTGCGTTGGTGATGGCGGTTTCAAGAATAACAACCATATGTGGGTTCCCCTAACACATTACCCATCATGTGTTGGCTTATTTTTGGCTTTGCATGTGGTGACTGTGGTTAGTTCAGCAAAACATGGTTAGTGTGACATGCAAACCCAACCTGAAGCAGCCCTCTGATTCTTGATTATGTTGATTACCCTGCCCCCAGTTGCTAGCTTTGAGGAGTGCCTGGCCTAAGAAAAATGTGAGGTTTGGAAATGGTTCCAGTGGATCTCAGGAATATTAAGCTAACCAGAGTTTGAGTGTGCAGTCTGTCCTCCTTTGATTGGCTTCTCTACCCCATGGTTATGTGAAGACACAGCAACTCTTTCAGAAGAACCTCTCATAATCTCTCCTGGAGGAAAATTTGCTTTACCTGGGCATGAGAAGATCTTCATCCTCTTAAATGTTTCAGGGGAAGAGAAGTCCAAGCTGTTCACACTAAGATCAAGAACACTGTGGTATCAAAGGGCATTTCTAAAAGGTGAGAACACCATGTCCCAGCTGCCTGTTTCCAGTGAAGGACAGCTGGCTGGAAGTAGATGAGTCATCCCTGAAGCACAGCTGGGTCATCGTGGCAGGACAAAGCTGCCCTTCTTTTTGTCTGGAGTTTTGGGGAGAGAGTTGGAATTCACTTGATGTGAAATCTTCCTCCGTTCTGCACTTTCTTTGTTCTTCTGGGCTTTTCAGTATCTTCCCCACTGCTTCCAGCTTCTTTATCTTTCCTGGATGAGATGCAAGGATGGGCCCAACCAACCAGGGATCATTCAGTGAATGATAGGATATCACTGTCTTCGGCAGCCAGTCAGTTCGGTTCCTCTGATGACCTCGCTGAAGGCAAAGCCAGCTGGGGGAGAGAACACAAGAGAGAAATGGGTCTATGCAAGAAGTGAGGAAGTTAAAGTGGTGAACTGGGACTGAGGAGACCCTGGCTGAAGTCCACCCTTATCTGCAGAAGCTGAGTGGATGGTGCAGGTCCAGTCTCTTATCTCGCAGAATACCCTACCTCATAGGGTTAATATGGGGCTAAAATTGGAGGAGGCTCTGGGGCATGTATGGAACCCACAGCTCCCTGGAAGGCAAGTGGGACATTTCTGAAAACTCAGAACTCTTTTAACTGAGCCCGAATCCTCTGGCTGTTATGGCCAACTTCAATGCCTTCCCCCTGGGCTTTTGCAATGTCCCCAATTCTCTTCAGGATGATAAAACCACTGGCTCTTTGCCTCCAAGCTAGCCTGTCACCAGCTACCAAGCTGTCCTGCTGCAATGGAAGGGGCTGGATGCTAAGCAAAGGTGTTCCCAACACCCACCGGTAAATGAACTCTAGCTTAGCTGGCCAGCTACCTGGCCATCAACCACCAGAGACAAGCTGCCTTCAGAGGGCTTCACGCCAAGGCAGCTTGAGATCAGAAAATGATCCAGAGGGATTTCCTCTTGGAGCTGGGCTGCTGGAAGCTGAACGGGCAAGGAAATCAGGGCTGTTGTTAGCAGAGCTGGGATCCAAAGCACCTCCTGATCTCAGATCTGGGACAAAGCTAGAGGCAGGCAGGAGGCTTTGCTTGACAAGGATGAATTGAGATCGGAAGGGATGGCAAAGCCCTCCAGCATTTCTTGTGTAGAAGGACCCCCCCCCTCCTGCTTTTACATTAGAGCAAGATTATTTATCCCCTCGGTCTTTGGCTGGTGGGGATCATCCTCTTGCTTCAGGTGAACAGGAGCAGCCACACTGTTGGCATTTTCTTTGAAGTTTCTTTAGGCGACTTTGTGTCATCCTTTCGATGTCCATTTTCCTCTGCTCGGGAGACATTCTGGATGGCACACATGAGGTTTCCGAACAGTCTCCTGGAAGATTCAGGTCCGCCCCCTGTTGCATGATAGGAGACTGTGTGAGATTGTGGTTCGAGTTGCCTTTCAAATCAGGTGAACTCCAGATGTGACCATCGGTGGTGGTGAGAGTTGTTGTCTAAAATATCTGAAAGACACCAGAGGGGGGATTGTACCGAATGTGTAAATCAGAGTTATCATCCCACCCTTCTGACAAGGATCTTGGCATACCAGAGTTAGGATTGCTGCTTCTCTTGCCCCTCCTCGCTAACAGTGTATCTGAGCCTTTTTAGGAGAGTCCATCCAAGACATTCCTGCCTTAGTTCTGTGTACTTATGTGCCATTATCTGCCTGTGTCAGACCTGCCTCACGGGACAATGTATTGTCCAAACCCAGCCTTCCTTAGCCAGTCGCCTTCCAGATGTTTTGGAGGACAACTCCTTGCATCTGGAAACGCTAGAGTGGTCATCCAGCACATGTGGAAGGGGCCGGGTTAGGGAAGACTCAAGATTCCCTCCCCTTCTTTAGAGAGATTAGTGGCTCATATATGTTTATGGGGTAGGCTTTCACCATGAGAAGCTTCCCCAGTTTCTGATCTTGGTATTTCTCCGTGTGGCAGATAGAGCAGGCAAGGATTAAGCCCAAAGGCAGAGGGGAGAGGGTGAAGGTTGCTTATGGATCTCCCGATCCTGCCCTTTTACCTGTGCTCCTTTGTTTCTGGAAAATTTGCTTTAAAAAGCTAGGTGTAAAATTTATGGTTGCCTCTGCTGCTCTTCAGGAAACAGGAAGGGAAGAAGAAACCAGGCGGACTTGCTATAGTTATTTCATGAATCTCAAAAAGCTTTTGATCACCTGAGCAACATCTCCTTTTTGGTGGGTTTTTTTTTTTAATCAAATGTTCCTCTAACATCCCAAGGAATAAACATCTTAATCATAGGTTGTTTTCCCAGATTCATATTCACTGCATAATGCTTATATGGCAGGAAACAGGTTTAAAATGTCAGCCATCCCACTCGTGCATTGGACAGTTCAGGTTTTTTCTGATTGGTACAATAAGAGCCCAGGATGTCCACAAGGTAGGTCCAAAAAGTCAAGTTGGTGGCTACGACAGCATGACAGAAACTCTGCCTGAGTTTTATGTGTGTTGCTGGTTTTTCCCCAAGTCCTGAAGCACAACTGAAAAAAAAATGAGGCTCTAATGGATTTTCATGATACAGTGGAACCTCGGGTTACGAATTTAATTCGTTCCGTGACTCTGGTCGCACCCCGAATTGGTCACAACCCGAAGGAAATTTCCCCATAAGGTTCAATGTAATTACCGTTAATCCGTTCTGGTGTGGAGGACAGGGAGGTGGCTATTGCTTGGAGGGAGAGTCCCCCTCCCTACGACCACGTGTCAGGGGCGGAAAAATGGCTGCAGACCACGTGTCACGGGCGGAAAATGGCCGCGGACCACGTGTCAGGGGCGGGAAAATGGCCACGTATCCTGCTTGTATCCCGAGGCGGAGTTCGCAAATTGAGGTAAATTTTTGCGTCCGGAGCTGGTCATAACCCGAAAAGTTCATTAACAGAGGCATTCGTAACCCGAGGTACCACTGTACATAGATTTCAGGATGAACGTGGCCATTTTTTCTTCTTGGCATGACTACGTCTTCAATTTTTAAAAATTAATTTTTATTCACACACACACACAAACACCCACCTATTTGGCTTCATGTGAGGTTAGTGACCTGATAAGTCGTTATTGGCCAGGCCTTCTCATGAGCTTTGTGGTTGATCCCAAAGAGCTTCTGTGCCCACCTCCCACAGCTGAGGGTCTGGCTGACATAAAACGTTTGCACAAGCTCAGAGATGAACCAGGGTTCCGAACTGATCAGCTGTTATCATTTCCCCCCTGATTCCCCTGCTCTTCTTTTGGGGAGTGGGGTGTAGGATGCATTTCAGAATGAGATGTTTGCCCTCAAGCCCTTAAGCGAGCTTTGGAGACACAAAGCTCCAGAAAGCCAATTCTTTCCTTACAGCCCACTTGCTCATTTCTCCAAACTAAGAAATCTGTCCCATGTTCTTCCGTTTCTTTTATTTCTTTCATAATTATTGTATTGTATTCTCTATTATGTCTGGTTTTATAGTACATCACCCAGAGTTAGTTCGGAGCCGGGCAGTGCCTAAATTGAATTAATGTAATGTAATGTAGTTTAATTTAATTCAGCAAATGGGATGAAAGAGAGAGGTTGTAGAAATGGAGAATTTTACTGGCAGGTACCCCGGAGCCCACCGTTTTGAAATGCAAACTCTCGCCCGTGAATTTCATCCTTCATGTTTTGATCCAATTGTGATTGATTGGATGGATCAACCAAGGACGATGCGGCTCAGGAGCGGCGACAGCTCTATCAATAACCTGATCCCAGGGGTGGCGCAGGCTTCTGTGGGAATGCCATCCGCTGACTTGGATGGCAAGTTTGGTCCTTGGGTCCTGACTGCACTTACTGATGATTTGGGTGAAAGGAGGAGTCGGGTGCCATTCCAGGGAAGTGTCCAAGAGCAGAGGAAGCAGTCGAATGCAGTCCCCAACCAGATCCATCCAGCCCAGCCTTACCAGCTCAGATTAATTGCAGATGGACATTCAGATCATACCAGCTTCTTTGCCTCTAATAGAAGTTCTGGTGGAGGCCAAAAGAAGTAAGGTACTATGACTGAGGGAACCTCTCCAGCTTTGCAGGAGAAGATGGTAAGAACTGGGCATTTGGGATGTCAAATATTAGTTGGAAAAGGAATCTGAGATAGAGGATGGAGTGTCCACCTATGGGCCCTTTCATCATATACGAGGCTCAGTGGTGGGCTGACTTTATCTGGACCTGCTTAGAACTTGGATGGGAGACCCCCAGAAATTCCAAAGGTTTGGGCTAGACTGGGAAGTTGGGAAAGCATCTTGGAAGAATGTAGATACTGTTGTCAAGAAGATGACAAGGAGTTATCCATGAAGACATCAGCTCAGCCAAAGGAATTTTGATTTTTACTTTGTCTCAGTGTTTCTCAACCTTCACAAGACCTTGAGATGTCTGGATTTCAACTCTCAGAATTCCCCAGCCAGCACTGGACTTAGTGGCGGGATGGCAACATGTCCTTAAACTGATCAGGACAGGTGACACTTTTTCTCTTTCTTTCTGGGTTGTGTGAAAACTGCCTTGGCTCCCTTCCGATGTACTGAAGTGCAAATGCCATTGTCTCCAGCCAGCACAGAAAGGAAGAAGAGGCTTCCATCTTGCCAAAAGCCAGCCCCAGCCACTGTAGGACTGTCTGCCTTCTTCCAGGCCACTTCCATTCAGAGGCCCTCCTTCCACCGTTCAAAAGAGCGCAGTCCACAGGTTTCTCCACCTGCCTCAGCAATGCCAGGCAGCTTAAAAGGTGCTGGGGTGGCTTCACCACCACCAGTCAGGAACTCTTGGGGTTTTTCCCTCTGCAACACAGCATTCCTTTTCCTGAACCTGCTTCTCCGTTAGAGTCGGGGGAGTCAGCTCTGATCCGATTCAGATACTCCCACTGAGCATTCAGATCAATTCAGAAAATCAAGTTGATCCAGTTTTCCAAAGTGATGGGGGAAAGAACAGTTTTTGTTTGGGTGCAAAAGTCTTTCAAATGACCGAAACACTCTGAATGCATCAGATATGACTCAGTGATTCGATGGGGAGGTTCGAGCGAATTGCAATAGAATTGACTCTCCCAAATAAAACTTCATACAGCCCTATTCTCCATCAGGTCCTTGACATTACCTTAGAACTGAATATTCTCCTTCCTTCCTTCCTTCCTTCCTTCCTTCCTTCCTTCCTTCCTTCCTTCCTTCCTTCCTTCCTTCCTTCCTTCCTTCCTTCCTTCCTTCTTTTCCCCTTTCAGTTTGGAGGCCTTGCTTTCTTTGAGGATCCCTCAAGGGGTTCTTCTCCCCCTCTCTGTCCCCCTCTCTCTTCATTCACAGGCGGTTGGCTCTTCAAACGTTTCCCTGACCTCTTCTCTAATTGATGGGCTGCTTGAACCAATGAACCCTTTGTTCTGGCACAGCAAATTCTCCCCCTCCTCCTTGCCCCACCAGCTACCAAGAAGCCTTTGCCAGAAAGAATCTCCATAAAAGTCTATTAGTCGGGATGAGTAACGGCTTGGCCAAACAGATCTCTGCGGCCTCGCTGCTTGATTAAACATTTCCAGCACCCTGGAAGTTGGAGGAGTAAACAATTGTAACCAGAATGGCTTTTGATCTCTCTGTCGGTCGACCAAAGTTATTGTCTCAACATGCTGCAAAGAGCAAGACTTTACTCTGAGTTTCCCCTGCCTCCCCCCACCTCTTTTTTTCTTTCTTTCTTTTTGGAAAGAGTAGAGAAAAGAGCAAGGAAATGGACTGAGGTTTGGAATTCCTTTTCTGCAAAGGCCAAAACATTTGGATTCTGGGTTTTTTTCATTTTTTTTTTTTAAAGACAACTTGCAGGCCTTGATAAATCTTTATTAAATTCTCTGGATCAAACTGAATTTTTCTCCCTCTCACGTAATCCTGGATCTCAGAGGCCGCTCGTGAAATTGGGCAGTAGCAACTGGGAGGAATTGGGTGCTAGGCAAACTGCAATAGAAAATGGTTTGCGTTTGCACTCCCCAAATCTTCCCAGACCCCAGATCCAAAGAAAGCCCTCATAAGTTTGTTTGTAGATCTCCTTTTTAAAACAAATACGCAGATTAATGCAGAAATGGACATGGTGGATTTCTGGGTAAAGGTGATGAAAGAAAAGAAGGGAAGGAAGGCCATTTTCTCTCCCAAAGGCTGCAGCTGGCACGCTAGCTAGGGCTGGGGTGGCATCTTAGCCACAGCCAGCCCCAACTTTCCAGGGGTAGCATTGCAACCAGCGAGTACTCCCGTGCCAAGCTAAATACTTGCTCCTCTAGAAGATCAACCCAGATGAGTTCCTCCATTCCTCCTGGATCAAGGCCAAAATATGCCCCACACAAACCTGTCTACCCATCCCAGCTGCTGCTTTTGCTAAGTCAAGAGGAGATGGGCTCCCAGCACAGAAGTTATGACCTAATGAGGGATGATCGTGATAATGACCAGTGGCCCTTGGGTCCTGCCACAATTTTATGGACTGGAGCAGGTTTCCATCTCATGGGAGAATACAAAATCCTAAAATGTATCTCTCCCTCACTTTCCATCCATTGAATTAGAGCTGAGTTTCTCAACCTTGCCAACTTTAAGATGGGTGAATTGAAGTCCACGCATCTTAAAGTTGCCAAGGTTGAGAAACATGGAATTAGAGGATACACCAAGCACGAATATTTCATAGAGAAGGGCCCAAATGTGCATCCTCCTGCAGATTATTACCTCTCCACCCTTCACTTTCATCTGCCCTTGACTGTTACCCAAAGAAGTCATCAACCATTCATTCCTCTGTGAGATCTTTCTGCAGTCCCCGTCTTCTTTGCCTGCTTCTGCTCCATCTGTGGGACCAGGTGAGCGGCAACGAACTCTATTTCATCCATGTAGCCTCTGATCTCCCAAAAGAGAAGCTTCAGGTGGCGGCATCTGAAATGGCTCTCCTGGTTCTTCCTTCCCGTTCGGGGGAGGTGGTAATTGATCCAATCTAGGCTGGCATTTAAGCCACTTGAAATAAGATTGCTTTTTGCCGAGTGAAGCTGAGAAATGGGAAGAGCAAAGCGTCGATACGTTGCTGTGCGCCCTAAGAGCGGCTTGGAAGTCTGCCTTAATGGAAAGGGCAGTCCCCACGGGAGCGCGGTGAGTTCCTCAGAGAAGTTGAAGGGACAGGAATGCGAGGAGGCAGATGATTCACCAACTGGGGTGGAAAGCAGATACCTATTCAGGATGATCACCTCCTTTTCTCTTTCCCAGAGCAAGGAGCTAGCGAGGAGCTTTGAGCCCCCAAAAGGGGCAGTGCCGAGAGAATCCCACCTGCAATTCTGGGTCTCCCTGAATGCTAGATCCAATTATGGAATTTCTTCCAATTTCTTTTCTTGCTCTGGTACTGTGGGGCGTGGGTGGGAGTTAAGCAGTGCTTGAAAGCTCTGCATCCCTTCTTTTAACCATATCATTCATTCAACTCCTCACCCGTCCAACATTTCAAACCCTTTTAAGGGCTTTCCAGCAATTGGAAGGGGGGGTGGGGTGGGAGGGGGGCTTGGCTAATCCTACCTGAGCCCCTGTTCAAATCTCCTGGATTGGTCTTTTTTTTTAAAAAAAAAGGTTTCTATCAAGCACTTACTTACTTAATGATGTGCAAGCACTGGAAATCTAACATGGAAGCCAGAAAGTAATTCATTAGTTAAACAGATTAGTCATGGGAGACGAGGAGATTGCAGAGCTCCATGAGTTGGGCAAAAGGTTTAATCTGCACTACGGGCACTCGCATATCTGCAGAAGTTCAAGTGTAGGCAAGGGTTTTTATAGCCCATAACATTAGTCACAGAGCTCAACAAGGTTAGGGAAATCCTGCTTCAGAGATCCCACTGTAGTCTCATTTGGCATCCTTGTTTACAAAAAGGACAAGTTTTTGACATTACGGGAAGCAGGCAAATTGGTGAATATGTCCTGGGGTGGTACCTGTACTCTGGTTTTGCTCTTGGATCCCGGAATGGGACCCATTGCAACAGTTCTTCTGTCTTGAACAGGTAACCTGATTGTCTTCAGAGCACAGTGTTTGCTCTGTTGGCCTGGGTCTTGCATTCTCTGAACGTGACCTGACTCTTCCAGGTGTGTTTTTTCTGTTTATTTTCAGCTACTTACTCTATCATTGGTTTTGCACACTCATTCCTCTTGCAATTTACTCCTTCTGGCATTTATACCAAGAAGGAAAGCTGTCCTGGCCATTGCTGCTCATCTCCTCCAAACAGATTGCACTTATGCAGTTCCGTCTCCCATGTTGCTTGTCCCACGCTAATTATCATGAATTGTTCCCTTAATCACTTCTCTTTTGTATGTAAGGAGAAATGACTCCAAGGCTGCAATTCCACTGAGTGGGGCACTTGGAAGCCTCTCTTCCAGACTTGGAAGCTTACCAAACCAAATCATCTCAGCTTGTCCATAATGCAAGGAGGTGCGGTTGTTCTACAAGAAGAGGCTGCCTGTCTGTGTGCAAAAAGGCGGGGTAGAGATGCAACCCCTTCTTGTAAAACAGTCACACTTCCTTGCCTAAGAAAAGCCAACAAGGAACCCTCCTCCACTGTTGCTTCATCCTGGATAGCCTCCTTGCCCTTCTGACAGCTACATGACATCTCAGATTGAGCACTTATTTTTCTCTCTCAGTTGTGTATTGTCTGTATCGCTTCCCCACCTCTCAGCTCTTGACCAATGTGGGTCCTTCCTGGTTCTTGACCTGCTGCTTCGTGAATGACGAACATGGAAAGAGAGGAAGTTATTTTCAACAGAATCCCCTTTTCTGCTTGGGGTTCCTGAGCAGGAGGTGATGAAAGAGGTTGGCATTCTCTTGGGGAATTAGCCGGGGGCACGGGGATTAGTCAGCCCTAAAGAAGAACAAAGCAGCTTCTTTCTGGGCTCTGAGCATCACCTTACCCGTTCCTCCCATCCAACGTCTGCTGCAACATTCTGCACGAAAGAGGTATTTATTTTTCTATGGCATTTCCCTTTTTTACACATTACTTTCCTAAACACGCACATTTTTAGAACTTTTGGAGCTGGCGACTACATCCCAAATTTCAAGCTGCATAAAGGCCAAACATCTCAGCTGGGGCACTGACCGGGACAGAGTGAAGTAGGCACAGTACGTTTGTATGAAAATGCAAAATGAATGGATTTCTTCCCGCGCCAGCTGCTATTTTCTACCGTGAATCAATTAGGCCTTCAGAAAAGCTTAAGAAACCCTCTCTGTCACTCCATACTCGCCTTCTCATGTTGTGCATAACGCAAGGGAAAAGGGTTTTAAAGTCCCTGCTTGTGGATCTCGTTAGCTTCAGTAATTCAGTTAAAGTTGTCATTTGATCACTTTCAACGGCAGCATTTACAAGAGTTGCCTAGAAACCAAGGATAGATAGAGGAGGGTTGCTTTTTAAACCAAACTGTCCTTTGTTTGTTGGCTCCTTGTGACTAGTTGTGTCTCTTGCTGTAATTCACGTTTCACGCATTCTGGCTGAAAAACTGCTCAATGAATAAATAAACTGATCTGGAAAAGCTGTGGCAAGAAGGAAGCATGCGCGGGGTTCAATAGGCAGTGCATATCACAGAAAGAGAAAGGGGATTTAAAACATGTGGTTGCTTCACAGCCATTCCAGACCAAGGTTACCCATGCAGTAGATCTGTTACAGATGTTTGTGCTAATGAAGGATTTATAATGAATGGGGAAGGCAGCTTCTAGCGCTAGAAATTTTCCCCAGTGCTGGTTGGGGTTATCACTTCTTGGTATGGTTCCACATGTTTTCTGCCCAATTCTGCTTAGCATTAAAACTGCTGAAATGGTACCTTCAGTCTATTTTTAACATTAAATTGTCTCCTTCCTTGGAATCCTATTTTCTGCAACAGCATTTTTGCCACTGTTTGTGTGGGAAATGAACTATTTAAGGTTTTGGGTGTGGGAGAGGTTGAGGGTCTCACTTCTACGGTCTTTGGAGCAAAACACACAGGGGCGCATGGGTGACATGGACAAGCTCAGCATTTTTCATGTGTTTCTGGATTTTAGAGGGGAGAACTGGGGTTTTCTTTGTTTTTTTAACTGCCTTTCCCATCTGAGATGGTGGGAAACCAGACCATCAACTCTCAACAGTTGACCTGCCAAGTGTTGGTATTGTGGTAAGATTCACAAGAAGCAGTCAGAGGAGATGATAAATAGATGATAGATAGATAAGTAGATAGGTAGAATATAGACACACACACGGGCACACTAATATCCTTCTTCTGGGACTGCTAATACTTGCAATTCATTGATGTGTCAACAAGTAGATGTTCATTTTTAGACATTTCTCCTACTTGCTGATTCTATCTTGTTTGATACGTCATATTATTACTCTTCTATATGTTGCATCATGTCACCCTATTTTCCATTGTTATGATAATCTCCATGGTCACAAGATCAGGAGAACAACTCAGCTTAACTATCATGATGGAGCAAGATAATATAGTTGTCCCATTTTATTAGATTCTGGTCTACTTCATCTGCAACTAGAACTTAGAAATAGTTAACACAGAAGTATTTTGGCATCCATTCTGACTTGAACCATCCTTATTTCTTGCTCTTGCCCAGCCGGATGAGCTAACCAATGCCCTGGAGATTAGTAACATTGTCTTCACAAGCATGTTTGCTCTAGAGATGCTCCTCAAGCTCTTGGCCTTTGGCATCTGGGGTTATATCAAGAACCCCTACAACATTTTTGATGGCATCATTGTTGTCATCAGGTAAGTTGGCTTCTGACACTGCCTCTGCATAATCCTTCACGTGGTTCCTTCTGCTTGAAACTGGGGCGGGCAGAGGGAGAGAGATTGAAATTGGCTGCCAGTTGAATTTCCTTGCCTGCTCGTCTTTTTTTACCACTGCAGCAAATTTTGGGGAAGCTATATTCCACTTATTGGTGCTACTGCTTCCTTGGGGTCATCTCCTCGAATTGTCTTCTGGGGACATGTGCTGACTTAGCTGCATCTACAGAGGAACTGGGAGGGGAGGAAAGATAGTTCCCCAGAGAATGTACCCTTATATCTCTCCATTTTGTCCACCACATGCCCAAATCCGCTATGAAAAAATGTTCTATGGGCCCAACTTGATTATCTGCAAATATGCCAGAAAATACCCCCAGGCCATCTCTGCCACCAGGGTCAGTTAGGAAGTTGACAGTGGTTCAGAAGCTGGACGGCCCAAACTGCCTGAATCTCTTTTTCCATCCTGCAGTGTCTGGGAGATCATTGGCCAATCAGATGGTGGGCTTTCAGTGCTGAGGACCTTCCGTCTCCTCCGCGTCCTCAAGCTTGTGCGGTTCATGCCAGCTCTTCGTCGGCAGTTGGTTGTTCTCATGAAGACCATGGACAACGTGGCCACCTTCTGCATGCTGCTCATGCTGTTCATATTCATCTTCAGGTGTGTGTCCTTCGGCACTTCTCCTGTCTTTCCTAGTTAACTGGTTGTTGTGTTCCTCTCGACGCTGCACCAATTACAGTGACAAGGATCCCATTTGCCAACACGTGGGAATAACAACGGCCTCTCCAGAGACTGACAGGCTGGTGCTCAGCAGATCGATGTCCCCTGGGTAGCCTCGTTCTTTCTACATCCTGCCACCCAGGAGACAAAAGAAAGATGCAAAGTGACAAGTGTGACAAAACAGTGCCTCCTCCTTTGTTTGTGATAGATGGCAAAGAGCAGCGAGACTGCTGCATTTGAGGCCAAGGATCGCTCCTCCCCAAATAGGGTGAGAATCGGCTTGGCTTGAAAGGGACCCCATGAAAAGTCCGCATGTGCAAAAAGGGGGACTGGATTTCTTCCCCAAAATGAATGTCAGCTACTTTATTCCTGAAAGAGCAGGCAGAGCTTTGCAACCGGCGAAACTTTTCTAGAGAAGAATCAAATAAGCTTTTGCAGACTTCAGGGACATCAAAGTGAATGTGGAAAAGAGGTTGATTCTCACACTGTTTGTGCTTCTCCAATCTGGAGCCTTCCAGGGAGTCCCAGCCCTATCGGTCAACATGGCTTTTTGTCACGCTGTCAGGAAATTCTGGGAATTTTATTCCTCATAGCCCCAGTGGGATCCTGGTTGGAGAAGGCAGCCCCACCTAACACATCCTTTCTAGCCAACCGCCTGGAAGGGGAAGGATGATCTGAGTTATTTCAGACTGCCACCCAAAATGAAACAGGAGCCAGAACCTGTTCAAAAACCCTGGATAAGCTGTTTTCCTTTTCAATCTTGTTCTCTTCCTCTCTCTTTCCTTCCCCTTCCCCTTCTCAGCATCCTCGGTATGCATCTTTTTGGGTGCAAATTCGGCTTAAGAACAGATACAGGGGACACAATGCCAGATCGGAAGAACTTCGATTCCTTGCTGTGGGCGATTGTCACTGTATTTCAGGTAAGGTCCTTAAGAGTTTGTATAAGACGTTGGATAAGGTGGTGTATAAAACATGCAAAAACTTTTCCAGAAGCAAGATCCTTTCAATAATTTTGGGATTTTGTATAATGATAAGCCCAGAGCTCCTGTCCTCCTGAACTCCCAGTCTAAAACTGCACGCCAAGAAAGAAAACAAAAGTGAGGGGAAAGGAAGCAGGGGAAACTTATTCCAGACATAGAGTTGTAAGCAGAGCTACGGTGGAGCAGGACACATCATTGTGCCGTGTAAAAACCATCGTAAAATGTTTTCTATAAAACCAACTCCGGGCTGAGCTACGTTCCGTTCCAAATGACGTTTGGAAGTTTGGTACTAGCCAAGCAGATCAAGACCATGTAAAATAGGACAATCTGTATGTCCTTGCAAAGCAAGGCAAGAATCTGGAATTGAGGAAGCCTTCTAGGGCAGGGTTCCTCAACCTCAGCAACTTTAAGATGTTGGGCTGGGGGATTCTGGGAGTTGAACTCCACCCATCTTAAAGTTGTTGAGGTTGAGGAACCCTGTTCTAGGGAGCTGCATGTGACACTCAAGTTGGGGTCTCCAAATAGCCGTGCTCAAATGTCACTTCTGCAAGAGACAAGGCCAGGCTGAACGGTGCCTTGGCTTGAGCGCCAACAGCCGTTTAGCAAAAGGGCTTTTAGCAACAGGGTTTTCCTTAAGCAAAACAATCTTCTCCGGGAGGAGCATCTCCCACAAAAAGGCCTCTTTGGACTCCAGAGAACCATCCATGCATGCCGAGTTATGAACAGTTGGACGTTTCTGGTCTTGACAAGAGGCAGATTTGCAGAGACCAAGCCAGCAAGGATGCATGTTGCTTTGGGAGGTGCTTGGAACAAGTAACTCCAGCAATTGGCAGGCCCAGGCAATGGTGATGCCCAGTAGTTTTGGAAGATTAGATTTAAAAAAAACAGAGATGTTGCCAATGGCTGATCCTTAAATGGCTAAATAGAGCCTCCCTGTTTAAAGGCAGCATACTGGAAGCTCCCCAGAGACATCAGCATAGCCATTCCAGAAGTCAGAATGGTGGACTTTCCTTATTTTTGCACACTATTGGGTCAATCATTGGACTGTCCTGTCTCCACTGGAAATAATTCCAGAAAAGGAAAGATGTACCATTTGCAGCCTTTTATCTCCAAAGTCCAAGATGCAGACCAGCATGACAAAACAAATAACCTTTAGAGCAGCGTTTTTCAAACTTGACCACTTTAAAATGTGTGGAGTTCAACTCCCAGAATTCCCCAGCCAGCATGTTTGGGGAACTTTGAGATGGGTGGACTTCACCTCCCTAGAATTATGGGAGATGAAGTCCACCCATCTTAAAGCTGCCCAGTTTGAAAAACACTGCTTTAGAGGATAAAATCACTTAAAAATTCTCTGGAAAACAGGAAAATGATGACTCTCTCTCCCCTTCAGAGCATCCTGTCTAGATAAACAACCACCAGGAATTAAATAATTGACTGCTGGGAGAATCTGACAGCAGTTCTGTCTCGTTTATGCTGTCGCTCCATCCGTCTAATGGAGAGGCTGGTTGTGTTTTCCTAGCAAAGTCTTGTAGGTAACTAAATTAGGTGCAAAAATACAGAAGCTGAACTTGGTGCTTTCTGCCAAGGTCAACGGGAGCTGTACAACTCTATCAAGTCCAAGGGGACTGTGTGGAAACAAGGCTCACCTTCTGCTCCCCAGTGGCTTTGAAAACAGTTAACTTGGTTAAAGTTGGGCTGGTTTAAGGGAAAAGGCTGATGCTTTCTAGAGCACAGTTCCTGGGTTATTCTTTACCATTTTCCATACCTCCCAACAGGCGGAAGTGTGGCCTATAAGCAAAAGTGATGTAATTAATGCCATTGTTAACAATAACCACCCTTGCTGTTTCGAATGGTGACAGAGAGCACTTTGCTCGTGCAAAAACTTTCTTTATCTCCAGTCCTAATGCAAAGCCCTCGTTTACATTTATGATCAATGGCTTGCCACTTGACTAAGAGATGTGACTCAGCAGGAAAAAGACACGCAGGAGAGAAGAAAAAAAGTGAATTTGGGCATCGCCTCCCCTGTACTTTTACCGCTTGCGTTCCAGAGAATGGGAGTCCCAGTTTAGCCAATAGGAGGGGGCTAATAAACAGAAGATTCATCTCAGCAACAGACAAGCAGATTAGCTGTCAATAAGAGGAGGCTGTTTGGGAAGAGGAGGAGCCAATGGCAGTGAGATCCAGAAGGATGGAGGGTCAACTTCTGCTGGTGGAATGGCTAGAGATGTTCCTGGGAGGGCAGGAACCTATCAGGAAGGCCTTGATGAGTCTTCACTCCTGGGAGAAAGCCGCTAACTAGATGGGTCCCACCTTGGTCTGCATCTTTCACATTCTCTGAACAGGCACAGAAAGTGATTCGGCAAGGGAGGTTTTGCACCTTCTTACCAGCGCCTTTCTTTGGAAACACACACAATTCTAGGGCTGCACAGGCAGAAGATGCTATAGCAATGGGATTGGAGATGTAAGGCCACTTGGAAGCATGAATAGCCAAGCTTGGAGAACATAGTGAAGCCAGAAAAGAGGGAAGTGAATTCAGGTGCTCTTTCTGTCCCGTCTGCTTCTTTCAGATCCTGACCCAGGAAGACTGGAATGTGGTCCTGTACAACGGAATGGCGTCCACCTCCTCCTGGGCTGCCCTCTATTTTGTGGCTTTGATGACTTTTGGCAATTATGTACTTTTCAACCTCTTGGTTGCCATCCTGGTTGAAGGTTTCCAGGCTGAGGTAAGGGATCAGCTACAGGTTGGTTGGGGTTTTTTTGCTGAGTGACTCCTCAGACCCTTCATTGGGGTCCCCTAATGATGTCAAAGAGAAGTTGAATTGTAGCTATTGATTTATTAATGGCATGCCCAACACTTTATATACTGTGCATTCATTTCAGCAGCACAGATAGAAATGGTAAGAAATCCCAAATACCTAAACATATTCAGCAGGTAGAACAGGCCAGAATTGAACTTTCTGGCCTAGGATGAGGTGGTTGTTAGCTGGGCTTCTCTTGGGAGTTGGGTAAATATGAGGAGGAGAAACAAAATTCTGTTTCAGAATTTGCCTGCAAATATCTAGCTTCTCAACCTGGTGCTTTCTAAAGGAGGTGGACTACAAATGCAAAGTTTCCAGGCAGGATGGCATATTTCAAAATATTTTCATCAAAACTCACAGACAAGACAGTTGTGGTGTTCATTGTCAGTGATCGAGGAAGACCACTTCTCACTGTAGGAAAGCAAAAGTCACAACAACATCATGAATGGCCAACCACTCTTTCTGGAGGAGCTCCATATGAATGTGACCTTCAGGAAGCTAATTCCTACTTCCCTTGGTCAAAGCTGCTAAGCTTTGCCTCTTCTGACATCCAGCACTCCTCTCCCAGATAAATCCATTGCACAGTTTGGGTTTTAAGCAAGAGTTATGTCCCCATTTCTGTCTCAGAAATATAACAACGGCTGCATCACATTTTATCAAGAAGCTTTTATGAAGTCATTAGCGTATGGAAATGATTTTGGAGCCTTACCTAAATTCAGCCTGCTTGAGCTAAGAATGATGACTCAGAAAGGGGCTTTAATCACAGGGAGGAGGGGGGAATATTATTATTTTTTCCCAGCTCAGTAAGAACCAAGCAGCCATTTACCATTTTAGAATGCTCAATTGCCTTTCTCAGCAGGAGTCTTCAAGTGCAAGATGAGAAATTGCTTTGCTCTTCAAGACACAAGTCCTCAAGGGGTGTCAGGGGAATGAACTGGGAACAGGTAGAATTATGCTCCCCTACTTCCTTTTCTTTGAATTCTTCTCTCCACTTTCATCCATACATTACCGGGGACATGTGAGTGACCTAGACTTCCTTCAATTGCACAAAAAATGGGGGCCAGGGGGCCTAGCCAGGTCACAACTGTGGGTGCCCAGGAGGCTGAAAGCAGCAACTCTGGAATCAGGATCAAAAAATTGGAAGCAGACCAGGAAGCAAGTTTGAGGAGCAAGGCAAAACTGGTAAAATGGAGACGAAAGGCCCATATGGAGCACACCTGATGGTCTGAGAAGACTCAGTTGAACAAGGAGCCTGTTCTTTCTGGTCCAGAAGCTCATAAATATGTTTCATTGCCTATGATGAATAAAGCCTTCAAAAGTTGAACATGCAGATATGATTCTTTATAGGATCTAAGTCAACATAGGTCTAACTGTGGCAAATGCCTTGAAAAAGAAGGGCTGAGAGGCAAACAGAGAACATTATCATGTACTTCCAACTTCTATTACTCATTAGGTATTATTCCTTTCTTCCAGTAAGGTGAATTGGCTTATTCCGACAGGAGCCCTGAGTCTTTCTAATGTTTTCTCTCCGCTCCTTGTCTTGCTTTGGTTGGTTTTTGTTCAGTTGTCCTCCTTCTGACAGTGATGCCAGTCACCATCCTATGTCTGCCTAACGAGAGATTTTTCAAGAAGGTCCTCCACTGGAATTCCTCTACGAGAAATGGTTTTGCTTGAGAAAGCTCCTGCATGTTAATTCAGACTGATTGGATTAAAAATGGCAGCAGCAGCATTGGCCAAAGGCTCCATTAAATTTAGTTCAAGCCACCGGCAAATGGACTGAAACTGCTGTAACAAGATATTACCTCTTGCTCTTTTCTAAAGGAAGGTTCTCCGTGCAGTTGTGGCACTTCTGCCTGAATTTGCTTCATTCCGTCCTCTTTTACCCATCAGCCTTTGGCCAATTTGGCTGAGAATTCTGGGATTTGTAGATTAACACCCTCTGGTTGGCTCCTGGCTGACAGTTTTATTACTGTATGGGCTTCTTGTGGGAGGTACACCTTTTGGCATCTACTGATTTCTTGTTCTTTGAAATTGGGTCTTCCAACTTTACCATCTTTAGTCACCTGAAATCTGCTATTTTCTTAATATCTGGAAAACATAAGTCAGGCCCTGTGAGATCAAACTCATCTACAACTTCCCATTTCCAAGAAGTGGCCAGTTGGATATTTTTGGGAAACAGAGGAACAGGGCAACTAAGGCAATGGTGTTTAGTGACCATAGTGACATCGAACATGGATGTTCAGTTTAACTCTCATGGCCACTGGCTTTGAGAGATGCACACGAATTACATCAATCCATTTAATGTTAATTCCAGCCCTTTCCTCTGGGGTTTCCTCTCCGACAAAAGACAAGAGAGAAAGCAGAATCAGTGCAGAAGTTGACAATGGAGTTCACCAGTGATGGACAAATGTTGCCACTGTTCCCTTCTCTCAATCTGATCACCTAGCACACTTTTTTTTTTTTTTTGAAGGTGATGAGTAAAACCCAACTTTTTGCAGTCTGTCACCCTTTCAGGATGTTGGCTTAGCAACACCCACAATTTTTTTCCAGATGAAAGTTGCTTCCACCTTCCCTTCTCTTCAGTTTGGCTGCAGTGAGTCCAGAGAGCTACTGCTGTCTTCATGTGTTCTCCTTCCTACTGACCTCCATCTCTTCCTCTCTTGTGGTCCTGCCCTCATTGCCTGGATATACTTTGCAAGCCTTCAAAGTGACTGATATTGGTATGCCAATAGCATGGGCTATATAGAGTATATGGCCAGAAGGAATGCTGTTGGGGCCAGCCTGCCCCAATGGATTGTGCTGTGACCCACAGGAACACACCGTTCCTCTGCTTTGGAACAGTGCCTGCTCTTGGCAAGGATTGTTCTGGACTCCCTGTGCTACGGACCCATCCTCCAATTTTGTCCTCATCTGTGCTCAGAGATAGCCAGGGCAACAGGCAGAAGTGGGTAGGCACATGGTTCTTTGGGACGGTAGCCCAGAATTTCTGGGAACACGGTGGCCCTATCTGTCACTCACAGCTTCATTTCCATCTCCTCAATGGCTTTTCCCTAAATAAACAACAATAATAATAAAGCCCACCAATCAGGAACAATTCCACCACCCCAGCAGCTGTGTATTGATTGCTTTTGTCCTGGTCTCCGTTTATCCGTTGATTCTCCAGCACTGTTGGCTTTAGCTTCCCTCCCTTGCTCTGGGATTGGCAGCCACCATCTGGAAACATTTGGCTGCTTGGCTGGCCCTGGACAAGTGGGAGGGGGCCCTTTTTCAGGAGAGGCCTTGAGTGCCCATTGTTTCTGCTTGCCTCCAGAAGCAACCTGCTGAGTGTCTTGAGCTGACTGCTAAACAGAGGAGAAGATGGGGCCCTAGAGCCAGGAGGAGTCTTATTTCCCTATTTAGGCAAAGCGCCCAGAATAGTTGGTTGACATTTCCCCTGTGGGTCTGTTAGCATCAGGTTGGCCAACTTGTGCCCTGCCTGATTTTGATTGCACTGAAAGCATTTGGCCTGCAAAGATGATTGATGGGTTGGCTCAAGAAATGTTGTTGGTTGAGCTGCAGGACAAAAGAAGGTCTTCTCTTCCATTCCAGCTTTGGTCAGGACATCAGGAGGACCTTGAAACAAAGCTCCTACAACATGGGGACAAGGCAGGGCAATTAATGTCATCATCATCCATCATCAACATCACTACCATCATCATCTAATAATATGATAACTAATAATTATCATCTGACCTGCACAAAATCTACACTTCATTTTCAGTCGTATTTCTGTCTGTCCCACCCTCTCTTCTCTCCTGAGAGGGCCAGATTTCAGGGAACACAACTACAGACTGGATCCCAAAACCCCATAACTAACACTTGGGTTTTTTTTTTCCTTTTAACTTTTAATCCAAACCCTTCAGGTCCGAGAAAGGCCCTTGACTCAAACACATCCACAGAACTACAGTTCCCAGGTTGCCCTGCAGAGAGGGGAAGAGAGTTAAATAGGCTTGGAGCCAGTCTAAATGCATTTCTCAGATAAACCACACACCAAAATCTTCCTTGTTCAATGAATGCTGACAAATCTGCGTTGGGTTCTATGAAGCATCCGAGCTCTGAATTTGAGCAAAAAAAAAAAGGAAACACAAACCATTACAGAGGTGTTGACAAGAACCTAATACATGAATTTATTCAGCAAAATAAGTTATCATTGCATAAGCTGTAATGAAGAATCGTCTTCCAGATTCTCCAGTATCTTGGCCACATGGATGGTGTAAAACAGTGTTGTGCAAACTTGGCCACTTTAAGATGAGTGGACTTCAACTCCCAGAATTCCCCAGCCAGCATGGAGTTGAAGTCCACTCATCTTAAAGTGGCCAAGTTTGGACAACACTGGTGTAAAAGTACAGAGCTAGGGACCAACAGCGCCATTCTCTGCTTTCCATAAATATGTCATTATAGACTTGGCGACAGCAGGAGTAGGAACAGGATTCTGTGTCTTTGCTGCTGCTGGTGGCGATGCTTACTCTTGGAGCTGTGATTTAAACATACAGCAAAGCCTTTTCTTCTCCTCTTAAGAAATAGGCTGAATTATTCATTTGGTAGCATGAAAACTCTGTCCAGCAAAAGAAACCGTCAATCAGCTCCTTCTGCGTTAGCTTCCTTCAGGAGCGGCTTAGATCAAGTTGCATTCAGTGTGGTGGTGTCCTAGAAGTTGCCCCCAGATCCAGAGGTTGCAACTGGAAGCATGTTTTATGCACACACACACACACACACGTGCCAAATGTTATGTTTTGTATTCTGATTCTACTCCAAAGTTTCTTTCATCATTTTTAATATTTTTGATTCACCTAATAGTCAGATAACGCTTTAAAAACACACTTGCTGTTCGAACAAATGTCTTCCTCAGAATTTTGATCTGTTTCAGAAGGTCCTGAAGCAGATTTATGGGAAGGAAATCAATAACATTTACACCAAGCTATGACCTGAGAGAAAATAAGTACAAAATGTCCTACAGATGGTATATAAGTCCATCAACAATTGCCAAGATGGATAAATCATATAACAGGAAATGCTGGAAATGCTACAACAAAGAAGGAATGTTTTTTCATCTGTGGTGGTGATGTTAAAAGAAAAAAAACCAAAATACTGGAAAGAAAGACACCGAACCCCCAGAAAATTCTGTAAATAAATTTCAAATTAAAAGCACCAATATTTTTATTACATGAATGAAAAGTATCGTCGTTTATTAAGATATATGCTGACAGTGGCAAGAATCAATTGGGCACCACATTGAAGAAGAGAAACCTCGCTGTCAATATAGGATTCGAAGACCGATATTGAAGAATATGCAACAATGGAAAACCCGACAGGATACTTTCCCGGCAGACGTCTAACCGAATTCAAGCAGGAACGCTCCCCCTATATACAGCATATCCACAGCAAGGAACGCTAAGACATGTAGAACATGGTTTTTGAAGATCATCATTGTCATCCAAACAAAGGCCCTGAAGCATTACAGAGTCTTAGCTGGGGTTTTAGAGTCTTCTTGGCCTAGAATAGACCAGTAATTGGGACATTAAATTATGCATAGAGGGAAATGTTCTCCTTTTCTGAATGCTATAATGTGCAGCATTCAAACTGTTGGCCCTAAACAACATTCACAAGCTGTGATTTAGAACATTTGACACAGGCGTGGTAGAGGAAGGGTCTGGTGGTGAGTATATGAAAATTTAGAAGCAGCGTATCGCCCAAAATCTCATTATTACACAGCAACAGGAGAAAGAATTGTACCCAAACTCTCAGCAGGGCCTATCCAAACAGGGTGGCCTGAGGACCTTAAGCTTTCCAGGAGGAGTAGGAACATTAAACCAAGGAGCCATATGAAATATGCCTTTTTCTGATACATGTTTGCAACACCTAGACATGAGGATTTGTTTTTTGTTTGAATCCAGACAGCTTTGCTCATCTGGCACAATTGCAAATCTGTAGCCAACATGTTGTTCTATTTTATTTTGGGGGCACTTCAGGGTGATGCCAACAGATCCGACACAGATGAAGACAAAACATCGACCAACTTCGAGGAAGAGTTTGAGAAACTGAAGGAACTCCATGCTTCTGGTAGGGAGGGATGTCTGCACAGGGAAGGCACCCATTGTTGGCTTCACTTTTGATCCGAGGGAAAGATTAAAGCTCTGGAAAGCCGGGCTAGGTTGATGTGTTGACCTTCAAAGGGTCACCAGAGGAAGCAAGAAGATGAAGTCAGCCAGGACTTCCACTGCTTGCTTCTCTCTTTCTTTCCCCAAGAAATTCTGTATTGTCCCTTAGAAAAAGTTTGATGTTTCTGTGCCTTTTTCATGAAGACCTTCAGTCCTTCTCCCTCACCCAGCAGAGCTGTCATGACCCCAAAAAGTGCCTACAGCCTTTTTTTCCCTCTGGGAGAAAACCTAGCGATCCCTTTATAAGAACTTTTGCTCGTCGGGGGCTGATTTGCTTTACTCACGTGGAGATATCCTTGGGTGGGGGTGTTGTTAAGGGGCAGAAGTAGTAGCAGAACATTTTCACTCTGGACTGGTTTGCACAGAGTTCCCGCTCTTGCTGACCAGATCCTGTCTCTTCCCTTGCAGAGATGAAGATGTATTCGCTTGCCGTCACTCCGAATGGCCACCTGGAGGGCAAGGGAAGCATGCCCCCACCCATTATCATGCACACTGCAGCCACCCCCATGCCCACCCCAAAGTGTTCTCCACACATGGACTCTGCCTACCCTTTTGTGGACTCCAGAAGGGGGAGCAACGTTTCGGTTGACCCGCTCAGCTTCGACCAGAAATCTTTGGTATTTTTTCAAGAAGTAGCACGCTTGGCAGGGGGGGCGGGGGGGGGAACGCTCTTGGTTTGGGGCAGGCGGGTGCTGAGAAGGTGGATCATGAGGCCGGGAAAAGACTTCCAGCAGGAAAATCCTAAAGCACTGGTGCTTGTTTTAGCTGAGAGGGTTAGGGCGGGAGGGGAGGTAGAACAGAGGGCTTCTCCAGCCTGGCGCCCTCTGGATCAGTGGGGACCACACCTCCCAGGAGGCCCCGCCCAACCCTGACCTGTTCTCCTCCCCCCTCTCTCAGTCCAGCCTCCGCAGCTCGCCCTGTGCAAACTGGGGCACCAGCAGCAACTGGGGCAGTCGCCGCTCGAGCTGGAACAGCCTGGGCCGGGCCCCCAGCCTGAAAAAGAACAGCCAGTGCGGCGAGAGGGAGTCCTTGCTCTCGGGGGAGGGCAAAGGCAGCACAGACGATGAAGCGGAGGAAGCCAAGCTCAGCACCCTCAGCCGGCCCCCCCTGCACCCCCGGGCGGAGTCCCTGGACTGCCGGGGGGGCTTGGATCTGCCGGAACTCCTCCAGGTGCCCGGGGTGCACCCTCCCGCTGCCATGCTGCCCATAGAGTACCAGGACTGCAACGGCAAGATGCTCCAGGTGCCCAGCGAGCTCCGCCTGCACGTGGATGGCCGCAAAGAGGATCCGTTCGACTACGATGACAACCTGGAAGACGTAAGTCCGAACCAGCGTTCTTCCGCTCCTCCTCCACGTTGGGCTAGAGGCCAGCTCTTCGGTGAGGCAAGGGGCCTCTCAGCCACTCCCCCCACCGCATCTTGAGAGGCGGCTGGAATTCAGTGGCCAAAGGCTGCCTTTTGCGATTTTTGCCCTCTTCGCGGTGGGAAGGGAAGACCCCCAAGGGGCTGAAAGGAAGCCCCCTCCTGTGACATCGCCTACAACCCTCCAGCTGATGAGGGAGAGCGCTGCCAATCCCAAACCTGGGGAAATTGCAACCCCACCTCCCCCCTCACCCCCCACGACCATGGGTGGAAGTTGCTAGTGCATGCCAGGCTTTAAGGGGAGTGTTGGGGAAGGGGAGAGGGACACCTGTTGGGATTAGATTTTCCAAGAGTGGTTCCTTTTTTCTTTTCCTCCACCCAGAGTTTCTGCTACAGAATCCGTAAGGCCTTGGAGCCCTACAAGCCAAAATGGTGCAAGAACCACGAGGACTGGTCACTCTATTTGTTTTCCCCTCAGAATCGGTAAGTGCTCCCACATACAGGCAGGACAACTGACCCCTTTTATTACTCTCCGTATTTCCACTTTCCACAGCAGCCTCCTGTTCATCTCAGACTTGGAGAGATCTCATCCATTTGGGGCTGAGCTGCTGAGATCTGCAGGAAAGACCTTTTGGCAAAAACCAGTTTGCCCTGGGAAGGGAAAGAAGACATGTTTGGAAGAGCTCTGAGGCTTGTTCAGACTAAAGTCCCTCCCAGTCCCTCATTCTGGCCTAGAGTGGTCAACCAGGATATTCTGGAAGTCTTGAGCAGGACCTGGTGGAAGGGCATTAAGCGAGAAGCCAAGACTTGCAAGAGTCCCTCAGAACATAAGGTCCAATCCCAGATCAGGGCAGGAAAGGAATCCAGATTAAAACCTACCTCCCTGAGGGCTCCCCTTGAACCTATGTAGCCAAGGAGAGCCCACCACTTCTCCGCATGGCCCTTTCCAATGTCAATGTCCAACAAAGTCAATGTTAACATTTATTTGGAATATGCCTTCCTATAATTTAAGGTTATTTTTTTCCCATTCTGAGCTTTGGGGCTGAAGAGAGCAAGTCTTGACTTCCTTCTTTGGAACATCCTTTCTGGTATCTTAGAAGGTTTTCACACACACCCATCTTGGTCTTCTCAAGACTAATGTACAGAGTGCGGAAGATGACCTTGATGGACTTGTGCAGGAGCCGTTGCCTACGCAAAAGGAGGGGAAGCATTTTTTAAGTCCAGAACATCCAGATAACATCTGGAAGCAGCTCAGACCAATGCCTCCCTAATTCACTGAACTATCCAGAGGAAGAGGAAAAATAGCACAATCAAACTTGCAGGATTGATGTCAGCCCCACTAGATAGATCTAACCAGGAAGTCAACTCCATGGGAAGCTAAGACTACTTTATTGAGATTGGTTATAATCACAGACTCTTGCAAGTCGGATTGTGCTGCATGTCCTCCTCCTTCTACTCCCATGAATCATGGAGGCATCTCCCTGAGTCACTTCCAACTGTCATCTCTCTGTGGACTTAAAAAATGCTTCAGTCCTCTTTGCCAAAGCAACAGATCCTGCATGTCTCCACCAACGCCATCTTTCTGACTCTCTACAGCCAGCATGCCAAATGCTCTCCATCTCTCTTGGCAGTATTTTGCCAGGCTGGCTTACAATGGTCCCTTTCTATGGTGACCCCTGTCTGACCACTAGCAAAGAGGGGGACCTTGCCAAAAAAGGGAGAAGAGAGAGAGACTGGGAGGCAGAACTTTGGGGGGGGGTCTTCGAATGGCCAGCTAAAGGACTCCGGAGAATTGCACTCACGCTTCTGGGAGTCCTTGCCAATTGTAGGTGCTCTGCCTCTGCGCCCCTAGGATTAAATGTGCCCGGGCTCATTTCATTGTGGGCAGACAGACAGACAGAAACTTTATTTCAGTCCTTGACCAACAAAAATACATTCTATAAAACAAAGAAAGCAAAATTACCCCCTAGCATCCCCAGCTATTGGCAACCATTTGGGGTGCGTTTCATCGTATGCATGAGAAACGCAAGAGGACGAACAGGCCGCCCGCACAGCCGGCAGCTCCGCTAATCAAAGAGGCAGGTGCGGCCATTTTTCTATTGACCTCAAAAGCAGAGGGATGTTTCTGGTCATGTTGGACAACTGACCAGCCCGTCTGCTTTGTTTTCCAGGCTCCGGGCGAACTGCCAGAAAGTCATAGCACACAAGATGTTTGATCACGTGGTCCTCGTTTTCATCTTCCTCAACTGCATCACCATTGCCTTGGAGAGGCCAGATATCGATCCTAACAGCACGGTGAGCTTCCTGCCCTTCCTGGGGGAGGTGGAGCAGAAGGCCTGACCCCGCCCCCCGGGGAAGGCCGGTGGTCTTCAGGTTTGCTCAGCACGATGGGTCCCGTCCTGTTCAGCCAGAAGGGCAAAGTTAAATGCCAGGACGATTTTCTGGCAGGAGGCAGATTTCTCCAACAGAAGTTCTCTCCTTGCAAGGAAGGAGCTGCATTTTTGCCCATTAAAGAATAAAGAATCAAAAATGTGCCTTGTGCTGAGTTATTGGGTAATTTGGCAAGTCTACTGAAACTGAATAGATGAGTTATTTGCTATAAATCTAGGTGCTGCCCCAAAACACAGGCTCACTGCTGGCTTCCCTCTTCCACTTCCCAAAATTACTTGGCTGGATGCTCCTGCAATTAAAAATATAAACTCCCAAACCACCAAAAAACTATTAAGCATACTTCAGCATGCATGACTTGAACTCCAAACAGTATTTTTCATAACCACCCTGCAAGGTAAATAAGGTAGAAACGTGATTTACCAGCATCATTCGGGGAGCTCTGTAGCTCCGGCACAGAAGGCGGGTTTGAATTCCGAAACCTACGAGAGGGTTCGAGAACATCTCCTGGGATTAGTTTGGATTTCAGCTGTGGGTTTCTCTCTCTCTCTCTCTCTCTCTCTTACAGGAACGGATATTCTTGAGCGTCTCCAACTACATATTTACGGGCATTTTCGTTGCTGAGATGATGGTTAAGGTAATCGTGGCGGCATTTTCATTTTGCTGCACTTGGATTAATGTATGGCAAGAGTCAATCTATCCATTATACTGAGTGGGATGATAAAGTCACGGTGGGAGAAGTATCCGTTTTGTTACCTTAATGCATGAGGAGGGGGATACTCTTGAGGGAGGCCCAATGATAGAAGTAATTGCACTAAAGAACTTCTCCACTGCTGCAACCAACTGGCCTGTGTCCATTTTTCTCGCCTCTAGAATAAAACTTAACACGAGCCAACTTTCTGCAGCAGTGCGAGGTTGTGGTTGGCATTTACTTTTTGCAAAGCTTCCTCCCTCCCAACACAGTTCAGTTCCATACTATGCCTCATTTCTAATGCAGCGAAACGAACCCTGGGCCTCGACGTAGCAAGAGTTTGTGTGCCTGCTTTGGAACAGCCTATTCCACTCTCCTTCTAGGTTGTGGCTCTCGGCTTCTTCTCTGGGGAACACACCTACCTCCAGAGCAGCTGGAACGTCCTGGATGGAATCCTGGTCTTTGTGTCCATCATCGACATCATTGTCTCCATGGCATCGGCAGGCGGAGCGAAGATTTTAGGGGTCCTGCGAGTGCTTCGGCTGCTGCGCACGCTAAGACCTTTACGGTATTTTCTGACTTCTATAAAACCAGGAGGCATCTGAGCTAACTACTGTCTCCTGAGGAGTAGGAGGGGAAACCCCGTCTCCCAGAACTGAACAAACAGATAAGGAGACCGTTTGGATCCAAAAACCAGCTCTTGCTAAGAAACAGACTCAAATCATTTCTCCAACTTTTTCAGTGAACTCTTGGCAACTTCTTTGGTCTGAGAGACTTGGGGGACTCTCAAGATTTGTTTAGAACCTGGGGAGCTCAGGCTTGCCATTTGCAACTGGCAGACTTCTCTTAAAATCGATGCTTTATGTCCCCACCCATTACTCACCCCCAGAACAAGACTAAGCTGGTGTATCTCTGGTCATTTCCAAATTGCATCGAAAGCGTGGCATAGCGCTTTAATTAACTCTAGGGGTCGTGCATATTAGTCGGTGCTTTGATCAGCCGCCAGACTGGTTCTGTCCACCTTGCTTTGCTGGCTGAACTAAGCTTGCTTATCCTGCTGCGTATCCGCTAAAGAACAAAAGCAAGGTGACCGTAAAGGTAAAAACGCGGTGTTCGTTTTTAAGCAGCCTCTGGCTTGTGGCCCTGTGCTGCATAGATCAGCAATGTGTGTCTTTCCCGCTTAGCACCTATATGCATGTGCCTGTCTGGAAGGCTGAAGCCGCTCTCTGTTCTCCAGCAGGTAGAAAGGTTCACTGGTCTGCAGGAGGCAGCATTCTCCTACCCAGAGCCAGATAAATACTCTTTTCCTTTCAGCATTTTCAGACCATTTCGGTCTGGGGCCCAACAGCTGAAGACGTTAAATTGCAAACCTCATCGCAGTTCCAGGAACACTAGACCCGGCCCCGAGGGCGGGTGTCAGGCAGGATGGCAGAGAGGGAGACAGCAGACACGTTGCCCTGGAGTAAATCTGCATTCAAACGGTGATGAGTAATAATTCGAGAACATCTGCAGATGTTTTGCGTTCAGAACCACTGAGGAGCAGTTTAGTTCATCGGAAAGTCAAAAGTAGGACGGCACTTTCAGTATTTGAAACCAGGCAAAAGGGAGCCTGTCTTTTGTTTGCCGTCAAGTAATAAGCGACGTGTCTGGAGAAGAAGCGATGGGCGGGGGGAGAAAAAGGGAAATGTACTGGAGGAATTCTTCTCTGCTCTCTGCGTGAGTCTGCTGCTTCGCATCATGACCAGAAAAAAGCAAAACCAGACCCAAAAAACAACCCCATGGGGTTCTTTTATTTCTTTGGTGGAAATAAACTAAGAAACCTCCGTGGGGCAACAGTTGTCCATCTGTTTCTTGCTGGGGCGAAGTCTGTGCTAGGACGTTCTTAGGGACAGATGGCTCTCGGGACTTGTTTGGTATTGGAAGAGATTAGATTTCAGAAGGCCAGTCAGGTTACGTCTTGGCAAAGTGGGGGGGGGGAGCCTCCAATGGCATCTGAAAGCATGGCTTAGGCGAGCTTCAGGTTTGGGGAAGGAAATGTTCTGTCTGTGTCATACGAAGCAGGAACTCCTGGGGTGCCCCTTGATGAGTTTCTCTGGACATGAGTTGAGAGCTTTCTCTCTCCACAGCAAGTGATGGAGTTAAGGTCCATTTACCTTCTCCAAACCAGCAGCGTCCTCGAGGATCCAAACTGGACTTCCTCCCTTTGTTTTCTGCTTCCTTTTAGACTTGCTTTGCAACACGCAGCATGCAATCAAAAATGAGGGGGAAAAGAGAACCAGAATACTAAAAGTTATGAAATACTGTTTCAAAGGTCTCCATTTCCTCCAAACGGGCAGTTTCCCCTGGGGGACTGAATATTTGTTTGGCGTCTGGAAATGGAACGAAAAAGAGATGTTCCTCTTCCTTCAGGGTCATCAGCAGAGCTCCAGGACTGAAACTCGTGGTTGAGACGCTGATATCTTCTCTCCGGCCTATTGGCAACATTGTCCTGATCTGCTGCGCTTTCTTTATCATCTTTGGCATTTTGGGAGTACAGGTACTATTTTCCCACCACACTTCCCTTTGCTGAGCAAGGCCCACCAAAAGTTTTCTTGCTGTCCTTCTCCTTTGGCTTCTCCAGGCTTTGGGGGTGTTCGTTCTGCCTTGGCCTGAACTGCCACATTACCAGACAAAACCATAGTGGGCAGGATCCTCAGGAACGCCTTCCAACATCACCCTTGCAGGGGCCAGAGCAGGTTTCCTATCCCTCCAAACTAGAAGATAGCAGCAGCTGGCCAGTGGAGAAACTGCTGTCCCACGGCCCTCTGTTGTGCTTTAAAAACTCAAGACAATTCATACTGGATTTTTTAAGAGTAGCTTCAAAAGCACCCTGTAAGGCAGATTGGATGGGAAAATAATGACCTGCCAGATTGTTTGGTGAGCAACATGGCTTTAGGATGGTGGGAGATTGATTGCAGTAACCAGCAGAGAGATGAATGGGATGAGACCGAGACCTCAGATGGCTCTCCCTGTGGTCTGCTGGGGCTGAGGCACAAGTGCCTTCCTTCTTAAACCTTTACAGTGCGATCCTTCACATTTTGGCTTAGAAAGAAGTCTTCCTGTTTCTCCTGGATCATAAAAAAACCTTGGAAGGAGAGTCCTGAGCAGGGCAGGGACTCCCTGAGCCCTGTCTTCTGCATTAACAGTGCCCTGGACATTCTCAGGCTTGGTTGTGAGGACCATCCTGCCTTCTTGCCTGGATGATTCCTCAGCAGCCATCGCTCAGTCCAGTTGGCACTCTGGCGAGGCCAAGTTCATCTCCCAGCAGGCGCAAGAAAGCTGTTTCCACAGCCAGAGCCATTGTCCCCACTTCTAACAGAGGGGCACCCAGATCTCTTCTGTGGTCAAGACGCTCTTCCCAGTCCCGCCCGTTGTTCTCCTGAAGGTCTTCCCAAAATCTACATTGCCTTCAAAGCCAAATTAAAGCTGAAAGTCAAATCCTCCACCTCTTTTGTTGATTTTATTTTGTTTGCTCCCAGCTCTTTAAAGGCAAGTTCTACTACTGCGAGGGACCTGACATCCGAAACATCTCCACTAAAGTCGATTGCAGAAAAGCCCACTACAAATGGGTCCGGCGGAAGTATAACTTCGACAATTTGGGGCAGGTAAGGTGGACACGAGAAGGAGGACTGGAGGAAACCACTCACTAGCCAGGCAGCCTTCCATGTCTTGTAAATTTAATTGAATTTTTAATTGAATTTTACACTTTAGAGGACTCCCAACTCCAAGAGACCCTGGGTGGCTTACAACTTTGAAAGTGAGAAACAATAATAAAAGAACATAAATCATAGATGTCCAGAAGAAACAGTCCATATCAAATTAAAAAATCCTACAAGGGCACCACACCCACCTCTCCCAAGGCCTGAGAGAATAGCCAGGTTTGCTATGACTTTCTGGACATCATTAAGGTGGACCCATATGGATCTCTAGCGGGATGTTCTTCCAGAGGGCAGGCGCCAGGACAGGGAAGGCCCACTTCCTTCTGCAGAGTTGAAAAAAGAAACATTTTCTTTGTCTAGAGCAGCAGTTCGCAAATGTTTTGGTCTCACGAGCCCTTTACATTCTTAAAAATGATTGAAGACTCCAAAGAGCTTTGTTTTCTGTGGGCTATATCCATCAATATTTACAGTATTAGAAATTCAAACTGATAAAATTTTAGAATATTTATTTGACTTCACACACACCCCGAAAGGGTCTCGTGGACCCCCAGCAGTCCCAGACCACACATTAAGAACCTCTGGCCATACATGGAAACATTCAAGTATGCATTTTCAGTACAAGAAAGTGAACGTGAGAAACCTCTGGTACCCTAATGACATTTCATGTGCCTCATCCTGAATGATTCTTCGTGAAGTCTGGTTTCCCATCTAAATGGTAGCCCAGGCCTCCATGATTTGATCTTCCAGTATGCTTTCCATTCTGCCTCCTCCTTCGTTCCCATCTGAGGCTTGGACCCCACACGTGTTTTGCTGCTCCTTAAGCCCACTTCCCTGTCTCTGTTTGCCACGTCCTTCTTGGGTCGTCTGGGACTGGAAAAGCCAACGTGGTCTTGCATGCTGATCAGGGAGCAGAAGGACTGGAAGCCCCACTTGGGGCACTAGCGTCAGGCAGGAAAACTGAGAGCAGAAGTCACCTGCTCGGAGCAGCTCTGCGGGATAAGGGATGCGTGGGAAAGGCAGTGGCAGGCCCAAATGGCAGCTTAGCTTTAAGCGAAGGGTTCCGTGGGAGCAGGCCCAGCCTCTCCTTGCCAGAAAACATCCAGGAGTGCAAAATGGGATTGGGAGGCAATGGGGGGAATGCTGGAGGAGGCGGAGTGGGGGGGGGGGCTGAAGGCAAGCCTTCGATCTTCTGCCAAGGTTTGTTAGAAACCAGGCCCTTAAGGGGTGTCTGTAGCTCAGCAGAGGACCTTCCTTGCACACAGAGGATAAGGTTTAGTTTCAGACATCTGCAGTTCCAGAAAATATGGTGATCGTTAATGGGAGAAAGATCTCTTCGCCTTTAAGACTCTGGGGCTTCTGCTGGTAAGAATCAATGCAGCTGAAGGAGAATTATAAAGACGGAAAGGCCATTTCTCTTCCTGGGGGAAAGTATCATGTATAACCTGGTGATGTGGATCTGCGTTAGCCATTTGCTGAAAGGTGAGCGGAAACTGGAAGTTCCAGTTTTATGCGCAGAGGAACTGCATTCTTTGCTTCCACAGGCCCTGATGTCCTTGTTCGTCCTCTCCTCCAAAGACGGCTGGGTGAACATCATGTATGATGGATTGGATGCAGTGGGAATTGACCAGCAGGTAGACACTGAAGATCCTAAGAATGTTAATGGGGAGTTAGTTAAAGACTCATTCCTACATGTATGTGCAACTCGGTGATTGGCAATTAAAGATAGATCAACGTCCTGGCTATGATGCTGGTCATTCATTCACAAGGGTAGACAACCATTTGGTAATGCAGGCCATAAATGATCTACATGGAAGACTGATGATGATGATGATCCATCACTGCTCAATTAGGGATGATGCCAGGCAAACACTGTTAGATTTCTGGCATGCCCAGTATGTCG
This sequence comes from Python bivittatus, assembly GCF_059951505.1. Taxonomy (NCBI): domain Eukaryota; kingdom Metazoa; phylum Chordata; class Lepidosauria; order Squamata; family Pythonidae; genus Python; species Python bivittatus. Next base: position 1,271,668 of record NW_028277083.1, read on the forward strand.
TATGATGAGTCAACGGTCAAGGAAAAGCTCAAAATAAAATCTTGAAGGAAGTGGTTTTCCTTGCCTGTGGCTTCTGTGAAGGTGTTCACTGTGGATGCCCTGAAGACACCTCCTGAACAGAGGGCGCTGCCCCAGGTGGGCTCCCCTTCGTTTGGGCTGATTCTCCAGCTCCCATAATTACAGTGATGCCTGCTCCCACCCACTTACACCCTGACCCAGGAATGGTTATCTAGCCACTCCAGAGAACAAATTAAAGGCAGGTCCCAGAGTCTTCAAGTCAACATCCTATAGTACAACTAACTTTAAAAACAAAGCAAAGCTAGTGAAGAATTATATAACATCTATACTGTCTTTGGAAAGTTTCCTCCCTCTCCGTATGAAATCTTCTCTTTGATTTTTTTTTTTTAAATCCTGGACTCCCTATCATTACCTTATTGGGGTGCAGAACATGCAAGTAAAATCAGAAATAAATCAAACAGTAGCTATTCCAAAACTGGGCTGCAATTATTTAAGGCAGCTGGGCTAGCTAGTTTATCATGGCATGGGGGCATCATGGAATCCTTGGCAGTATTTCATCGGGGAGGTTGCACTGACCAGTAACATGGTCAATATGCCAACTTTTTCAGGGAGCTCCAGATGTTTTAGAGTTCAACGGCCAGGCCCAACCATTTGGAGGATGAACTGTTGCCTCTCCTGGAGCTTGGCACCATGCATCTTGTGGGTGGGCTCCATCTCCATTGTGCTCATACGCCATTGTTCCTTGTCTCCCCACCCCCATCTCTTCCCCTCTTCCTGCTGCCTTTCGGCCGCCCTCGCCAGCCCAGCCGGAACCATAACCTCTGGATGCTTCTCTACTTCATTTCCTTCCTCCTCATCGTCAGCTTCTTTGTGCTCAACATGTTCGTCGGGGTGGTGGTGGAGAACTTCCACAAGTGTCGGCAGCACCAGGAGGCCGAGGAGGCCCGGCGGCGCGAGGAGAAGCGGCTGCGACGCCTGGAGAAAAAGCGCAGGAGTAAGGCGATATACATGTCTGGTCGGTAGACAGTAGTACAATCACAATCTTTCTGAGACTTGCCTGCTCCCAAAGCCCGTATCGATCTTCCTCCTTATTGTCTGGTTTCCTTTGGTTGGACGATGGGACCAAAAAAGACCTTTTTCCTTCCCATCTTTTGGAGATGCTTTAAGAGCCAGAGGGTATTTCATCATGTCTTCTTTTATGCACAAGGCTCAGCTCCATCATGGTTTTCTTTTGACATCCCAGCTCAATTCTCCAGCATAGATAAGAATAATTATCCCGGTTCCCCTAAGCAGGTATTGGGTGCAGTCTCTTCCTAAGTCAAGTATGAACCCCACAGACTTGAACTCTGACGTGTCTGTGAAGATAAAGCACTGAGTACGTGTTTTAATGGTGAGCTTGAGGGTTGGATCCCAAGGGATGCTGACATTTTTGAGACGACCCCCTCCTGCCCCTTCTTTTACCATCTCCAATGGAGGGGTGGGGGAGACTTGGGGCCCCATTCATGGTCTGAAGCTTGTGAGTGAAACAGAATCCAACAACCATCCAACAGCTGCAGGGAGTTCCTTGGAAGAAGAACAAAAATAGAAATACCTGTTCTAAGTTAATATACATTTGGAAAGAGTTACAAGTGGGAGTCCATGCAGAAAGTTGTGCCTCAACCCTTGGAAATTAGAACATTGCTTAAGTTGGAAGGTTTGGACAGGCATCGTCACTTAGCTGGACAGACCAATGTTTGATGTGAAATAAGTTTTAAGGAAGGAAGGATATCTAAGTCACCTGTGCTCCATATGACCCAATTTTGTCAAACAAAAGCTCTAATTGTGGTGATTGTAAAAATGCTGAGCAGAAGGCTCCCTTTTTCCTCAGCCAGCTTTAGGGGGGTCCTAGGAAATCTTGTTTTCCCAGGGCACCCAAGGAGGACTCACTGGGTAGGAACAATAACTTTGGGGGTCTCTAAGGAGCAAGCATCCATACTTTTGAGGCATGGCTTTTGATGCCATGCTGGAACCCCCAAATCACCAATGAGTGAAGATCACCCAGTTTTGCCTTGCACCTGAAGATGATTCATTGCCTCCATTTCTCCCCTGTGACTTAAAGCATCACCAACGTGTTCAAAGGAAAAGGTTGCTGCAATTTCCTTTAGGATTTTGGCATATGGGCCTTGCATGCCACACAACAGATGCATGTGGAAAACCAGCAGAATGGAAGGAATGAGGAGGCCTCCCATTTTCAAGGGTGGGAAAAGAGTCCCCCTGAATGGAATCCATTACAAGAGATGCACGTTCAGCCTGTAAAAGATTTCTGTAGTGAGAATGTGGCCTCCGGTCAGGTTTCTGCACAGAGTAGAGGCAGAAACCTAATCATATTTTGAAATGTTTTTTTCTTCCTATTTCAACAGTGTACTGAACAGAAAAATAGAAGTTTTGTGCTACCTGCCCAGGGGGCTTAAGAGCCGATACACCATAGGGAGGAAGATCACGAAGGGAAGAGATATATCAGGGTTGGATGGCAGGAGCATTTAATAGGAAAAAGAAGCAACAGTGGAAAAAATATGCTGGCTGAAAGAAGACCAGAAGATGGTCATTGGTAGGAGGAGTAGCTCAGACATTCAGGAGAAACTGGGCGAGGCCAGAGCAATGGTTGTGAGGAAAGATCTTTAGGTGGGGAGGGTCTCTGGCTCAACAAAAAAGCCCCTTTGCTTGCAGGAAGTGCCAGGGTTTGTCTCCTGTGGTTTCAAGAAGGGCTGGGAAAGACCATTGATGTGGACACCTATGGCAACATAGGCTCTATTAACCTAGATAGACCAAGGGCCCACCTGGAGAAGGCAGATTCCTAGTTTCTGCTTTCATTCAAAGGATTGTTGGAGTTGTAGTACCAGCACATCTGGAGACTGGTTGCATTTCTTCCTAAGTCAGTGCCTCAGAAGGAAGAAGAAGGGGGAGTTGATGATTGGTAGAGAAGCAAGAATTCTTAGTGCAAATCCCTGTGACCAGCCTCCTGATGGCTGGACAGCTATTGGAATTGTGGCCTTGTGGAAGACTAAGCCTTCTTTAAACTCATCTTTCTGCACGGCAGTCTTAACATTCATATTTTCTGAGGAAACCCTAGCAGCTAGCAATAAGGAGGAAAAGGAGCTACAAAACAGGTTGCTTTTCAGGAGGAACAACTCTGTAACAGTGAAGTTAAGCCTGTGGCTGTTGACTGAGACCCAACAGCTTCTGCTTTGGTTTTCACTTAGGTGGTGGAGGCAAGGAGGCCTCTCTCCCTCCTTGTTCCTCTCCCCATCCTGGTCTCTCTAGCAATCCAACCCAGACAACATGCTTTCTGACATTTCCTTCTGGATGCCTGGGAATCAGGGCTGCCTTTTCTCCCTGGGGGACCTTGTGCCTTGAAGGCAGCTGCACAAGAAGCTTCAAAGGACAAGAGAACCATGAGACAGGGGAGGCACAAGGCCTATCCTACTGAAGGCATCCAAGCCTTCTTTGATTTCAGCACCTGCCCTCGAGTCTACAAGGCCCGCTCAGGTAGACTGCAAGCATTAATGGTTTGCTCTTCTTCTTTTAAGATAAAGGGCAGCTTTTGCTTAAACCCTCTTAAGGAAGAATTGACTTCAGGCTCTTTCCCTTTTTGATCTGGGGCAGCAAGGGCCACATGAGTCTGTGATGAGGGTTTGGGGATTTGGCCGGAACATATAATTAAGGCTGGGGAAAGATAATGCATTTCTTGGGAGACAGGATGGGGACATAATAGGACAATCTCAATGTAAACCAGCATCCTTTGCTGCTTCATTGCAAAGGATTCTGGGATGGAATAAAAGAAATATGATGCATTTATACTTGATTCCAAATAAGATTCGAACCTAGCACGTTGCAAGGGAAACACTCACAATCGAGTATATGTGCAACGTATTTCTTTTCCACCTGCATAATTTGGTACATATCTTTTGGTTTGCATTCATCTATAAAGGATTCTGGGGTGCATTCGTTACTTGGGGTGCTATAATACAGAGCAAGTATCCAGATCATGGATTCTTCCTCATAGCCCACCCACCCACCCACCCCTTGAAAAGGCAGATTGCTGTATAGGTTTGAATTATTACTTTGAGGTCAACCTGTCATTCAGAAAGGTCTCAGCCTGGCCCAGTTGTGCAAAACCGTTTCTTCCCTGATACAAACAGAACCAGGGTTTTTGACCAAGATGAAGCTGCTGAGTTGCAAGCAAGGCAAGAGAATGTTTGCTTGTTAATGGGATTTATCTCCTGCCTTTTGCCTCCAGCAGACTGGAAGCAACTCAGAGGAAAGAAATACTGCACGGCAGAGCAAAACAAGAGATCCAAAAATGTTGGCCTCCGCCAGGCTTTCTGACACCATGGAAAGCGTGAGAGAAGGGAACAGCTTCTCTCAAGGCTGAGGGACGCCTCCAGGTGACACGGGGAAAAAAGGGGGGGGCTCCTGATTTGGTCTCTCCCTCCCAAGGAGGTTTCTCTCCGATGACCACCCCCCTCCAAAGGGGCGATATGGCGATGCGTGTATGTTCAAAAAGAAGATGGCAGACTCAGAAAGATCTGATGCATGGCTGATGCTCTGTAGCTTCCATGTGGCTCAGTGGTGTGTGTCTCTGGCCAGCACCATGTCTGTGAATGGCCACCGGTTGGGGCAGAAGCGTTGCAGGAAACACGATGCCCGTTTGTGGAAGCCCATTTCCAATATAGAGAGCTTCCAGCCCAGGATCCAAGTTCCCAAATTAATCAGCTTTTAGAGGTTAATAACACTCATAGCGTTGGAAGGATCCAACCCCCTACACAGTGTGCGCATCCAAATCAAAGTGTCCTGGGCAGGTGGTTGTCCAGCCTCTGCTTCAACACATCCCACCACCATGGAGCCCATCTCTCTGAGTCATGGGTCCCACTGTCCAACTGCTCTTCCTGTTAGGACTGTTTTCCCTGACGTTCAACTAGAATCTGCCTTTCTGTCATTTAGGATTATTATTATTATTATTATTATTATTATTATTATTATTATTATTATATGTTCTGAATTCTGGGAAGATTGTCTGGGGTATAGGAGCAGGTCCACATTTCTCATATTCTTCTTGATGGCACACAGAATATCTGGTGTGGTTTGGGCATATGTCTGCACATGGTGTGTGCCCATATTCTCCACCACCAAATGAGAGGGAATAGACCTGGCAGCTTCTGATCACAGGGACGCTTTCTATGCCCGAAAAGGAGGGTGTGATTCCCAGCTGGAATCTTGACCCCAAGTTTCTGCCGTGACTCTCCTGGGTTGTTGACCCAGCCTTAAGCTTCATCAAACAAAGCAAAGGGAAACTGAAGGGTATTTAGAATGACATGTAGTCCCAACTTGTTTCATATGTGTCTGTGCAACAGTGTAAGCATTGGCTTCAATGGGACTGTGCGTTGGTTCTACACCTCCATAATCAAGAGGGGAGTTATG